>NC_072481.1:37863966-38169307 GCF_027574615.1 Eptesicus fuscus | reverse complement strand
TTTCGACGCTGTCTTGATATGCAAATTAGCCGCCATCTTTGTTGGGGTAATTTGCATACTCGTCCTGATTGGTTGGTGGGCGTGGCTTGGCTGGTGGGCGTGGCTTAGGTGTAGCAAAGGTGAGGTCAGTTTGCATATTTGTCTATTATTAGATTATATATATATATATATATATATATATATATATATATCTCCTCAATCTTGTTTATCTTTTCAAAGAACCAGCTTTTAGTTTCATTTTTTTTTTTGTATTTTCTTTTAGACTCTATTTCATTTGTTTCTGCTCTGATCTTTATTATTTCTTTTTTTCCCCACCCACTTTGAGCTTTGTTTATTGTTTTTTTTTCTTTTTTAAGTATAAAGTTAGATTGTTTATTTGATATTTTTCTTGTGTTTTTTTTTGTTTGTTTGTTTGTTTTGTAATGCTATAAATTTTTTTCTTAGGACTACTTTCATTGTGTCCATAGATTAGGGATTTTGTCTTTATTTTCACTTGTTTCAAAGTATCTTTTGATTTCTTTCTTGATCTCATTGTTAACTGTTTCATTGTTTAGTAACATGTTATTTAGCTTCCATGACTTTGTGTGTTTTTTAGTTTTTTGTCTTTTGAATGATTTCTAGTTTCATACCATTACAGTCAGAGAAAATGCTTGATATGAATTCAGTCTTCTTAACTTTGAAACTTGCTTTGTGTCCTAACGTGATTTTTCTTAGAAAATGTTCCATGTGTTGCTGAAACCGGTTTGGCTCAGTGGATAGAGCGTCAGCCTGCGGACTGAAAGGTCCCAGGTTCGATTCCGGTCAAGGGCATGTACCTTGGTTGCAGGCACATCCCCAGGGGATGTGCAGGAGGCAGCTTATCGATGTTTCTAACTCTCTATCCCTCTCTCTTCCTCTCTGTAAAAAATCAATAAAATATATATTTTTTTAAAAAAGAAACAAAGAAAATGTTCCATGTGCACTTAAAACTAATGTATATTCTTCTGCTTTGGGGTAAAATGTTCTGAAGATATCAATTAAATCCATTCTGAGCTAGTGTGTTATTTAAGGCTGCTATTTCCTTGTTAATTTCTGTCTGGAAAATCTATCAATTTGATGTCAATGGGTTGTTAAATCTCCTACTCTGACTGTATTACTATTTATCTCTCCTTTTATGTCCACAAAGATTTGCTTTATATGTTTAGGTGCTCCTATGTTGGGTGCATAAATGTTTATAAAAGTTATATCCTTTTGTTGGATTGCTCCCTTTATCATAATGTAGTGACCTTCTTTGTTTCTTGTTTTAAAGTCTATTTTGTCTGATATAAGTATTGTTACCCCAGCTTTTTTTTTTCATTTTCATTTGCATGACATACCTTGTTCCATCCTTTTATTTTTAGCTTGTGTGAATCTTTCATTCTAATGTGGGTCTCTTGTAAACAGCATATATATGGGTCTTGTTTTCTTATCCATTCAGCTACTTTATGTCTTTTGATTAGGGCATTTAAATCATTTACATTTAAACCATTGCTCTGTGCAAAGCAGAACATACTGAATTTGATAGTATGGAGTGCTTATAAGTTACCAGGTGCCTTGCTGAGCAAGTTACAAGTTTATTTTATTTTATTTAATTTTTAAATTACAGTTGATATTCAATATTATTTTATATCAGTTTCAGGTGTGAAGCATAGTGGTTATTTGATAAAATTCCCATCACTACCAAGTAAACATTATTATTATCCTCATATTATAGGTGAAAAATCTGTGGTGTGGAGAGATTAACAAGGGGCAGAACAGAAGCTCCAACCAAAATCTCACTTTATAACATGTCTTTAACCACTGTACTCTATTAATTAACTAGTATATTAGATACATTTATTTAGGTATTACAATCTCCTTAGGATGTAGGTATTATCATTTCTGTCTTATAGATGAAAAATATCTGCAGTTTATAGAGTTAATTATCTTGACTAGCTCAAGATTATTAAACTGCTAAGTGAATATCAGTATCCCATTTTCAGATTCCAAGAACTGTGCTCTTTTTAGCATGTCCTGCTGCCAGTTAGGGAAAGATTCATCAAAACTTGGAGTCCTGGAAAGACTGAAAAAAAAAAAATCTTCCAGGAGTTGGTTAGAGGTTAGGAACTGGATACCACATTGGAAAGCATAAGCCCATATTTGCTGTTCTTAGATCTTCCTGACCTCCTGCTGAGCCCTCCACAGCTATTAACTGTTATCCCATCTTCTGACTTGAACCACAAGGCTTTCAGAGTTCCAGCATTTTATTTAAATGTGATCTTTCCAGGCAAATTGGAGTGGCTTCTGTATTTCAGCCACCTTGTCTAGACTAAGTCTTATGGGAGGGTTTCTTCTCCTGGCCCCAGCATGAGTGACAGCATGCAACCCATGAGCCTGTCTCACTGTGATTATTTCACTTACAAGAACCATCAGAACACTTTATCTTTGCTATCGCTTTCACCCTTGCTTGTTGGATTTATTGCTACTGGGAATTGGAAAAATGAAGGAAAAATTGTTTATTCTGCTCAGAAGATTCATTAAATGGTTATTTACTGAGTGTTGGCTTTATATCAAGCCAATGCCAATGATTAGGGAAGCAGAGATAACTAACTGCAAGTTCTTGTGTCTTCTTCTATCCCTGTTTCAATCAGAGTCCAGTCAGAAAAACAAAATCCACACAGGACATTTAATGGGGAGGATTCAACATAATGAACTGGTGATAAACTTGTTAGAAGAGCCAACAGGTTCAACGGGGACAGTGAGGTCACCTAGAGATTAGGAACCTAGGAGAAAGCTGCTTCCACCCCCTAGGGCTGTAAGGACCAGGGGGAATGACAGAGTTACCAGAACCTAGGACAACAGAACACGGAAGAGAATGTAAGAATAGATGGGGGCTATGACACTAAAGGAGAGGCAGACACCTTAACCTTGGGAACAGAAGGAGAGGGACAGAAATGCCTTGCCATTTCCCTTTCTTCCCCCTCCCCAACCTTCCACTAATGCCTCCTATTGCCAAACTAAACTGAAGCCAGGTGGCATGACAGCCTGGGAAGTAGAGTTTTACAGGGGTCAGTGCCCTGCACTACAAAGCCCAGGTCAGGGAGTGGATAGCACAATCTTCAAACTTCCCCTTTCTCTTTTCTTTATTTCTTCTATGCCTCTACCTCAAATCATGAGACATTGAAACAGCATGATAGGGTACCAAAGTCTATCCCAGCTCTAACTGTAAATCATCCAGCTGCCTTCAAAATCAAATCCAAATGTCTTACCATGCACACTCAGCCCTCTCTGATCTGGATTCTTCCTGCTGTTCCTATCTCATCGTTCACCAATTCCTTAATATCAACCGTCTCCTATAAAACCAAGGCATGTACCTTTTTTTCTTCTTCTTGCCTCCTTTCCTTTGGCCACCTTGTTCTCTGTGAATTTTCCCCTCTTTACACAATGTTTATCTATTCAGTAGACTTTTTCTCAGTTTCTCTCATGTGTCAGAATTTGTGAGAAAAACAGAGCTAAGATGTGATCCTGGCTCTCAGAGTGATTCTGGTATCTTTGTTCCTTGTGGAGGGCTAGGTCTGGGTAAGACAGGACATTTACACAAAGCACACAGAAAAAGAAGAGACAGAGGGGAGAGCAACTTGGGTCTTGAGGGTGTTTCAAAGGTTAAAGTAGGAAAGTCAGGTTTAACTATCAGTTTCAAGAGGTAAACATAGATCAGAAATTATAGCGATAAGGCTAGAGGTAAAAAAGATAGATCACCAAAGCAAAGGAATTGAAGACACTTTTAACAAGTAGGCTGGAAGTAGTTTGAGCTTATTTTAACTAACCCAGCTACATGATCAGTTGGTCTGTTTTAAAGGCAAAGGATTAGCGTCATCATTTATGGGGTGGTGGAGATTGTTTGAGCATGCATATTTCTTTAAGCCAGGGGTTGGCCAACTTTTTTGAAAAGGACCAGACAGTAAATGTTGTATGCTTTGCTGGAAGCATGGTCTCTGAAACAACTACTCAAGCCTACAATTGCAAAAGTAGGCATAGACAATACATAAACAAATGGGTGCATCTGGCTCCCATTAAAATTACATGAAGACCTGTCTTCATGCCTCAGAGCAGACATATATATAGGTGAGCCTCTGGCAGTCTTACCTCACCCTCAGACTTCAATCCGGAGGCCTTGCCTTTATGTGTTTTGCACCACGCTTCCCAACCTGATCCTGGTCTCCTGATCTTCACTTTTTACCTCACCATCAATTAACTTTTTGTTGTTGTTAATGGTTTTGTCACATTCCTTAGAGCTGATGTTCAACACTGCCTCTCCAGCATGTTTCAAATTCCTATGTTTCAAATTCCTCTACCATTAACTCCAGGTACATTTGTTACACTTGTACTAAGCATCCAGAATTAAACCAGGTACTTTCTGTACCTAAAAAGCAAATTTTCTAATCAAGTCTAAAGCTAATCAGTGTTTATGTCCTGATCTCAAAAGAGATGTGGAGCTGAGAATGTTGTATCACCTCTCAGACAACATCTTACCCCAACCACATGATATTATTATCCAATTTTATAGTTCCAGCTTATTTTAAACACTTGTATGAATATTACCATTCCTATTTTTGTCACATTATATTCAATACTTGTTTAGATTTACCAATGATTTGCCAGTTTTTATTTTTCTCATACTTCTTTTTGTGTGTGTCCATAATTAAAGTTTTATTAGAACACAGCTGTACTCATTTGTTTACACACTGTCTATGGCTGCTTTCACGCTTCGATAGCAGAGCTGAGCAGTTGAACACAGAGCATGTGTTCCAGACAGTCTCATGCTTCGCACTGCTGCTTGGTTCACTACAAATCACAATGACAGTTATAATTCTACAGCATTTCTGGTGCCATGCATATCACTATTCAATAACATTTGTTTTATCATTGCTGCATGTCATGTCAGAATAATAAAAGCAAAAAAGGGAGTCTGAATATTGCAATTGTGGTAGACTAGTGTCAATTATTTTTTTAAATCAATTTAGGTGTCAAATATATTTTTTTATTTAGCAACTAGAGGCCCAGTGCATGAAATTTGTTCACTGGTAGGGTCCCTAGTGGCTGCCGGCTGCCGGCCGGGGCCTCCTTCCCTTCCCCTGGTCAGTCACCTGCCACCGCCACCAGAGACCAGGGCCTCCCTTCCTTTCCCTGGCCGGTCCCGTCCCCTGGTCAAACTCCTGGACAACTCCCAGTCAAGGGACAATTTTCATACTATGCTTTTATTATATAGGATGATACTACAGCAATGCGGCATAAATGTTATCAGACTATGCACTTGTTACATCTCCAACTCATGGGAATAACATTTAGGAAAACAAGAATCAGAAAAGGTAGTAAATTTTAAATAAAATATCACAATGAATTTCTTCACAAAAATAAAAGACAAAAACGAGGCTGCAACTAAATTTATCAGAAGCTCATTTATTAGCTATTTTTCTCATACTTCTTATATCTTAACCTATTTATTATATTTTTCTTTTAGCAAAGCATCATAGACAGTAAAGTGGGTGTGAAATAGTATATTGTTAGTTACTTTTTCCTTTTTCACTTTTTAAAATCTGCCTTTTTCTTATCGTTGTCATTTTCCTTTAATTCTTCGAACATTTTAAGCATGTTTGTTAAATTCCTTCTCAGGTCAAAATATTAGCTCTAGTGCTCATATTAAAATTTTTCTGTTTTGGAGGATTTGTGACTCTTCTTAAATGCATTAACATGTTATATGATGCAGAAATGGGTTTATAATTATATATGCAGAGTTTTCTCCCACATTTGCATTGAGCTGTGAGCTTCCCATCTAATTGTCACCTCAGCATAATCCTTGCCCTTTCTACATTCTCTGCTGCATCTAAGAGTAAAGTGTTAAGATTATATTTCCCAGAATCCTTTGGGTAGTTTTTGACAATGAGAAGCACTCACAGAAGAGTTGAAAAGTGGAAAACCTGTTATCCAGCCACAGCTGCTGCAAGATGTAAGAGCATTGACAGACAGCAAAGGTGGGGTTTTGTCAGTGCCTTGCAGATCGCCTCCCAAGTGGGGGCCAAACACACTTTTTCTGTAAAGAGCCAAGTATAAATATTTAGCCTTTGCAAGTCACATAAGGCCTCCTTCTTCTCTTTTACTTTGCTTTATAAATATAAAAAACATTCTTAGGTAGCCAGCAGTACAATAGCAGTTTATAATCCAGGTTTGGCCCACAGTTTATAGTTTTCTGACTTCTGCTCTGCAGATTCTTCCTCTTTAGGCATCTGAGCTCACTGGTGGCAGTCTGCCTGCTATTCCTGCACCTCTAGAACATGAAAGCCAGCAGTGGCCACTCTGATTTTGTTTCCCAAGTCCTTCCAAAGGCTGTAAAGATTCTAAATTCCCTAAATGGCTTCTGGATTCCTGTTCAAAGCCTACAAGGTACTTTAATGGTTGTCTTTGACCAGACACTATAAAATTCACTTTCTCTAAATTGGTTTTCATGTTAGATTCTACCATTTTGGTGATAAAACAAGTTAGGTCTGCTCCTGATAAGGCACAATTTCAAAATTCCCATTTTATGCTGTGGTTCTACCCTCATCCAGGGTACCTAGGCGTACTTCTGGCTATGGCCTACTGCCACTGGTTAGAGATTTCAGATCCTCTTTTAAGGACAGAAAGCCTATTCTAACTCCTAGGTCCATACAGAAATCCTAGCTCCTGATCCCCATAGTGATCTGTCTTGGAAATCATTCTCTTTCCAAAATGAGCATTGAAACTTCAGTTACTGAAACTTCTTTTAGACTTAATCCCTTTAGGAGCGATTCAGCTTTAGCATGTACTCACCATTGGAGTTCCTTCTAAATTTCTCACAGATTTTCCTTTCTTGCTTTTTAGTTTGTTTATTTTAAAAAATGTTTTTCCAGAGATTCTATGAGTTTGCACTGTGAAAGGGATAATTTTAGCATGTACTTAATCTACCCTCTTGACCTGGAAGTCCAATGTTCACATCTAGGAAGTAAGAGGGTTGTGTTTAATGATTATCAGCGTCCCTTCAAGCACTCTGGCGTTCTAAGTTTCTATATCTAGGCACCTTGTGTTTATATATAAATATTGCTGCCAACAATCAGACACATGTGCTGGCCCCAGTGGTTATTTATCATTGAAAGAAGACTATTTGTAGAAGTTTAAGCCAGCACACATTTAATATTTGGCAACAGAAAGGGAAAAATATATGGCCAATATTTTGCATGCAATGACTAAATTCATCAATGCAAGTGGATCCAAAAACCCATTTCTGCATCATCTATTATTTACCATAGTACCATTCATATTAGTAAAGCACAAAAGTATTAAATAACACAAGACAAACCACACTTGATACCTGGATTCTGTTTCCCATGTGCAGCAGCCTGTAAGTAGGTTGATTAGAGGCTATCTGTAACAGAAATATTCAGATTGCACACATTACTCATTTTCAGTTGGAGAGTTCTTTAATTCATTCATTCACCATATATTAACTGGACATTCCCCATGTGCCAGGCACTGGGTTTGCTGCTGGGGCCACCAGAGAACTCAAGGAACTCACAGTTTCACTCTAACAAAGCATATGGTCCACAGGGGAAGATAGATATGGGACATGTGTTGCAAGGTTGAGTGACACTAAAAATTAAGTAAAGGGTGCCATGGGAGTGTATAAAAGGGGGAGCTCAACTGATCTAGAAGGTAAATTTATACAAGTAAAGTTCAGGCTGAGACCTAAGGTCTTTGTCTTAGCCAAGCAAAGCTGTCCCCAAGCACAAGGGAGGCCTGGGAAGTAGTCAACCAAAAAGCAAGGAGTAAAGCAGGCCTAAAAGGGGCGCAGAGACACCAGCTCTCAGAAGATCTCATGAACTGTATTAGGGATTTGAGGCTTTGTCCCAAAGGCAGTGGAAAGCCACCAATGAGTTCTGGGTAAAGAAGAGGTACCATCAGATTAAAAAGTCCCTCTAACTCCTGTGTGGAGAATGGAGATAGGGAAGTAAATTAGGAGTCTTAGTGATTCAGGTAGTAGCTGGTTATCTCACAGTCAAGGATAGTGACAATGGGAAGGGAAAGAAGTAAGTAGGTTTTAAGGAAGTAGCATGTACAGAACTGGGGCTTGATTAGACATAGGGTTTGAAACACATTTGTGGTTTTCTTTACTGAGGAAGGGACCTACAGAGAGAGCAAACCCAGAGGGACAGAAAGAGATAGAGAAAAAAGAGAAAAGAAGAGAGGAGAGGAGAAAGAGGGGGCTTCAGCTATGGAAATGACATTACTAGTAGAGACACAAGCTTTGGAATTGAAGAGACCTAATTTTAAATGTAAGTTCTGCCACTTCCCTGCTCTGTGCATATAGACAAGTTAATTAATATGTCTGAACTTTAATTCCCCCATCTGTAAAATGAATATCAGCCTACAATGTAGTTATAATGTTTAATGAAGATTAAATACACAATGACTATCATAGACTAGGTGCTCAATAAGTGAGTTTTCTCACCTATCCTCTGGCTAATGAGTCTTATCTATCAATTCATAAGAATTCAAACCTGAGGATCAGAAAACTAGTTATCTATGCATATTAGTCAATTGCTCTGTGACACTGAGTGAATATTAACTGGACATTCCCCATGTGCCAGGCACTGGGTTTGCTGCTGGGGCCACCAGAGAACTCAAGTGTGTCGGTGTCTTTCTCCATTTGGTGAGGAAGTCAGTCTGAATGATTTTTAAAGCTTCTGCCTATTTAATATGTTAATGACATTGCAGTCAGCATGCCTACAGGTCTCAGAGTGTCTCCCAATGTCATAGCACCCTCTGGGGAAATGTCTCCTGGATGCAGGGCTGTGGGGGATGGGAAAGCAACAGAGAAATCTCCTATTTCTGCCTCATTCAAAACAACATGAATCATCTCAAGCAGCCTTCCTTTACTGACAGCAGGGACTTGCTGATTGCCTGATGGGCTCACATGTCATTCTTCTTGTCAGTTCTCTATGATGAGAGATACATATATTGGTTTCTTAAAACCAACAACTCCATGGAATGAAAGTACCTGCAAGAAACACACATGAAATAGAGAATGCCACAAAGTTGTATTTTCAGGACAGTACAGCAAAGAAAGAATCTGTTTTTCATTATAAATGGGAATATTTTCCTAGATGGTGTCTGCAGCCTTAAGTGCAGTATTCTAGAATGACGGGATCGATGTCTCCAATGTATGCTGTCTTGGTCAGACCACAAATGAGGGATCATGTTTGAGAGGTGTCATGTGCAAAACCTCAGGCTCTGGAATCAGACAGTCCTGAGTTCGAAATATGACACTTATTTTCTAGCTGTGTGACTCTGGAAAAGGAATTTAACTAGTCTAAGCCCAATGCTGTCGAGGTGGAAGAAAGATAGGAAAAGATGGTAGAGCTGAGTATCAAAGGGCAATCAGCAAGGGTGTGTGAATTTTTCTTCATCAGGTAGGGGCTGTTTTTGAGCTAATTTGCTGGCAACCTTGAAGCAGAATATTTAGTAAGTGGAATACCCCAAAAGCAAGAGTGTGGCTGGGATGCCCTTGATGGAGTACTGACTGGTAGGAGAAGAGGTAAAGTGCAAACCAGTAATTTCAAGTGCAGATGCTTATTTAGGAGTGCTTTTTACCTACCGAGGTGAGAGGAGAGCCATCACAGAGAAGCACCATAAGCTAGCCTAGAGAATCCAGTGACTTCCCCAAGACAGTCACTTTAGAGGGGACAGTGTATTCTTTCCTGCTTCCCGCACCTCACTCCCAATATTCTATGGGAAGCACAGGGAAAAAGGAGAGTGAAAAGGCAACTTGACCATGGCTCCTGCTCTCAGGACTAGAGCCACTACCAAACCTGCATGGGGTGAGAAGGAAGAATTGTAACAAGCATGAGACTGAAGTTCCAAAATGAATGACACTATCTAAAAATTAGGATGAGATTCTTATTAGCAAACTGAGAGTAACTGAAAGCCCTGGATTCTTATTGAGTATGATCTAAGGGATGTGCATCCTTTCCTAAAAAGGTTATTTAACACAATGTAGTTGGTAAATGTTAGACTAAGAATAAAACTGATTCATATTTGTCCTTCAACACATGGACACATCTCACTGAAGTGGTTTTACTGAC
Organism: Eptesicus fuscus; assembly: GCF_027574615.1. NCBI lineage: Eukaryota > Metazoa > Chordata > Mammalia > Chiroptera > Vespertilionidae > Eptesicus > Eptesicus fuscus. The sequence continues at coordinate 38,159,156 of NC_072481.1, read as the reverse complement.
CATGTCTTAACAAATGGAAAAGGTCATCACATGATTCCTGTTGCTCAGTGCATAGGTTTCTATCAATCAGTTATAGGGGCAGAAATAAAATATTGGGGATCAATTATAATTGTAAGAAATATTAATCATGCTCTGTTAACCATGATTGTTTTGTCCTGATTAAAGAAGGCACATTCTAAATTGGCTGGGAGTTGCATTTGGGACCTGGGAACTCACCTGGAAATGCAGACCATCCTCCCTATTAGGGAGCTTCTTATTATCTTGGGAAGATTAACAACCTTGTTGCAGAAACCAGAGCTGCCAGCCCTTTGAAGATCCCCAGCCTTTGCATACCCACAGGCCTTTGCAAATCTCCAGCCTGCATTACCTGTTAACTGCCCATTTGGCATACTCTTTTGCCTACTTCCCCATGTAATCCTTGTCTTTCTACCCAACATAAGCAGCTGGTTTATGGTGGGGTTCAGAGCAGATTTTTGTGGATAATCTGCTGCTCTCCTATACTGCTGGCAGTATTGGAATAAATGCTCATATATGATTCAACCTTGTCTCTGCTTAATTGGCTCAAATAGTGACAGGCAGCGTAGACCCAATGATTGTCCAGTTACAGCATAACTCCAGCAGGGAGCAGGTGGTGCACATCCCAACTGGTCAATTGATGGAAATTTAGTAAAGGGATTGTTTATAAAGATGTGTTCAGGATTTATGGAAACCAAGAAAGGATGGGGGAATGCTATAAGCTATTTTACCAGCTGGGAACTGAGATCACCATGAAGCCCAAAGGGTCAGGAGGAAAACAGGGGTCTGGATGTGTGGAAAAGGTCACCTGACAGAAGGATGGCTTTTGGTGGAGGACATAGCCATCCCATGGAAATTGTGGTTGTTACTTATTCAGGTCAACTTTCCAGGGCAGGATAGAAAAGGAATGCATGTGGCTCTAGAAGGGTAAAGGAAGAATAATCATCATGCCCCCAACTTTTCCCTTTAGCCATGAAGGCTGCCTTGATTGAGGCCAGTATAAAATTATTATTCTTGGGCACCATTCTGCCCACATCCCAACTCTTTGTAGTTCCCATCCACTGAACTGCAGATGTCAGATATATTGCCTTTGAGAAGCCTGGAGACATTCTTCAGGAATCAATGGAAGGGAGGTATGTCGCTATATCAACTGCCTCACCCCTCACCCAGTGGGGTTTAGAATTGGTATTTCTGCTGTTTTAAATCTCAGACAACTGTGATTTCAGGGTGACCACAGGCATTTTTTTCTCCCAACTCTGCAAATCCTTTGAGAGAGATCATGTCTTCCTGCACCCCTTTTTGCCAGTCTCTTGGATAGCTGGGCTTGGCTCAGGCATTGGGGGAGGACAGCCTTTCCTATAGTCCAAAAAGGGACCGGCCCTGTGTTTGCTCCTCTGCATCCCAAATGTCTTGTCTCTGGCAAACTTTCCTGGATTTTCCTGAGGTCATGCAGCATTAATTTAGTGACTTGGATAAAATATACCTATTTATAAATAAACATTTCTTGAATAGTAGAATAGGAAGTAACAAAACCAGGTTTGTCCAGATCCAAAGCTATTTTCCTTTTTCCTTTACAGGATGTTGCTTTTGAAGCAATTTCCTGTGAGCTCTGGCAAAGGCCATGAGAGAAGCTCCCTGCATAATCTCAGAGTGTTTTAGGCTGTGCTTTGGTTCAGACCAGCCTGGGTCGGTAAAGTTTGTGTAGGGTGGTTTGTATAAGCACAGTGTGTATAGAGACCAAAACAGGATAGGGTTCAGTACCTGTGAGATATCCAAGGGGCTCTAGGGTGATGGGGACTTTTGTTCTTTGATTTATACTTGTGGCATTTGTACAAGGTGTCACAAGCCATAGTAGGTACTTCACAGATGCAGACGTTCAGAATTCTCCCAAGAACTCTGCAATATAACTTGATAGGTTAGTAAATTAAGGCTCAGAGAGCCAGAATCATTTATGGAATTAGTATCGGGAATGAAATTACCAACTCTAACCCCCACTGGGTGAGGGGTGAGGCAGTTGATACATCGACATGCCTCCCAGGTTTATCTGAATTGAAAGTCCATTCTGTCTACTATGTGGGTTATGGTGTGGGTTATCAGATCAGCCCAAACACTGGGGTAGAAGTCCCTAAGTCTGCAAGAGAAATCTTGATAGTCCTAATGTATTACCTTCCCTAATACAGGCATACCTTGCTTTATTGTCCTTTAAAGATGTTATATCTTTTAACAAATTGAAGGCAAGACTCTACTTTAGCAAAAAGGATTATGACTCGCTATGTTGCAATACTTGCTGTATTGTGGTACTCTCTGTATTGTGGTACTTGTTTTATTGCAGTGGTATAGAGCCAAACCCACAATATTTTTGATGTGTGCCTGTTCATGTTTATAATTATTGGTTTTTGAGTCTGAAGGGAAGAGTTCATTGACTTAAAGACCTGAATCTGTCTGAGAAGGGAATTAGGGTCTGTCCTGGATGCTGAATTATGACCTAAGAGAAAACCGTCCCTTTCACTGTGGGCACTAAACTAGCCTTCTAGAGCTCTTGGCTGAAAGTACAGAAGATGCTGCCAGTGCCCCTGTGTCCCCCCCCTCACCCCCCTCCCTGGCCAAATTCCTTGTATCATTTGGCATACCTTGGCAGACTCCCAGGTTGTGCATGCCAGTTCTGCATCCCTTCCTTTCTGGAAGCACAGAAGACCACCCTGTCCAGCATACCAGGCTGGAATTCCCAGGGAATGAAGCTTCATTTCCTTGTTGGGGTAGCTGACTTAATAATACACCTTCCCTCCTCTGTTACTCTTCCCATTTACCTACCATTATTGTCTGCTTGGCCCAAAATAAACATTCTGTACTTGAGTCCCTGTCTCAGGGTGTGCTTCTAGGAGAAACAAAACTAAAATTTGGAGTTATGGTTGTTTGTTTGACTTTTGTTCTATGAGGATGTGTCTAAACTTCACTCAAAGTAAAGCAATTGCTTTGGTCCTAGGGTCACATTCACATAGCCTGTAAAACAACAACAACCAACAACATAGCTGCCCTGTGGTGTCTCTGCCCAGGGAATCTCACTCCCTTAACAAAACAGTGAGGGTTAGGTTCTTGCGACTATGTGATCTCTGGCTCTGTATTATTGCACAATCTGGCTCTGAAGACATTTCCACACATTCGTTCTGAATGTTCTTGTCTCCTGCTTTTATCCCTCTAATGCCTTCATAAATACCCCCACTTGGTTTTGAAAAATTCAGACTTCTGAGCCTTAAATCCATTTTACTGTTGCTGACACCAGTCCCATTGCTTGACTCCGATGCCTCACTTTTTCTTGTTATGTAACAGATTTTCTTATGATGCTGGGAGATAAAAACCTCAATAGTATCTGGTTTCTATTAAAAGCAGGTCTATAGGATTAGAAGTTTCTTAATGCACAATTATGAGATGCACAACACCAGATGTAGTCACCTATATCTTCTTTCAAATTCTTCCTGTCCTATTATTGCTCAGCTTAATGTTTCCATGGGGAAGAAAAACTTCTGAATCTTAAAGGGAACTGTCAGTTGATGTTCCTGAAGTACATTCTTATGATACCATCCCCCATGTCCACATTCCTTTGCCTTTGCAGGCTACATCATATCCTAGAATCCAGTTCTGCACAGCCTCATTAACTGCAAAGAGCATGGAGGAAGTTAAAAGGGACCTCGCTTGCCAGGTAGAACATGGTATCCATAGGACATAGTGACAGATACTATGTTCATCCAAGCTAGTGGGATGTTTCAGAGGTCACTAAAGAGGGTGAACTAGCAATTATAGCTAATGTAGATAAAGTAATAATGGCATCACTAAATCTCTGATGCCAGGAGCACTGTAGGGCTAGCAATGAGGCTTGAGTCCTGGCTTGATAGAAGCAGTGGTTCCTCATTTGCATCTGAAGACAGTAGAAATGAGGTCCATGAATGTCCAACAGCATGTAGTAATTACAGAAAGAGAATGAGGACAACACCATCCAGGCTAATATCATGGTTTCCTTATCTTCATTTTGGAAATATGGCATCTTGTGCTTGTATATTCAGTGGAAACATTAACATTTACATGGTTTTAGTAGAAAAATATGAAATATAATGTTTAACATAAATTTAATTTTAGTGTTATTTGGAGATATGGTCCTCAAGGTCAAGTTTTAATCTTACTTATGTGGTATTTTCCATACCCAGCACAGGAATTTCTATGGAGTAGACACTTGACTAAATGCAGTTTTTGTTGAATGAATATTAAGAAATCATTGTGACCTCAGCACTAACACAATGTTCTAGTACACAAATATTTGTTGAATGACTGGATTAAGTATACAAAATATTGCACAATGCAGGGAACTTGTTAGCAAATATAATAAGATGGGTTCTTTGTTTTGTATAGGCAGGAGTGGATCTAACCACAAGGAAGGGAGGAGAGTGAAATTTTAATGTGGGGAAGGGTCTGGAAGTTTATAGCACAATTACAGATAATAAAAGCAAAACAGCATGAAGACACTCCTCTTTTGACCCAAGCACCACTCACCCCTATCACAGATTTCAAATATTTCACAGAGAAACCACAAAATGGAAACAGATCATCCTTATTTTGCAAATATGGGAACAGAGAGGTTAAGCAAGCTGGCCCCTATAACTCTGGAAGCCTGAGAACTTGGAACAAGTATCGTCATTTGTAGTTCCTCTTTCAGACCACCTAGTTTCTCAGTCATGTATTATATTTCCCTAAAGAGTACATACTGGAGAATACTTTCTCTGGTGTTTGCTCCAAGAACCTTATTAACATTCATGCAAACTTTATCATGTGAAGGAGGACTAAAAAGAGTAATAGAAAATTAATTTTTGAGAAAAGAAGGTAATATGGGTCATTGAAAGAGTCAGAGTTTTATTACCAGCTCTGGCACTAACTAATTGTTTAGCCTTGGAGATTAGTCATAAAAACCCCTCTGAACCTCAGTTTCCCCATCTCAAACATAAGAGGTTGTAGAAGTTAGTCTCTGTGGAATAATATTGTATCTCTAAGATTCTCCAAGTAAATTAGGACACATAAAAATATGAGATCCTGGGAATACTATCCAGAACCATCAAGAGAGAAGGTAAGCCAAGTTCATAATGAGATTTAATCCTTAGAAGCAAGACCCAGCCAATAACCAGAAAGGCTATGAGTCCCTGTGCGACGTTTTCCTACTTTTGTGCCAATCCCAAAATGCTAAGTCATTGCTTTTACTAGAAGGATATTTTCTTATTGCATTCTGAGGATTTGAACAAATATTTTCATGTTGAGGAACGCTTTGAGAACATTTTCAAATTGAAGGTTAGGCTTTCAGGACAAGAGGAGCCTCCAGACTGCAAAGCGGCGCTCCCAGGTTTAGACAGACACCGCACTTGGAGGAGAGGGATCAGCATCTGCTGGGCTAGACTTGGTTTGACACAGCACTTTCTTTCCACTGAAACCCAAAAGCCTTTCAGCAAAACCTGTGGGCGCTGCGGTGAGCGTAGCAGTTCTCACATGAGGGGCAGACACTGACAAAGCATTTAGCTTCAGCCTCATGGCTGGTAACAGGCTGAGGCCAATGAGTGGGCCACCTACATGGAAAACTAGACACCCGCTTCCTCCTTCACTCGGCTTTTGCAGGGACACCTGCCTGAAAGTCCACTTCTGGGTCTCTCTCCTTTTCCTTCAACTGTGCAAAAACAGCATGCAAAATACCAGATCCACAGATTAAAATATTGCTTCCTGCTCACCTTATCAACCAACCTACAAGATCTAGGCTCCTATAATTTTTCTATTACCATTTTTAAGCACCTTCAAATACAGGTTTATCCTGCTATCTGAAAATAGAGCATTCCTATGAAACCTTAGGTAAACTGAAAGGGCGTAAAATGAAGAAACCCTTCATTTATATGGAATGTTTTTTTAGCATTCCCAGACCCCAAAAATAATCTACTAGATCATCCCAACCACACTTAATTATGCCCAGTTTTTGGATAAGCATAGCACCCTTATGAACTCTCTTCAGCTTCTCTGATACCCAAGGACATACCTTACTAAAGGATGCACAAGGAAACAGCCACGAAGCACTGATGCTCACAGAAGCAATTCAAAGCGATGGCGATGGCGGGTTGATGCTGAGATGCTGAGTGTCCTTTCTGTGGCATGAGATGGGCAGGGCCACTCTGGCTGCTTGAGTGCATGCTGTCTCTCTAACAGATCCACTGCAAAACAAATGCCGAATTTTCTCTTTTCACCAGACAGGTACTAAATGTATGTCTTTCATAAAAGTGAAGTGGTGTTAAGTGAATTGTGAAAAGTGGGAGAATGCCTTTACTTTGTTTTTCTTCATCCTGGTTATCAGATGGGAAACATTGAAGCTCTGAGGCAGTAAATGATTAGGATTTTTTCACACGGCTAAGCAAGAGGTGTCACTTAAAAAAACAAACTCTGTATACAATCATGTTTCGAAAGTGATTACTCATTATTCATTGATGTATCTCAAAAACCTAAACAGTGCTTGGCATATAGTACACCTTCAATAAATACCTGTTGAACAGATGAATAGGAATAGAGAAAACATCTCAGGGTCCTTCAGGTAATAGGCTAGAAGTTTATTGTACTGTTATGGTTAAAGTTGGAAGTCAAAACTAAGAAGCACATGGATGAAGTAAGGGAATAATGGCAGCTATGTTGTCTTTAATAATATTGTTTGTTTCCATCTAATTAGACCTTGAAGCTAAGACAGGGTTTTGACCCAGATAACTTGAAGGAAAAATAATGACAGCAGTGACTTTAGTTAAAGTTCAATTAGCTATAAAGATCACTGGGTGAATTGAGACACGGGGTCAAGGGTGATATTACAAGATTTTTTTTTTTCAGAAGACATTGATTAATCTTTTCGAACTCTTTCCTCAGCAGACAGCAGGAAGCCAGGATGAGCAGGCTAGATACACAGAGCAGCATCGTCCACTGATACCTTTAGATTCTCCGAGGAAATAGAAAGCTTTCATGACCAAATTATGTTAGGAAGCTCTGTATATTTCACAATCTATGACAGCATAAGATCTGAAATTTGAAAGGGTTTGAGGTGTCCTGTAATAAAAAAAAATTAATTTTGTTTAACTCACTGTTTTATTTAATCTTAAAATCCCGTTTCCTTTTTTCTTTTTTAACATCCTATGCAAATACTCCTCTTTTGCTTGTGAAATTTTCCTTTAAACCTTTCTTCTTTCCCATCTTTCTACATATGGCCAAAATCTCACTAATTAATTCTAACTTTAGAGCCTATCTATTTATGGCTTCTGGGAAACTAATATCTCTGGCAAAGCCCCAAGCCAAAATATCAAAATCCAATCATTATTTATTGAAAAATACATACTATAGTGGGCTTTAAATGAGGACCCACTTATAATCTCAAGGACGTTTCTACCTAATACGTTGTTGAAATACATATAGAAATATTCTAGTACATAGTAGAGGTTGGGGAAGATCATAAGAGATGCCATTAAAATAAACTCAGTTTAAAGATATACTAGGGTCTTAGCAACGTGGAGTTAGAAGAGGAAAGAAGGTAGAACTGGGTACAGAAAGACTTGGGTGAATTTTGGAAAAGTGATCACCTTCTAGGGCTAATTTTTGAGATGATGGTCAATGATGTAATGGTCAATATTTAGAGGGCCATAGAGGATGTAAGTTAGTATCAATAGTCATGGAACTTCCACTGATAAGTTGAAAATGGCATTTACTCTTCAGCAAATATTTACTAATGTGCAGTAGCCACTTGTTAGGGATAAAGAAAAGAACAGGTAGATCTTGTTTAATCCACACACCCATCCTTTGAGCTAGCCTCTATTTTGGAGACCACAGGCTAGAAGAAAGGAAAAGATGTATGATCAACTTTTTCCTGTTATTCCTCAATAGTAAATAATATTTTTTCATTTGAGTAAATTCTGAGGACTCCACATGGGATTTCAGCAGGCAGGTAGTACTGAAAGTCAGAAGGAACTTGACCTTCTCAGGCAATTCATTCTTTCATGTCAGGACCCCAGTTTCAGGGATTTGAAGAAGCAGTCTTGTTAGAGAGTGAATTAGCAAAAAGAGATCAGCTATTAGGTGGGCACTGTGGTTGGTGTCACACACAGATCTGGTTTAATCCACTCACCCATCCTTTGAGCTAGGTACTTTTCAGATGGGGAAATGAAGGTTCAAGATGTCAAATAACTTTCCCAAGGTTCCACAACTTGGAGATATCAGAATCTGGTGTCTTCATAGAGTTTGGTCTTCATGATGTCATGATAAGCACTCCAAATGTCAGCAAGTCAGAATGTTTTACAGATACAAAATAAGATCCAGATGCATGCAATTATTAGGGGCAGAAATAGAATATTGGAAACTAATTATAATTATAAGTAATATTAATCATGCTCTGCTAACCATAATTGTTCTTTTCTGATTAGAGAAAGCACATTCTAACCTGGCTTGGAGTTGTATGCCCTGGGACACGGGAGCTAATATCCGAATGTAGTCCATCCTCCTGTCCTAAGAACTACCTATCATTATGGAAATATTTGCAACCTCCTGGCTGAAACAATCTAGCCTGGGAGGCACCTACTCTTTACAACCCCCAGCCCCTGTAATCTGGCCCTGTGGTGCCTGGAGGCACCTGCACTCTTGCCCCGCCCCCGCCCCTTCCCCCAGCCCACATGATTTGTAACCTGTAATGATTATCCTGAGCCTGCTTTCCCTTGTCTGTAATTCCTACCCGCCCCCCCCCCTCATTTAATCTTTGTCTTTCTACCCAATATAAGCAGCTGGTGGGGTGCAGAGCAGATTTTTGTGGATGACCTGCTGCTCTCCCATACTGCCGGCAGTATTGGAATAAATGCTCATATGTAATTCAACCATGTCTCTGCTGAATGGGCTCAAATAGTGACAGGAAGCCCTGACCCATTGATTGCCCGGTTTCACAATCAGGAGGACCCACATTTCACAGTGCAATTGGTTTATGTAAAGATATTGTTTCTCACAAAGGTGCTAGCTCATGGGAACCTGTGGGAAGTTGGAACTTGATTTTGGAGCAAAGGTGGAGGCAGGTAGACAAGTATATAAAAAATTAAGTTCAGCCAAAGTGTAAGTCATAAGACAAAAATAATTTTTTAAATCTGTTTTCTCCCTAGTAGTAATATAGTAATTACACTGAACATATGATAATATAGGTAGGGCAAAAGTAAATTTACAGTTGTTTATATAGAAAAAATATAATAATTAACAAAATAATACAAGAATAAACTCTGTAGTCAAAAATGTAAACCTACTTTTACGCCATCGTATAAATCTCAGTAGTATCATAGTAAAATATGTAGCACAGTCAGCCAGAAATCACATTAAGACTAGATTCTTAAGAAGGACCTAGTATTCCATTACTTAAAATCTAAAAGCTAGGCTCTTGATGTACCAAATTTTGTTAAGCAATACCCTTTAATTCACATTTAAGTTGGTTTGAACAAAATCTTTTAAATTGGGACATAGTGAGGATGATGAAATATTTCTTAGAAATAACTGAGCAAACTTGACTGAAACCTTTAAAAATATACACCATTAATAACTCAAGCTGAAGACAGTGTTCTCTAAATCTTTCTCATTCTTTTCCTCCAGATCTGTTTCTTTTCAGTGGAATTCTGAAATCAATTTCTGTTTTTCCTCCTGCTTACTTGTTTACCGTTAACCAATATGATTAAAAAAAAAAAGATATCCCTTGTTCAATATGGATCCTCTTTTGTTTGGGTTTCTAAACACAGTCTTTAATTTCTCTTCAACATGCTTCATAAAATGTTGGCTGCATGATTTACACATTAACTCCAGAATCCATTTTTTGTCTGTCTCTCTAAATGTGTATCTGTCTGGCTTACTCTTCCTTCCTACTAATGATCTCCTTGCTATTAAAGATATTGATTTTGCAGAACCGGTAAAAATGAAATTGATTTCCCATTGGAGCATGGCATGATTCTCCTCATGTAACACCATTAAATATCCCATGAGACCAAAGTTGTTTTTAAAAAATATTTTATGCTGTGATCCTATTCCTACACAATACCACATGGAGCCCCTTTCCCTGATGGTAAAACCCCAGGATGAGTATTTCAATAGATCTGTGTGGAGATTTTCCCCCACTGGGACTGGAATGATATGAGGATAACCCGAAGGCTGAAAAGCTGGTGCCCATTTAAATGGATATCAATGTCTATTTTAAGGACATCTCTTTAAAGTTCAAGAGAGAAAGGTGAGAAGGAGGATCACAGCTATCCATTCACAGAACTCCTTTAACAAAAACAATAGTTATGCTGCAAACTGGACCCACCAGCCTTAGGGGGAAGTTCAGTAATCTGTTTTCTTACTCAAGAATGACTCAGGTTATTTCTTTTAGCCACATTTAGTACTTTCTTTGAGATGAACTCTTGTAGGTAACATTTTCTCAATCTCATTTCTTCCTTATTGATGTTTTAGAGTTCCTTACAGATTGGGAAGCCATGTAACATCAGTATAGCATGATCCTTGACCTGGTTCTGCTTATACCAATTACATCTATGGGACTTGCACCTTACTAAACAGTGAGGAAGTCAGTGCCACAGATTAAGGATATAGTGTGTATTTCTTACTCCTCGGGCTAATTATTGGATTTAAAAATGACATAAAAACAATTGCTAGCCAGTGATTAAAAACTGCTTTTCTTTCTCCCTTGCAAAATATTAGTGAGATAAACTTGGGGAAAGAATCAGGTATCAACTATATTTCTCTTTCACTGAAACTTTTTTTTTAATCTTTATTGTTGAGAGTATTACAGATGTTCGTCCTCCTCTTTTTATCCCCATTGCCCTCCTTCACCCTGTTTCCACCCTACCCCAGGCCTTCACCACCCTATTGTCTGTGTCCATGGGCAATGCACATATGCATATAAGTTCTTTGATTAATCTCTTCCTGCCCCCTTCCCTCTGAAAATCACCTATCTGTTCCATGCTTCCATGTCTCAATCCATTTTGTCAGTTTATTTTATTCATTAGATTCTACATATAAGTGAGATCATGTGATATTTGTCTTTCTCTGTCTTATTTCACTTAACATAATACTCTCCAGGTCCCTCCATGTTGTCTCAAAGGGTAATAGATCCTTCTTTTTTTTTTTTTTTTACAACTGCATAGTATTCCATTGTGTAAAATACCACCGCTTTTTTTATCCACTCATCTACTGTTGGGCACTTGGGCTATTTCCAGATTTTAGCTATTATAAATCACAATGCTATGAACATAGGGGTACATATATTCTTTCAACATCGTTAATCATCAAAGAGATGCAAATGAAAATGACAATGAAGTACCACCTCACACCTGCCAGAATGGCAACCATCAATAGTCATTAGAGCATTAAACTTTAGATCATTACTTTCTAAATTGTTTCCATTTCCAAGCACATTCTCAAACAATAATGATTATCACTGAATTATTATTTAAATTACAATACAAATAGCCATGAGTTAGATTAAGAAGGTAATTTGAGTAAAGATCTATTTCTCTTTACTTCCAAATCACTATTAAAATGGTCAAAGGAATTTTTAAAAATAGGTAGAATGTACAGGAAAGCCCAATTAAAGAAGAATGCCATTCATATTCTTGATACCTCAAGGAATTTTTGGAGGTGGATTAAAGGAAGGTATGGCTCAAATCTATCCTTCCTGATAAAAATGTCCAGCATTATAGCAATAAGTAATAGATTCTGGCAAAATCCCATTAATAACCCTAACATAGGTGAAAGCTAACAGTGGGGAAGAAAGGTATTAGAGATAAAATGTGTTATCGTTATCCCTTTTAAAACTACAAATCTACAGCAAGGATCAGCAAACTTCTATAAAGGGCCAGCTAGTAAATATTTCAGGCTTTGCTGACCATGTGGTCTCTAGCAACCCCTCACCTCTGCCATTGTAGCATGAAAGCTACCAGAAATGATCTGTAAATGAATGAGTAAAGCTGTGTTCCAATACAATTTTATTATGGATATTGAGATTTGAATTTCATATGTTAATGTCATTTAAAAATTATATTCCAACCATTTAAAATGTTCTCTCAGGTCATACAAAATATAGGTGACAGGCAAGATTTGGCCCACCTTTTGTAGTTTGCCAACCTCTGTCCTATAGCATGAGAAAGAAGTTCTTCTTCCTGGTGTTTGGAATAGCTCAGCAAGCACTGAGAAGGACATGGTAAGCAGCAGCACTAAGAGCAAGACCAGGGACAATTCCATGGTTTCTTGGCATGAAGGCCTGGCCAAATGCAATGCTGGAAAAAATAGTCTACTTTACAATAGTTCCACAAATGCAGATACTCACACACATAGATTTTACAAATTCTTTTGAAAAGCGGTCTATCAAAAAGAAAAATAGATAAGACTAATATGCAAGTTATATTCCAATTTAAGTGTACAAGCTATTTATAAAAGAACTAGAGGCCTGGTGCACAAAATTCATGCACAGGAGGTGTGTCCCTCAGCCCAGCCTGTACCCTCTCCAATCTGGGACCCCTCGAGGGATGTCTGACTGTCCATTTAGGCCTGATCCTACTGGGATCAGGCCTAAATGGGCAATCAGACATCCCTCTCATAATCCGGGACTGCTGGTTCCCAACTGCTCACCTGCCTGCTTTCCTGATTGCCCCTAACCGCTTCTGCCGGCCAGCCTGATCACCCCCTATCCACTCCCCTGCCAGCCTGGTCCCCCCCAACTGTCCTCCCCTGCCGACCCGGTCACCCCTAACTGCCCTCCCCTGCCAGCCTCATTGCCCCTAACTGCTTTCCCCTGCTGGTCTGGTCCCCCCTGCAAATAGCCCTCCCCTGCAGTCCTGGGTCCCCCCAAAATGCCCTCCCCTGCAGGCCTGGTTGCCCCCAACTGCCCTCCCCTGCAGGCCTGGTAACCCCTAACTGCCCTGTCCTGCAGGCCTGGTCCCCTTCAACTGCCTTCCCCTGCAGGCCTGGTCCCCCCAATTGCTCTCCCCTGCAGGCCTGAGTACCCCCCAACTGCCCTTTCCTGCAGGCCTGGTCCCTCCCAACTACCCTCCCTTGCTGGCCATCTTGTGGCAGCCATCTTGTATCCATATGGGGGCAGCCATCTTGTGTGTTGGAGTGACATATTACTCTTTTATTAGATAGGATAGAGGCCTGGTGCACAGGTGGGGGCTGGCTGGTTTGCCCTGAAGGGTGTCCCGAATCAGGATGGGGGTTCCCTTGGGACATGGGGCAGCCTGGGTGAGGGGCCTGTGGTGGTTTGCAGGCCAGCCACACCCCCTGGTGACCTAAACATAGGCTGGAAGCAGGTATCTGGGATTTATTTATTTATTTTTATTTTTTATTTTATTTTTAATATTTTTTATTGTTTAAAGTATTACATGTAGTAGTACAAATATCTCCTTTTTTTTCCTCCTTGACCTTTCCCCAGCCTCCCCTACCTCCTGTCGCATGCCCTCATCCCACCCCCCTCCATTTGTTGGACACATGTCCTGTGTCCATTTGTTGTGCTTATATGCATGAGTACAAGTTCTTTGGTTGATCTCTTTTTCCCCCTCCCCAACACTCCCCTGCTTTCCCACTGTAATTTGACAGTCTGTTCGATGCTTTACTGCCTCTGTATCTATCTTTTTGTTTATCAGGTTATAATGTTCTTTATTTTCCATAAATGAGTGAGATCATGTGGTATTTTTCTTTCATTGCCTGGCTTATTTCACTTAACATAATGCTCTCCAGGTCCATCTATGCTGCTGCAAATGGTAAGAATTCCTTCTTTTTATAGCAGCTTAGTATTCCATTGTGTAGATGTACCATAGTTTTCTAATCCACTCATCTGCTGATGGGTATTTGGGCTGTTTCCAAATCTTAGCTATGGTGAATTGTGCTGCTATGAACATAGGGTGCATATATCCTTTCTGATTGGTGTTTCTAGTTTCTTGGTATATATTCCTAGAAGTGGGATTACTGGGTCAAATGGGAGTTCCATTTTTAGTTTTTTGAGGAAACTCCATACTGTTCTCCACAGTGGCTGCACCAGTCTGCATTCCCACCAGCAGTGCAAGAGGGTTCTTTTTTCTCCACATCCTCGCCAGCACTTGTCATTTGTTGATTTGTTGATGATTGCCATTCTGACAGGTGTGAGATGGTACCACATTATCATTTTGATTTGCATCTCTCGAATAATTAGTGACTTTGAACATGTTTTCATATGTCTGTTGGCCTTCCTTCTGTCTTCTTTCGAAAAGATTCTATTTAGGTCCAGTGCCCACTTTTTTATTGGATCATTTATCTTCCTGTTATTAACCTTTTGCACTCGGATGTCGATTGTGACTCGACACGGTTAGCATTAGAATAAAGGAATCGAGAAAAAGCAAGCGAGTGCAAAGGGTTAAGTTGTATAAGTTCCCTGTAGATGTTGGAGATTAAACCTTTATCAGTGATAACATTTGCAAATATGTTCTCCCATACAGTGGGCTTTCTTGTCATTTTGTTGATGGTTTCTTTTGCTGTACAAAAGCTTTTTATTTTGATGTAGTCCTATTTGTTTATTTTCTCTTTAGTTTCCATTGCCCTAGGAGCGGCATTGGTGAAGAAATTGCTTTGTCATATGTCTGAGATTTCTCTGCCTGTGGATTCTTCTAGTATTTTTATGGTTTCCCATCTTATGTTTAAGTCCTGTATCCATTTTGAGTTTATTTTTGTGTATGGTGTAAGCTGGTGGTCTAGTTTCATTTTTTTGCATCTATCTGTCCAATTTTCCCAACACCATTTATTGAAGAGACTGTCTTGACTCCATTTTATGTTCATGTCTCCTTTGTCAAATATTAATTGAGCATAGTGGTTTGGGTCGATATCTGGGTTCTCTATTCTATTCCATTGGTCTATATGTCTGTTCTTGTGCCAGTAACAGTCTGTTTTGAGAACAGAGGCTTTGTAATACAGCTTGAAATCTGGTATTGAGATCCTACCTACTTTGTTCTTCTTTCTCACGATTGCTGTGGCTATTCGGGATCTCTTTTTATTTCAGATGAATTTTTGGAGAGTTATTTCTAGGTCTGTGAAATATGCCGTTGGTATTTTAATGGGGAGTGCATTGAATCTATAGATTTCTTTGGGTAGTATGGACATTTTAATGATTTTGATTCTACCAATCCAGGAACATGGTATGTTCTTCTATTTGTTTATCTTCTATAATTGAAGCTTTGTAGCCTTGAGCGGAGGCCAGGGCAGGCCACAATGGGGAAAGCTTGGCTTCCTCCATCGTCGGGGGAAACCCAAGCCTCCTGCTTGCTCCAGATCCGTGGCTGCCGCCATCTTGGTGTGGTTAATTTGCATACCCTCTCCTGATTGGCTGGTGGGTGTGGCTTGTGGGTGTAGCAGAGGTACGGTCAATTTGCATGTTTCTCTTTTATTAGATAGGATAAATAGAAAAGACCCATACATATATGAAAAGTTCCAAACATTAGAAATGAGAGTACATTAGAAAACCTTAGTGATATTTTTTACCTATCAAATTGATAAAAATTAAATAGAACATTGGAATCTACAAAGGCTACTGGGGGCCTGATTACTCTCACATCACTGGTGGCCGTGTATAGTGCCATAACCTTGTAAGAAGCCATTCTACCAAGAGAAATTTATTCTACTGAAACCAACAGTGATATAACAAAATACTATGTGTAAGGCTATGCATTATTGCAATACAATTTATTATGAAAAATCTTTGAATTAATTAAAGGTTCAATAGCAAAGGATTGGTTAAGTATGGTACATTAATCTGCCAGAATTCTATGTGGCCAATAATATCATTCATACTTTTTTTACATTAGAAACTGTTTATAATTTATTCTAAGTGAAACAAGCATGTTATAAAAATATATGTGTGTGGGTATGTAGTACATGGTGTATAGTGAATGTGCAGATATGTTTATGGAACAAAGATTGAGTGGACATGTACTAATAATTCACATTGGTGTTCTCTGTGTGTGAGGCCATCTTATAAATAGATAACTACAAAGATTACTGTTTTGCCCTGGCTGGTTTGGCTCAGTGGATAGAGCATCAGCCTGGGGAAAAAAGGGTCCAGGGTTTGACCACCAGTAGGGGGCATGGCAGAGACAGCTGATCAATGATTCTAGCTCATCATTGATGTTTCCATCTCTCTCTCCCTCTACCTTCCTCTCTGAAATCAATAATTAAAAAAAAAAAAGATTATTGTCTTGCATTTTAAGAAACTTATATGCATAGCACATGGACACAGATCACAGTGTGGTGATGGCCAAAGGCGGGGGGTGGGGGGTGGGAGCTGGGTGGAGGTGGGTAAATGGAGGGTAAATGGAGGACATCTGTAATAGTGTCAACAATAAATAAATAATAAGAAGAAATTTGTCCTAGTGGGTTTGGCTCAGTGTATAAAGCATCTGACTGCAGACTGAAGGGTCCCAGGTTCGATTCTAGTCAAGGGCATGCACCTCGGCTGCAGGCTTGATCCCTGGCCCTGGTCAGGGCACGTGCAGGAAGCAACCAATTGATGTCTCTCTCTCACATCAATGTTTCTCTCTCTCTGTCTCTCCTCCTCCCTTCCACTTTCTCTAAAAATCAATGGAAAAATATCCTTGGGTAAGAATTAAAAAAAAAAAAAGAAATGAAATAATATGTTATATTTTCTTTTTAGTTGCTTTTTTATTTTTTCAAAATTAATCAGTGTTGATCTATTAATTTTTACTATTGTATGGTATTTCATTGTATGAATGAGTATACTATACATATTATTGAGGACAGTACCCCCATGAACTGTATTGCACATGTCTTCTTATGTGAAAGAATTTGTCGAAGGTATATACCACTGAAGTACATTGGTGAATTGTAAGGAAAAATCACATTTCACTTTATTAGGTTATAGCAAAATGTATACAAAAAATCACAACTTCTATCATAAGTTATAGTTATACTATATAAGTATATTTCCACAGTTCTGAAAAATGCTCTGTCATTAAATAATTGAATATTGTTTCTTTTCTTTCTATTGTTTCTCTCTGGAACTCTGATCATCTATGTTAGACCTTTCCATATACCTTCTATGTATTTTAATCTCTTTTTTATATTTTTCTTTTTCTTCTTATTTTGTCTCACTGGGTCACATTTTGGGTAATACTCTTGGTTTCATCATCTCATCCAGTAATTATTTACTCTATTTCATATAATCTGACTTTTAACCATTCATTGAAGGTTTAATTTTAGTAATTACATTTTCCATTCCTATAAATTATTTTTGGTACTTTTCCAAATATGCTTGGTCATTTTCCCCCCAAGTTTCTTATCGCTTGCTCATATTTAAGCCTCTTTAACATTTTTGAAAAAATATTAAGCATTCTTATTTTATATAAACACTAGAGGCCCGGTGCATGAATTCATGCATGGGTGGGGTCCCTCAGCCTGGCTGATGATCAGGGCCTATCAGGCTGGCCAGCCGGGGGGAGGGACCACGGGAGGTTGGCCAGCCACAGAAAGTTGGCTATGGGAGCGCACTGACCACCAGGGCTGCATTGAGAGTCTGTCCCCTGGTGGTCAGTGTGCATCATAGCAACTGGTCAACCCATAATTCAGTTGACCGGTCATAAAGGTTGTTTAGGCTTTTATATATATAGATTGAATAATTCCAACACTGTATATGGAAGTATTACCATAGACAGGCAGCTAGATAGATAAAACAAAAGAGAAAAGGAGCTAAAATGCCTACGCCTGATTGAGTCTGGAAGTTCCACTTAATCAGGTTTAAGCCTGGAAGCTACAGCTTCTCAGACACCAGGGGACAGACAGCCACATCATCTGCCCAAAGGGACTTAATCTCCTGGCAGGTAGGAAGGATGGATGTCCAAACTTCCCGGGTCGGACCCTTCCACTGGGCTACCTGAGGGGAAAATTCCTTTGCTGAGGCATGTGCAGTAAAAGCAAAGATATTGCAGGGAGGAACTTTGGGGCTTGCGCAGTAGGAGCCATAATGTCAATCGTAAAGGGGAGGAGTCTAGCCTAGAAAAAGGATTGGTTTGGATGATGGGGCCAGGCCCCAGAAAATCCAGAAAAGAGATTGCTTGTGGGGGGCAGTACAAGCCCAGGAAGAATAAGGACCAGGTTGGATAGTTTCAAAGGTAACCTGCTTATGCGCAAAACCAAGGAAACATAGGATTAAACAGGGATCATGGGGAGGAGGGAAGCAATTGCTACTAGATCCCCAGGGTGTATTATTTTTTTTCTCCCCAATAAATCTTGCCACTAACTTGAACTTCTCCCACGTGTGTGCAGTTGGAAATTTCTTTTTTGCTGGTACTACAGGAATCCATTTTAGGTAGCAACAAAATTGGTATAGCTCTGATTTTTCTATTTGTTTTTTAATGTTTACTTTCATCCTTAGTATTTTGTTTCCTTTTTGTTTTCCTTATATTTTCCTTAGGGAAAGTTTTCCTTAAAACTTTATCTGGGGAGTACTTAGTGGCATGGATTGAAGCTTTATATTTTCTGAGAGGATTTGCATATGGTTCTTCTAATTTGTTTTATTTCTCTACAACTCAGAATAAACTCAAATTAAGTTATCTACATGAGGTGTTTTGTACTGCAGAGTAGCAAATATTTGGACTGAAAAATTCATGTGAGGATTGGCTTTATTAGTATTCTCTGGAAAGATTTTCTTATTTTCTTAGGTTTATGAATTAAATCAGTAGACAAGTTTCCTTGCTCTTCTTGATTAAGAAGTGCATCTACTTTTCATTGTCCCTTCCACTGAGGGTGCAGTCCTTTGATAGTTTAGATTTATGTGTGGACCTCCTATGAAATTTATAAATTTGCCTCCAGCCTGTATTAGTTTTCTCAGACTGTCATAACAAAATACCATAGACTGGGTGTCTTAAGCAACAGAAATTTATTTCCTCATAGTCATGGAGACTGGAAGTCTGAGATAAGGGCGTCAACATGGTTGGTTTATAAGGAGAACTCTTCCTGACTTGCAGATGGTGCCTCCTCACTGCATCCTCACATCCTGGAGAGAAACAGGTCCTTCTCCTTTTTCCTCTTCTTATAAGGCTCCCAAACCCATCAGATTAGGGCTCCACCCTCATGAGCTCATTTAAGCTTACTTACCTTCTGAAAGTCCTGTCTCCAAATATAGTCACATTGGGGATAGGGCTTCAACATAAGAATGTTAGGGGGACACAATTCAGTCCATAGAACACCCTGAACTTTAATCTATTGATTCGTATACATTGCACAATTATCAAAATGTAAACTTCAAGTCACGAATTATTGAAGAAACCTTTATCCATGATGAAAGCTGTATTCAGTATAAAACATGCCTCACAATTTCCACTTTTCCTTCATGTTTGGCTCCTTCGAATTTCTGCATTTTTGGCAGCCCAGCGATCCATTTAAAGAGCTTGATTCTTGATGAAATTCTTCATTACCTTATGCCATTTACCTACCTTTTTTTTTTTTTTTTTTGTAATTTTTAGAGATGTTGATTGCAGTGAATGTCCGTGCCTGATTAACGTCAATATTTGTATCACCTATGCATCTGAGTTTTTCTTTTCCCACTTCTCTCTTGGTTTTCAAGCATAATGCCCTATTTCATGTTTACCATGTTTTCACCGAATGCCAGATATTGTGTATAACAAATTATAAATGATCCAAATGATGATTTTTTTTCCAGAAGTAGTTCACCCTTTTGTGTACTGGGCAAAGAAAGTAGGGAATGATCACCTAAATAATGGCTTAAAACTGGATTGCTGTTTTGGAAAACACAAACCTACCTCTGGTTGGCTTGTGTGGCATAGCTCCTCAGGACTTTCAGTGAAAACCCCGATGTGTTCACCAATGTCACTTCTCTTAGTGCATCCTAAATTCTGATCTTGGTCTTTTCAGCATGGAAAGACTGCCCCAAACTGCAATTCACTTTTCAGGAGCTTTCTGCTTAGTCTCAGAATTCGGCAAATGTTTTAAGAGGAAAACTGGCTATGTGTTTCCTCACGAAAGTTCTGTTGGTCTCTCTGACCCTCATCAATGGCCTTTTACTCTTATTCTTAGCCTCTATTCTTAAACCAGAATTGGGGAATATCCCAGATTTAAAAAAAACACAAAAAGGAGAAGAAGCAAATGCATAATATTATCCCACCTCTCTGTGATTTTCCATTCCCATAATTTTGAACCCCCAAGTCCTTATTTCTTCAGTGGTTTTCTGATGCCTTTTTAAGAGTCAGTTTTTGTATTTATTTAGCTTTTAAAATTATTCTTAGCAAAAGCATTTGTCTGCTACAAGCAATTCAATTCTACATTGGTGTAGAAGTATCAAAAATGTATTTAAAATGCATTTATTCATATTTAATTCAACTTTTGAGTTGTCTTTATCAGAAAGGTTGTTCCAGGTAACCAGACTCATGTCAGAAACTGATACTGATAAGAGATTTTTCTGAAGAGAATTACTCTTGTGCCTTATTATATGATCTAGACAGGGGTCCTCAAACTTTTTAAACAGGGGGCCAGTGCACTGTCCCTCAAACCGTTGGAGGGCCGGACTATAGTTTAAAAAAAACTATGACCAAATTCCTATGCACACTGCACATATCTTATTTTGAAGTAAAAAAACAAAACGGCAAAAACACCTGCATGTGGCCCGCGGGCCATAGTTTGAGGATGCCTGATCTAGAAGGACAGAGGCTGGCAGTAAACAAAACTCAGTTTGATAGAAATAAATGATATTGGTGCTGATCTGCCATCCTTTCATCTCTAATTTTTTATCTGAGCATAAAATATGTGTGAAGGTACATGAACTTAAGTGTAATTCTCAACTAATTATCATGAGCTGAACATACTCATGCTAGTACATCCCAAGTTATTAAGTAGAATGTTATCTTTACTCCAGAAGTCGCCACATGCCCTGGTGGAATCACTGGGCTGTATAATGACTCCTTCTCCCTCCTTTCTGAAGGTATTTACTACCTGGCTTCCTATGCCATTGCCAGGGTTCTTGTCCCAGCATTACAAAGGGGTGCTGCAATCTGGAGAAAGCTTTGCATAGATTTCATAAGAAGTGTCCAAAGACGAAAGATAGTTTTGAAAGGCATTGGGGGTCAGAGGAACTTCAGCTAAAGGAGCTAGACTTCCCTTGACTCAGGACCCGTGCTTTTATTAACACAATTTGTCTTAAGGCAAGGTGGAGATAATACACTTTAAAGGGTCAGGGTTTCAAAGGGTAGGGTTTACAGAAGCATTGTCAGATTGGGGAATAGCCTACAGCTGTTCAGGTGTTTGACCAACAGAAGGCAATAATATGCAGATTAAGATGCCCTGAGCTGTCCAGCAGCAGACAATCCCACTCAGGTTTGGGGAGATGCCCTTCAGCCCTGCTGACATGCTGGAATTGGCTTCAGGCATGCCATTACCGAGTAAATAATCCCACTAGACATATAAGCCACAATTTATTTACCCATTGTACTCTTTATTAGGGGCAATTATGAATAGTGTTTCTATAAACATTCTCACACTGATATTTTAAAGCGCCTATGCATTTCAGATTTATATATGACTAGAGGCCAGGTGCATGACATTCGTGCACTGGTGGAGGGGGTCCCTCAACTCGGCCTGCACCCTCTCGCAGTCTGGGACCCCTCTTGCAGTCTGGGGCTCTCACAGTCCAGGACCCCTCACTCCTTGCTACCCACCTGCAGCAGAGGTGGGAGAGGCTCCCGTTACCGCTGCTGTGCTTGGCAGCCATGAGCCTGGCTTCTGGCTGAGCGGCGCTCCCTCTGTGGGAGCACACTGACCACCAGGGGGCAGCTCCTGTGTTGAGGATCTGCCCCCTGGTGGTCAGTGTGCGTCATAGCAACCGGTCATTCCACCGTTTGGTTTATTTGCATATTAGCCTTTTATGATATAGGATTAGTAATGGAATTGATGGGTCATCCTATATCATAAAAGGCTAATATGCACATTGTCCCCTCAGGAGTTTGACTGACTGGGAGTTCGATTGCTTGCTATGATGTGTGCTGACCACCAGGGGATGGTGCAGAATAAAGGAAGGCCTGAGCCCGCAGCTGGCAGATGGGGGAGGAAGGCCCCAATCAGCCCTGATCGCCAGCCAGGCCGAGAGACCCTACCCGTGCATGAATTTCGTGCACCAGATCTCTAGTATTGTATATTTATATTCAGTTTGAATAGGTAATGCCAGGTTTTCAAAATAGTTGCATTAATTTATGGAGTCATAGACAGTGTATGAGAGTTCCACTTATTCCACAACTTGGGCAAATTTTGGTAGTATCAGTTTTTTCAATTTTAGTCAAATTGATGGGTGTGTGATGGAATCTCATTGAGGTACTAATTAGCATCTCACTGATTACTTTTCATAGGAGAGGAGCATTTGGATACCCTCTTTTGTGAAGTACCTCTTCAAGTCTCCTGCCTATTTTTCTATTGATTACCTATATTTATTATGCCTACAAGCCCTTCATCAGTTACATGTAAGATTATAATCTTTACTATTAACAAAGTTGGCTATATATATATATATATATATATATGTATATAGTATATATACATATATATTTGTGTGTGTGTGTATATATATATATATATATATATATATATATATAAAACAACATAAATTTTTTTGGTTTTAACTAGCTTTATTGCAGAATAATTTACATACAAAAATTCACCCACTTAAAAGGTACAATTTGATGAAATTTGACAATGTATATACTCATGTAACCACCAAAACAATTGAGATAAAATATTTCCATCAACCCATGTGTCCCTTCTCCTTCTATTTCCCACCTTCATCTGACCCTGGGCAATCACTGATCTTTATGTCACTATAAAATAGATTTGTTTTTCTAAAGTTTTATGTAAATGAAATCATATAGTATATACTCTTGTGTCTGGTTTTTTCTGCTCAGCGTAATGTTTTTCTAAATATATTTTTATTGATTTTAGAGAGAGGAAGGGAGAGGGATAGAGAGATAGAAACATTGATGAAAGAGAAACATCGATAGACTGCCTCTTGCAAGCCCCTCACTGGGGATGGAGCCTGCAACTCGGGCATGTACTCTGACTGGGAATTGAACCATGACCCATGGTTCTTGGGCCAATGCTCAACCACTGAGCCACACTGACCAAATGTTTTTGAGATTCATCTATGTTGTTGCCTATGTCACAATTTATTACTTTTTATTGCTAAGTACATGGTATTCTATTTTATGGATATACCATAATTTATTTATCTATTTGCCTTTCCATGAACTTTTTTGTTGTTTCCAGATTTAGGGCGATTAAGAATAAAGCTTCCATGAATGATTATATATAAGTCTTTCTAGTAGATATGTTCATTTTTTAATGGGTAAATAAATAAGAGTGGAATTACTAGGTTATAAAATAACTATATGTTTGCTATGTTTTCTAAATGCTCAATTTGGACAGAATGTAAACTTTTAAAATAGTTGGATCCACTACATATAAATATCAGCCTGTTAATTTCATTTTCATATTCTCTATTCTTATTGATTTTTATTACTTTGATCTATCAAATACTGACAGCTCTATCAAATACAGGAATGTTGACCCAACAATGGCTCCCGAATACTCACATAGTCTTCTTGGCACCAACCACAAATAGCAGCCTTGCCAGCCCTAACACCCATCCTCACTTCCTGTGCATTGCTTGCACATGTAGTCCTGCCTGAGCCTGGGCCAGACCCCTCCTTTCTGGCTCAGCACAGAAAGCTGTAAAAATACAGGTTCAAGGTCAATACTGGACAAGCAGCTACAGGGTCCAAAAGATGTACCCCAACATGTTAATTAGAAGCTGTGGAAAATAAGATCTGAAGTCAAAATCTAAGCAGAAACTATTGCAAGGAATGTTGCAATAAATTATTAACTATTCTTTCAACAAATATTTCTTGAATTATTTTCTTTGGCAAGACACCAGGGGAGGATGTGATGCCCAAAGATAATTTAAACAATTCCCTGAGTGCTGAATTTAAAGCTTCAGTAAATTGTATACACAGACTAATAGCAGCAGGGCTTTCTCTAATGAATAAAAACAGAGTATTTGCTTTGTTGTTTCAAAAAAAGAATAAGGAAAAAACCCACCTGAGTTATTTGCAGCTTCTCAGATGTAGTTTCAAGATTACATGGCACACATTATTTAACAGAATTAGAAAAATGTGATGGTCTCATCCATCCTGAATTGGCTGTTTTTTATAAGAGAATAATAAACAGTGATAATTGCAAAACTTGATGGAACAAAATAAATGAGGCTCCAAGAAACATTGTCAGTCTTCATTTTTTGCTATTGAAACAGCTTTTGAGTAAGGGCCAGCTAATTTGTACCAGATCTAATGTCTGTTGACAAGCTTTAACAGGTGCTCTTATTTCTGCTTGAGTAGTTTTTCTGTAACTCATCTGCCTAATTCCACTCTCGCTTCAAACCTCCAGAATCTTCTTGAAAGAAAGCTTTGATCATGCCACCCTTTGTCCAACCCATTGATAGATAATCATTGTCTATAGGGCATAACTTCTTTTTTATTTTTTATTTTTTTCAGGGAGAGAGAGAGAGGGAGAGAGAGAGAACATTGATTAGTTGCTTCCTGCATGCCCCGAACAGGGATCGAGCCTGTAACCAGGGCATGTGCCCTGACTGGAAATCAAATTAGCAGCCTTTTGGTTCACCAAACGATGCCCAACCAACTGAGCAACACTGGCCAGGGCTGTAGGACATAACTTATTAACCATCACCTTTACCCACCCTTATCTCATAGTCTGCCTCATTATGCATACTGTACTTTGACCACATATGACTAGACATTATCTTTCTGCACTACTTCCTCCACATATACCTCATTCCTCTCCCATGCCTTTGTTCATTGCCATAGCCTGCATGGAATGTCCTGCCACCCATCTCAGATGTCACAAGTAATCATCAGGCCCATAATGAAGTTTGATATCAGTTCAGGTCAACAGATATTTAAAAAGTACCTAGACTTTAATCAAATTTGAATCAAAGTATGATAGGTATGGAGATGTAAAGATGAAAGGATAAGATCACTTCCTTTTCTTGAGCTCAGTCTAGATGAAGAGAGAGACATGGGCAGAGCCATCCTGACACTACCCCTCTCAATCCCCAGGACAGGGTGATGCAATGGCAAGGGGTTGTAGTGGCTCAGAAGAGGCTGGCCTTGCTCAGCCTGAATGAAAAGGTTGCTGGAAGAAAGGATCTGGGTTTGGTGTCATGTTAGAAGTCAGTTGTAGTACAGAAAGTGGGGAGGACAAAGGGTTGCATGATCAAAGCTTTCTTTTGAAAAGAGTCTGGAAGTTTGGAGCGAAAATGGAATTAGGCAAGAGGAACAAGAGGAAAGGTTGGAATCTTCTCTGATACCTCTTCAACTTCCCCTCATTTCAGAACTTAACTCTTTCTTTTCAGTTCCATAATTATATATTTTTTGGTCATTGGTGTTGCACCAGTACAATACTAATGGTATTCAGCCTTATATTTTAGTTACTTGATTGTAATTATCATTCATCAAGTGCCCACTAAGTTCCATACCCTGTTCAAAATTATGCCAAAAGCTGTCTCATTTAATTTTTTCTACAACCTTACAGGATGCACACATCATCGTACCCAAGAGCTCAGAAGATAAACTACCTGAGGCTGCACAGTTATTCTACTGTGTATATCTATTAACTGGAGTGCTTGATAAATAGTTTTCAGGGTTCTGCATGCAGAGATTTTTAAAAAAATACTAGAGGCCTGGTGCATGAAATTCATGCACGTGTGTGTGTATGGGGGGTGTCCCTCAGCCCAGCCTGCACCCTCTCCAATCTGGGACATCCCTCTCACAATCCAGGACTGCTGGCTCCCAACTGCTTGCCTGCCTGCCTTCCTGATTGCCCCTAACTGCTTCTGCCTGCCAGCCTGATCACTCCCTAACAACTCCCCTGCCAGCTTGATTGATGCCTAACTGCTCCCCTGCCAGCCTGTTTGTGCCTAACTGCCCTCCCCTGCAGGCCTGGTCACCCCTAACTGCCCTCCCCTGCAGGCCTGGTCCCCCCAACTGCTTTCCTCTGCAGGCCTGGGTCCCTCCCAGCTGCCCTTTCCTGCAGGCCTGGTCACCCACAACTGTCCTCTCTTGCAGGCCTGGTCCCTCCCAACTGCCCTCCCCTGCTGGCCATCTTGTGGTGGCCATCTTGTGTCCATATGGGGGCAGGATCTTTGACCACATGGGGGCAGTCATCTTATGTGTTGGAGTGATGGTCAATCTCCATATTACTCTTTTATTAGATAGGATAGATGCCTGGTGCACGGGTGGGGGCCCGCTGGTTTGCCCTGAAGGGTGTCCTGGATCAGGGTGGGGGTTCCCTTGGGGCATGGGGTGGCCTGGGTGAGGGGCCTGTGGTGGTTTGCAGGCCGGTCACGCCCCCTGGTGACCCAAGCAGAGTCCCTGGTATCTGGGGTTTATTTATCTTCTACAATTGAAACTTTGTAGCCTGGAGTGGAGCCAAGCCTTCTGCTTGCTCCGTGGCAGCAGCCATTAATGTTGGAACTTATGTATCTTCTATAATTGAAACTTTGTAGCCTTAAGCGGCGGCCTGGGCCGGCCAGAGTATGTGGAAAGCTTGGAATCCTCCATTGCTGGGGGCAACCCGAGCCTCCTGCTCTTTCCAGCTCCATGGCTGCTGCCATTTCTGTTTGGATTTATGTATCTTCTATCATTGAAACTTTGTAGCCTTGAGTGGAGGCCTAGGCTGGCAAGGGCAGGCGGAAAGCTTGTCTTCCTCCATTGCCGGGGAAACCCAAGCCTCTCCCTCCTGCTCTCTGTGGCCATAGCCATCTTCGTTGAGTTTATTTTCATATTCACTCCTGATTGGCTTGTGGGCGTGGCTTGTGGGTGTAGCGGCGTGATGGTTAATTTGCATATTACTCTTTTATTAGATAGGATATTTTTATTTATTTCAGAGAGGAAGTGAGAGATAGAAACATCAATAACAAAAGGGAATCATTGATTGGCTGCCTGCTACATGTTGGACTGAGCCCATAACCCAGGCATGTGCCCTTGACCAGAAATTGAACCTGGGACTCTTCAGTCCACCGGCCGAAGTTCCATCCACTAAGCCAAACCAGCTAGGGCTGCATGCAGAGATTTTGATGTGGTAGTTTTCAACTGGGACTCCTATATTTTGTCAAATCAAGGGATTGGGAACCATACTTGGAGGTACACTGAACTCAGAAGGAAAGGATCTGGTTCTTTTACCTACACCTTTCAGCATTCAGGACCTGTGTCTAGACTTGCCTGGCCTTGAAGGGGAGCAACACATTACTTACTGTTATGTCTTACAAAGTCAATTGATAATGGAGCCTTGCATGTCCTAAATGTCAAAAGTAGTTTGGCTCACTGCTGGGATTAAAGTGGAGATTCCCAGCTTTTAAAAAGAAGGCAGCTTTATTTACTTTTTGCTAATTCATATTTATGTTAATAACAGAGTTTTATGATTAATTGTATGTGTCAACTTGACTGGGCCACAGGGTGCCCAGCTATTTAGTTAAACACTATTTCTGGGTGTGTCTGTGAGGGTGTTTCCAGCTGGGATTAGCATTTGAATTGGTAGATTAAATAGAGCAGATTGTCCTCTCCAATGTGCTTGGGCATCATCCAATCCTTCGAGGACCTAAATAGAACAAGAACATAGAGAAAATAATTCTCTCTCTCTCTCTCTCTCTCTCTCTCTCTCTCTCTCTCTCTCTCTCTCTCTCCCTCTCTCATGCTGAGCTGGGACATCTGTCTTTTCCCATTCTCAGCCTGAAATTTTCAGAACTTTCAGCCTGAAACTTTCATCATCAGTGCTTATGGTTCTCACCCCTGTCTCTACAACTTGCAGACAATAGGTCATGTGATTTCTGAGCCTTCATAATAGTATGGGAGAGAGTGATATAAACATCAATGATGAGAGAGAATTATTGATCGGCTGCCTCCTGCACACCCCACATTGGGGATCGAGTCACAATGGGTGCATGTGCCCTGACTGGGAATCGAACCATGACCTCCTCCTTTATAGTTCAATGCTCAACCACTGAGCAACACTGGCCAGGCTGAATCAATTCTTTATAATAAATCTCCTTATGATATAGAAGAAGAGATATGGATATATATGAATATGTACTGTATATCCTATATAGGACATTTGGATATATCCTATTGGTTCTGTTTCTCTGGAGAAGCCTGACTAATACACAGAGTGAAAACATTTTATGAGTCTGTATTTTTTACAAACTGGATTTTACAAAATTACTATCTCCCCTTCTATGCTGTCAATAACTTTCTACAAACATTTGTAATTCACTTGTCCTACTCAATTATGATTTTTCTAAAACCCAAATCTGGTCATGTCATTCCACTATTTAAACCTCTACTATAACTTCTCACCACTAAAAGAAAAATAACCACCACACTTAGCCTGAGGTCTAATGTCATTTGAAAGAGATCATTCCTCACCAGCCTTTGCAATCAATATCCTCACCTTTGCACCATCTTTATAAGCCACTCCAAACTACCTTTGGTTTATCAAATTGCAAAACTGTCTCTTGCCTCTTTGTAGTACCCTCTGCCTGGGAAGCCCTCCCCAGCTTTAATCAGCTGACAAATTCCCACTCTTCCTTTAAGACCTAACCCAAATACTTCTTCCTCTGTGCCTAAATCACTGTTTGGCTCCATATGTCTAGGATAGCATATTTTGTTTATAAGCTTGTCTTCTTCATTAGACTGAGCATCTTGAGAGCTGAGACTGACTCTGCATCCTTTCTATGATGTCAGTGCCTGGCATGAAAGGGTTTAGCTACTTTTTGTTGAGTAAATTAATAGATGAGTGAAGGAATGAGTCAAGAAATGAAAGATTGGTTGGATGAATGAAGTCATGTGTCTTTATTTCCCATCTCACATTCAATCCATCAGGAAATTTGTTGGCTTTACCTTTAAAATATTTCCAGAACCTGATTATTTCTCACCACTTTCACTGCTACCAATTTGGTCCAAGCCACCCTGGCCCTTGGCCAAGATTTCTCTACTAGCTTCTTAATGCTTCTTGGTGCTTTGATCCTTGGTGGTCTCTAAAGTCTATTTCTAACATGGAAGCTAGACTTATCCTTTAAAAATATAATAAAAATATAAATCATTTCATGCAGAATGAAAGCCCTAGTCCTTTCAGTGGCTTACAAAGCGTTATATCATCTATCACCTTCCTTTTCAGTCTCCTACCACCTTCTTACTTTCTAATTTCATTTCCTACCACTGTTCACCTTGCTCACTCCACTCCAACCACCTTGGCCTCCTTGCTGTTATTCAAATATACCAGGTTTGCTATTGTCTTTGTGCCTTTTCATTGACAATTTCCACTGCCTGGAATGTTCTTCATTCCTTGTCAGCATGGCCCACTCCTCACAGCCTTTTCAGGTCTTTGCTCAAATGGCACCTTTTCAATGAACCCAACCTTAACTTCCTTAATCAATATTGTTGTCCCAATTGTTGTTTTGTTTTGATTCTATAGCATTTATTATCTTCTAACATACTCTATCTATTACCATAAGTGGCTAATACAGTTTAATTATTAATGATGTTTATTTTTTATTGTATTATACTGTCTACTAGAATGCAAGACTTGTTCTGAGTGATATATTCTAATTGACCGAACAGTGCCTGGAACATAGTAGATGCTTAACAAATATGTTTTGAATAATTAAATGAATGTGTAACTACTCTAAGAAATAAGCTGCTAAGTGTCCTAAACTTGTCAGACTTCATCATTGAATCTCTAATCCCAAATATAGTGCCTGCCACTTAGTAGGTGCTTAATAAATGCTTATTGAATGAGTGGATATATATGAATTGAATTTTAATGGATTACATTCAAGGGAGAAAAAAAAAGCATGTCAGCTAATAATCAGTTTAGTTTATTTAAAATCTCTTGGTGTTTATTTTAGCAAAAACCTTCTTGGATTTCTAACACGAAAATAGGATGTCATTGAGGCCTCTGTGGTTTTAGTGGCTATGACCTTTACCATCATTCTCAGATGGGAGGGGGAGTGTGCATTGAAGGCCTTAATTAATCTAACCCCGAGGCCAGAGTGATGTGCTGACAAAAAAATCAGGAAACCTTACAGACCAGCTTCCCTAAAATAACCTTGCAATTGTTCCTAAGTACACCAGAAACTCTAATTTGGGCCGTTTCGGCTCCTCTCAATTGACTCAGAGTGCTTTTAGCTAACATCAAATGCTTAACAAATCTGATAGTTTCCCACGAGAACCTTCCATTAAGTTTGCTTTCTGCCGAGCTACAGAAAAGGAAAGTTTGTATTTTACAAATATAGAAAATAACTTTAACTGTACTCCACTTTTGCAGACTCATGGGTAAATTTTCCAATCAAGCACCAGTCTATGTGATCTGATTTTTGATCAAAATGTAATGTCTACCAGGTGGGCTATTTTGGACTCAATCTTTGCCAGGTGGTGCAAAATAATGACAAATGATCATAATGCCTATATATAAATGATCACGGGTCACTCTGCTTGACCTGTGGTTCAAACCAACCTTTGTAGAAACCCATTTCCAAACTACACCCACTGCTGTGATTGAAGGTGGGTATTTTCAAAATTACTTGGCTCGGCAAACTTGCTGCTCTGGAATTACTTTGAATTGTGGCTTGACTGACAAGCTTTAGAATGGGGATTTGATATCGAAGTAAATAAATAGGTCCACCAGTTTCATGCATGAGCTCTAAAGCTTGGCTTTAGTTTTCTTTTGAGTACTAGTGGATACATCATTATAAGTGTCCTTATATAAGAAATACTAATTTTAACCCCTGGGAAATATGGTTAAAAACATTTTATCTTTATATCCATTCTACAAAGTTGTATCTAATATAATGTCATTACTTATAAACAGTTAAGAATAAATAGATAAATTAAACATTTCTTTTAGAACATTAAAGGAAATTACTCACTGTTTAAAATAGATATGATTCTTTTCAAGATTATATAATAGATTTTTTTCTTTGGTTTGTAGAAAGTTCAGAGATGTTCTTAATTGTGACAATTATCTATTAGTGTAAGTTTCCCCTTTGCCTTTATGCCTTTTGATATTCTGTTTCTGTTTTAATATCTTAATATTTTTTAAATCATATTGTCTTTTAGTTTCAAACTATTTTTGGAAGTAAATTGGGTATATAGTACAATAACCAAAATCAATACATTATATGCTATGTACTTCTTCAGTTGAATTTCCTACTAGGAAAATGTAAGAAAATCCTTGCCCTCATAACTAAAACTATATTTTGTGTATATATTTAATATGATAAATATAAAAGAAAAAATATTTTAATAAGCATTTATTCTATACCTTCTACATGCAATGCACTGTGCTAAATGATGGGTTAAGAATTGATAAAGGCAAGTCTAGATTAGGAAATAGACAATGTAGTAGTGATTCCATTCATACTAGTATACAATATCCAGAGTCAGCAAATCCATAGGGACAGAAAGCAAATTGCCAGGGGTTGAGGGGAGAGGGAATAGGGAGTGACTGCTTAATGGGTAGGGAGTTTCCTTTTGGGGTGATAAAAATTTTCTGGAACTAAATAGTGGTGATGGTTGCACAACATTGTAAATGCTAGTGAGGAGAACTGATTCACTCATTTATTTAAAAAACAATATTTATTGACCACTTACTATGTGTCAATTTCTGATTAGGTACTGGGGACAGAATGCTAAGCAAAAACAGAAATTATTCTCTCATGGACTAAGTCTGGTAGGAATACAGAAAATTAACAAATAGTTTTTCAAAATGTTAACCACAGATAAATCCTATGGAGGAAAGAAAATGTAAAAACAAGGAAGTTGGTCTAATCGAAGGTTTTGAACAAGAGTCAGGGAAGATTGCCCAGAGGAGAGAACCATTGATGTGAGCTTTGCAGGATGAACAGACCAAAAAGGGAACAGAGATGGAGGGTTGGGGAGGACTAGAGCTGCCCAGTAAGGAGAATTAGCATGTGCAAAGGATGGATGAGAAAGAATAAAGAGAAAGTGGCTTGAGATAAGTGTTGAGGAAAAAGTAGGGACCAAATAATATAGAGCACGTGGTGAATGTAGAGACAGTGTAAAGAAAGTTTTGAAGATTAATGAAATAGAAATGAAACAGAACTTGATAATGGATTTCACCTAGGATTATAGGGAAGGAGAGAGGGAGAGAAGTGGAGAGAGAGAAAGAGAGAGAGAGAGAAAGGGGACCTGGCCCTCAACTTTCTGATGTGCAGATCTGGGTGATGGACAGTGCCACTCTGAGACAGAAAGCACTCCAAAGGCACCTTTTGGAGATAAAAAGATGATGTAGAAAAAAGCACTTGACAGTAGAGGTGAGTCACGTAGACTCAAATGGTAACCCTAACATAGCTTTTCCTCAATGATTCTTGCCAAAGAACTTTTCCTATGCTCTTTGAAGTTGTAATTAATAGTCCAGGTTGCAATGACAGCTACATATTTTTGTGACTCATTAATAGTCCAAGCTGTAATGGCAGCTACATATTTTTGTAATAATTAAAATATATATCAATTGTCTATGATGATTAATATAAATATATATTAATTATCCATGATAATTATTACAAAGACCATAAAAGGAAATAACTTTCACAGTGTGCGATTCAATGTTATTGGCTGCTGTGAACCACCTTCAGCCATTTTGTGTGCTACTGGCATCAAATGTCCTAGAGTTGGGAAGCCACTGTGCTATACCCCACCACTTCTATTAATCAAGATATCTACTTTTTGGAATTACTCTTTTTAAAATATATATATTTTATTGATTTTTTACAGAGAGGAAGGGAGAGGGATAGAGAGTTAGAAACATTGATGAGAGAGAAACATCGATCAGCTGCCTCCTGCACACCTCCTACTGGGGATGTGCCTGCAACCAAGGTACATGCACTTGACCGGAATTGAACCTGGGACCCTTGAGTCCGCAAGCCAACGCTCTATCCACTGAGCCAAACCAATTAGGGCAGGAATTACTTTTGATATGGATCCAACCAACATTTATGTTCAAGATCATGGTGTCCAGAGAGCATAGAGCAAATAAAATAGCCTTTTAAAAGGAATTATTCTGAATAGGGTCTAATACAGCCTCCCACTGGCCATGCAAACATACAAGAGAAAGGATTAGGACAGTGAAACCTCAGTCATTCCAGCTTTTTATGAAATTTACCTTAAAATTGAATATTTTCAAAGCTGATTTTAAAAAGTAAGCATTCACCACATGACTATAAATGAAATCATATGCCTTCAGAACTCCTGAGACAATCAGGGCCCTGAGTCCAGGAGGATGAGTCCACAAAGACAGGTCAAAGCTCCAAGCAAGAGGAGGCACTTTGACCTGATTGAAGAAAGGAAGAAACAAACTTACAGTACTTGGCATTCAATGAAGGGAGAAGGGGAGGCAAATGCCTTTTTGGGGAAAGAACAGATGGAAGGAAAATTAAGTAAAGTTGAAAAACATCATTGTGGTTGTTGCACAAAAACCAGCAAAGCTATGGTTTCTTTGGAGCCAGAGATTTGAAAGGTAAAGAAAATAGAGATCACATTACAAGGTACTCAAAGCTTTAATATGCCAAGCAATGATTCTAATGAAGGTCTGGCTAATTCCCTCTCTGTCTCAGAGATGAGCAAGGGAACTGAGAGGCATCTAAACCTATAATGGCGAGTATTAACCCAGTCTGAATGATTTACTGTTACCATATTTGGGCCAACTTTGAGTGCAGGAGAGGGAAAAAAATGAAGAAAAACAAAGCTTACCCATAAAAAGAAATCGTAGAACTTCATGTCCCAACAAGTGAGTAAAAATGTTAACATTGTGTTTTTATGGCCTAATAAATGTCTTTCATAAAAATTGCTGAAAAAACACTCCCTAGATCTCTTTATTAGGTTGGAAAAGAGATATTGATCAGGAGGAGATGGTCAAGAAAGAGAGTTAGAAGGAAACCAGGTCTAAGGCTACATAAAAAATACATGAACTGCCTTTTTAAACTTCATAATCCAGTAACATAGGTATTTTTATACATGTGATGGAAATGAGACTAGAGCATTTAGATAACTTCTCTGAAGACACTCAGCTGAAGATGTTGAAATTAGGACTTAAAACCTGCCTGAATCTAAAGACTTACCTCTTTCAAGCAAACCTCCAGGCCTTCTCTAACTACTTACAACAGCTCAATTGAAATGGTACATTTACTACTTATATTACAATTAAAATATTATGGATTCAAAAAACAACTGTGTGGGGAAGGAACAATAGTGATTTTGACAACCATGGTTAGGACATTGCAAAATTCTATGGGCAGTAACATAATGGTCCTACCTACTTTACAGATGACAAAAATTACATGTCTTGCCCTAGATGATATAATTAACAAGTGATAGTTCTAGTCCTCTATTTCACATCTCATGTGGTGTTTTCTAGTTACAGTAACTTTTGGCTATGAATGGCCAAGAGAAAAAAAAATGGCTTGGACAATTATTATCAAATGTGTTTCACTGGAAGAATATTTTTTTAAAGATCAAATTGCTATTTGGGAAACTGAGTCTTCTTCAAAGTAGAAATTCAGAATTCAGTTGTCTTTGCTATCATGAATTCAAACAAATTTGTAGCTAATCAAGTTATCTACTGAGCATACCTTAGTTCAGTAACGCTTTCATCCAATGAGCATAAAGAAATGGAACAAAGAAATAAAGGTGACATGGTCTTGTTCCTCAAACTTCTCACAGTGTCAAAATATTTATATAACCCAGGAATCCCTTTATGAAAAGATTGCTGCAGAGCCATTGGGCCCAGCTGAAGTAGGTTCAGCCAACAATCTATCAAGCAATAACCACAGGAGACTAGATCAGAAATAAAGAGGAAAGGGTCAAAGAAGTTGTTAGAATGCCATTGAAACTCAATAGTTTGAGTCTGTGATCATGAATCCTTATATTATGACCACCTCTACAACTACCATGTCTAGCATTTAACATTATAGCTCAGTGATTAACAAATGTTTTAGAATTCAAAACCTTCTAATTTAATTCTCTCCATTTTCACTGCCACTGTTTCCTAGTTTATTTTTTTAAATCATTTTCTCCTCTGCAGTAACCTCCAATGTCTCCCTATTCTTACACATATTCCATACACACTGAGGTTGGTCATATTTTTAAAAACCTGATGCTGTCTCTTGTCATCTTAAAAATCCTTTCATGGTTCCCTATTGCCTAAAAGATAAAGTCCAAACCACATAATATGCAAAATTCCATCAAGATCTGATCCCATTTTACCTTTTTGTTTTTCCATTTTTCTCATTACAGCCTATATTCCAACATACTGAACCAGTTAGTTTTCTGAACAAACCCTTTGTGCCTTCTTGCATTTTTTTTTTCTTTCTGGAATCCTCCTACACCCATTGTCTTTTTTGTAAGCTCCTACTCATAGGCCTCTTCTATGAAGCCATTTGTGAGAACCCCAAGATAGGTTGTCACATTGATGACAAATATGTATTTTTATGACATCTATCTGTTAGCATCACCTATCTTTTCAGTTCATAGCATCTTCTATATACCTTTATCATAACATTTAATACACTAATAATTGATTTACCATATTTTCTTCAGATTGTATGGTGGACTTCTTACATACAAGGGTTGTGTCTTGCATACTGTTCCCATTGGCTAGCATAGTTTTTGGAACAAAGAAGATGCTCAAAATATTTGTCAAAATGAACAAATTAATGGACTGCAAATACTTAGGTTTGAATTCAGGAAGAATGGATTCCACTTAAGAGCTATTCATTCTGAAAAACTAAAATCTTATTCTTCATCCTTAACACTTGTTTCTCTTCCCATCTTTCCCCATTGCAGTAAATGACTCAACTGCTGAAGAAGCAGGTTAAGCCAGAAACTTAGGACTTACCATTGATTCCTCATTTACTCTTTTTCAATTCACTATCAAAATTGATAAAATTGACATTGCAAATAGCTCTTTAATTAATGAACTTTTTTCCATCTCCACTTCCAGTGTAGTTTAATCAACCTTTACCTCTTTTCTGAATTGCTGTACTAGCCTCCTAACTGGTCTCCTGTCATACATTTCCCACTCTCCATTCTTAACTGGACATCAAGAGTGAGCTCTTCAAAAGGTAAATTAGATCTTTTCATTCCCTGCTTAAAACCCTGCTTTCTTTTGGTCTTAAAATAAGTGACATCTTTTCACTATCTGATGACTTCCTGAACAACTATGTCTCTAGTCTCTTTTTGTCCAACTCTCCCCTTTGGTCCCTAGGCTCCATCTCTTTGGCCTTTCTGAAGTACCTTCACCATGCCAAACTCTTTAGCACCTTCTGTCTTCCTACTTGCTGGTCCATCTCTCCAGGTCAGTCTTTGACTCATTCTTCTCATGTTTTCCATGTCACATTTAAATTTGATTTCAGAGAGGCCTTTGCCTAAACACTCACTATGTAGCCATTACCCCTACGCCTTAGAAATTCTCTTAGAGCATCTTGATCTTTTTTTTTGGAATAGCATATATATATATATATATATATATATATATATATATATATATACACATATATTTTAAAGGTTTTACTAGATTTTAAAATTCATGCAGATAAGAGACCATGTTTGTTCATATAACACTCTATACTCTGTCTACCACAATGCCTTCACATTAAATATGTTAATAGAATAACTAAACATATCTGAGCTTATTTACTCATCTGTAAAGTGGGAACAACCCTATTTACCTTATCATACTTTGAGAATTATATGAGTTCATGTATATGATGGCTTTACATAACTATTTTTTTCTAATGAGACAAATAAAAGCAGTGTCTCACACTTTTAGAAATAAACTACTATGGTTTTATTACATAAATTTCTATGATGTTGCCTCAAGGTCAGAAATAGGATCCAGGATTAAAAGTTCTAGGAAAACAGTGTTCTTACCACTATCAAGTAAGAACTATTAAAGTTTTAAGTACAATAGAATATATTGACACCAAAGTACTAAGCTCTCTAACACTAGAGGATGTTGCTGATGTGTCAGATGAAGACTAGATTAGG
This sequence comes from Eptesicus fuscus, assembly GCF_027574615.1. NCBI lineage: Eukaryota > Metazoa > Chordata > Mammalia > Chiroptera > Vespertilionidae > Eptesicus > Eptesicus fuscus. The sequence goes on along the minus strand of NC_072481.1, from coordinate 38,121,921 downwards.
CCATTCTTATGCCTTTTGCAAACTCAGGAATTCTCTCATTATAGATAGCAACAACAAGGGCAAAAAGTCCACAAGTCTGCACAAGAAGCCCAGAAAAGTAGAGGTTGATGCAGAGGAACTTAAGGCTTGCTACATAGGAGAGAAGCAAATGAAACATTTGTTTTAAAATTTTTCAAGGCAAATCTGAATGAGACATTATTTTCAATTATCAGGTCTTCAAAATACAGATCCAAGGAAATTTCATGAAGATGACTATATTCCTTGCAGTGATGGTGAACCTATGACACGCATGTCAGCACTGACATGCGTAGCCATTTCTGATGACACGTGGTCGCATGCCGAGGATGAAACATTTGCTGCTCCTGAGGATGAAACATTTGCGACTAAAGTCTTGGAGTTAGTTTTTTCCTCAAAGTGACACACTACCTGAGTTATGCTCAGTTTTTTGGCGAAGTTTGACACACCAAGCTCAAAAGGTTGCCCATCACTGCCTTAGAGTTACAAAGATAAACCAAAGAGTAAATGTCTCCAAGTCTTTGATCAGGAAGCCCATGATTAAGGAAACTTGTTCAGGTAAAATTCCATGGTGCCCTTATCATTGTTCTCATGGAGAGAATGTGAAACTACAAGAAAAGTGCCAATTTTCCCAAAATGCTCTAGAATAAAACTTAAGTGAGAAAGACAAGAAAAAAAGAATATATTTTCATCCTTTCAAAAAAAACCACAAACATGTCTATGCAAACAGAGCCAACAAGTGCTAAAGAAGAAAGCCATGCCTGAATCCCATTGCTGTGAGAAATCATACCTCAACAGCAATGTCACAACACCCTGATATAGTCAGTTAACTCACAGGTCCACCTTGAGGGATTTGTTACTGATGTCTAAGTGCAAAAGAGTGTAAACAGTTTACTTTTAAAAGTAAAAATACTGGGGAAAACAACCACCAAGCAGTGTTAGTTGAGCATAAGGATTTTACATTTTTACCATACCCTTACAGTCCTGTCTGAGATTTAGAATTAGACCTAAAATAAAAGTTTCTGCCAGGTCTTTGTAAGAGTAAGCAGGGTCCATGAAAGGACCAAAGAACTGTGGAATTATTTAATTTATCAGGGATCTATTGAGCATATTCTGATCATACTGTTGGGACACTATGGTTTTTGCTTTTATAGTTGCTGTTGCCCATTAACTATCTCCTGCTTCATGCTACCACACTCTGAATATCCTTCAGAAAACTGTCTCTCCTACATTTCTATCCATGGTAGTTGACCCCATCCTCAGCTTCATTTCCTGGTTTAAATTGATCTGCAAATCTAACTCCAAGGCCATTATGATTGGTTAGATCTGCAAATCTAACTCCAAATCTAACTCCACTTACTCCAAGGCCATTATGATTGGTTCAGGGAAGAGCATGTGACCAAATTCTGGCAAGCAAGAGAAGAGGTTTGCTGGAATCTCTGTTCTTCCTGCTGAAGGAATTAAGAAGCATGTAGCCCATAGAGCTGCTGACTGTCCTTTGATAAACATAAGAAGTGCTATTTTCAAATGGCATTGACACAATGGAAAGCAGATATTATAGACAGAATAATGCTCCCTCCCCCACAACCTGTAAATGTTACCTTACATGGTAACAGGGAATTTTGAAAGTATCATTAGGTTAAAGATCTTGAGATGGTAGATTATCTTAAATTATTGAGGTGGATTTAATGTAATCTCAAGGGTCCTTATAAAGAGAAATAGAAGAATATTAAAGAGGAAAAAAGGTGAAGTGGCAATGGAAGGGGAGAGAAAGATTGGAAGATGCTATGTTGCTTGCTTAGAGGGCAGTCTTGAGAAACTAGAAAAGACAAGGAAGGAGATTCTCCTCTAGAGCCTCCAGGAGGAAGCCAGCCCTGCTGAGACCTTGATTGTAGGACTTCTGGCCTACAGACTGTAAGATAATAAATTTCTCTTGTTTTAAGTTTGTGGTAGAATGTCACAGCAGCCATCCTATCGAATAAAGAGGGAATGTGCAAATTGACCATCACACTGTCACAAAAATGGCAGTGCCCAGTCCCATCAGCCCTGCCGGAGTCCCCCAGTCCTGGGAAGGGGGGGGGGGGGACGGAAAGTGTGCGGCGTAGCCAGACCCGCACCCAGGCGGGTCCGGCTACAACACACGTCTGCTGCCAGAGTCCCCCAGTCCTTTCACAGAAAATGGGTTGCCTCAAAAGTTGGTTAAGCTTCTTAGGACAAAAAGCATTCAAAATCTTTGAAAAGGGAATTCTAATATTTATAAAAGTTTGGACTAGACAATTCAAGGTTATTTCCACCACAACCTTCTATGATTTTGTGATATTAACATTCTGAATTCACATAGTACCAGCTGTATTGTATGTAAGCAGATATTATTTAAAGGAATGGCCATTATTATTAAAACAACTCATAAGACCACACTGTATGTCAAGGACATTCTGTGTGATTTTCCTAATGGCTGGAGTTAATGCCCCTAAACCAGCAGTCAGACATCCCCCTGAGGGGTCCCAGATTGGAGAGGGTGCAGGCCAGGCTGAGGGACACCCCATTCCCCGTGCATGAATTTCGTGCACCAGGCCTCTAGAGGAAAAGAAAGATGGATAGAAGCAGGTTCTCTGGTCCTTTGTTGGTGGTGTTGAAGCACTTTATCAAATTCCATATGAAGTCTTTGTACCTTTTGAGGTTTTGGTTATGGAAACTGCCTTCCTTGTTTGAGAATTGGATTTGGGTTTTCTCTTACTTTAACTGATAGTAACAGGAAGTAAATATAGAAGAACTGGCCGTGCTCTGCTTGGCAATATGATGTGCTACCTGTTATTATAGAAGACTCTAGTAGTGTTAATTTTATTGCAATTAAGGAATTGTTTTTCTTCTTCAGTATGAATTTACTGTCAGGTTTCTGAGAACAAGCAAATCTTTTGGAGGATTGAGTGTGTATGTATTCTCAGGATCTTGATGAGATCTATGTGGAGATGGCTTGAAGCATCAGCACTAATTCTAAACGCTGAGGATCAAACCACACATTGGACTGCCTTAGCGAAGCCTTCCATGGCAAATAATTTGGTAATTGTATTGCTGAGTGACTACTGTGTCTAGAGATAAATTTTGGAGATGATGGAAATGGGCCTCAAGCCACTGATTAATGATTGAGGTCAAAATGTATTTCTCAAAAATAAAGATTTATGCTGCAAAGATATGTGAAAGGAAGTTACCATGGAGAGGAATGAAGACTTGTAGATGGCAGCACAAAGTGAGAAATCAGGTGTGTCTGATAAAGATTTCCTGTGAAGGATTTACCTTTGTTTATAATTTTTTCTTGGTTTATAATGGACAATTGTATAAAGCAGGTTTTTCCTTCAACATTACAATTCATTTGGTTATGCTCAACTTTTAGTGAGGCTATGGTATAATGGAGGACAGAGATAAAGGTCTGCACAGGGAAGCATGGCTTTTCCACCTTCATCCAATGCTGCCTATGAAAGGAGGGTAGAACCTTCTCAGAAGGGCGTGTGGTCCAGGAGCTTCAGGTGGAAACCACTTCAAAATGAGCAGGGGCTTTCAGTGGTGGACAAGTACAACAGAACCGTGAATTGCAAACAAGGTGGTGTGCTAAAGCAAATCACTGTTTTTCAACATACTCTGAAGAATGTGACTCTTGAAGTGGGAGAAGGCTGGAAGATTATCAGTTAGGTAACAGTGTATCAGGTAGAGTCAAGTTTAACGCTGACAATACCACCCAACTTACAGAATGCTTTATTGAGTGGGAGGAAAAAAAGATGTCTTTATAGCTATAGTACATGAGGTGGGGGGATGGCAAATTGGGCATAACACACAGATGACATCTGTATGGCTGCTCAGCACAGGAGAGAATGCCAAACAGTGAGCTTCATTCCCTATGCATGGCTCAACAACAAAAAACTAAAACCAATCAGATGAGGAGCAATCATGGTATGGTTCATATGATAGAAACAATATGAGCTTTGGACTCTGAATGACCTGGTCTCAGTCTAGGCTTCAAAAAATATTAATTCTCATATTTGAACAAGGTACTGAAACACCCTCAAACTTCGTTTTATCATCTGTAAAATGAGTCACATTGCTGTCAAGAATTGAAAATCATAAAAAAATGATAGTATCTTGCAAGTGATCAATAATTAGTATATGTTATTATTTTATTATCATTATTACTAGTGCTTCTAGCATAATCCTTGGAGTGAAAAAAGTCTTAATAAATAATAGGAAAAACTATGACACAACCATGTTTTAGGCACTATTTTAAGTACTTATGTTAACTAAAAACCCTCATAATAGCCTATAAAGTAGCTAACATTTTGCTATTATACAGAAAAAACATTGAGATCAGAGATTAAATAACTTGCCCAAGGTCAGTAAATGGCCGTGTCAGAATCTTATTGAACCCATGCTGCCAGGATGCAGAATTCATTCTCTTAACTGTGATGTTATAAATGTGACTTCCCATTTGCCTTCCCCTATCTCTGATAAATGCTATGAATATATATTTTAAAAAAGCATAAAGCATATGATCCTTGAAGAGCTTGGGAACACACAATTGAGCTGCACGAGGCCCCTGGGACAAATATAAAACCATGTGGAGCCCAGTGGTATTTCACAGCCTTTAGTCTAAATACAGTGAGAGCTGGAGATTTTAGAGTGAAAGGTTGGAATCTGACAAGTCAGATTGGAAAAGAGGATGTGCCAGGAGCTAGCTAAAGTAGTTAACAGGGAAAATAACTGACTCACTTTTCCCCTCTCTCACCTCAGGAGCACACAGAGCACTACAAGGAAGAGAAGGAGAAAACCCTTTCAGCGGTTTTAAACCCGCAGGACTTAATAAACATTAGACATGATAGAATCTCATTTCACAGTTGAAGAATTAGATCCCAAGTGAGGACAGTGACTTGCTTCAGGTGACAGAGGTAGACCGTATAAAGTATCCAGAGGAACTGAAAGCATCTCATGGTAATTATGATATAGGGAGCATTATGGAAGTGAGGAACAAGAAGACTGGAGAAATGGTGTGTGTAAAATGCTTATATGAAGCACACTGACAGAGCCTCTCAGGCAATGGTAGCCACTATCTTCATGATATCATTTTGATATTCATTAAAATGCAGAATATTGTCTTTGAGGAGGAGAGATGGGAGGTCAATTAGAAGAATATTTCATAATCTAGGGCAGTAATGATGACATGTTGGACAAGGTCAGAGGGCATAGCGATAGATATTAAATAAACTTTAGAGATCAAACAAATGGGTCTTGTGGGCCATTAAGACCTGGGGATTTGATAAAACATGTCCACTTTCTAGATGGAAGGGTGAAGCTAATATGGAAAAGGGAGTCAGAGGTCAAAGAGGGGGCAGAAAAGACAAACCCTTGGCTTACTTGTTAATGTGGCTCTTTACTGCAAAGAGTTTGGATTCTGTTGGAGCCCTTTCCTCTCTCCAGCTGAGCACATCTGGTTTTCAGGTCCAAAGGATCTGAGGTATCAGGTTTAAATGTCTTAAATGATCAGCTAAAGAGCAGAGAGGATGGGAAGCATGTCAGGTCAACACTGTGACCTCCCTGGGGCTGTAAGTGATCTTCCCAATAATAAACATGGAGCCTTGGCCAGCAGAGGCCCACAATGATTGCTGTTTCCCTGACTAGAATTTCATAGGCACACAGGCTGGAAAACTTGGTTAGACATTTTAACCGTAAGGTACTACAAGTCTTCAGATTCATTTTTTATATTATCACACTGAGAAACGTTATTAGGAAATTTATACAAGTGAGACAATTGTCCTGATCTTTTTCCGAGAGTACCATTGATATTTGGGCAACTATGGTAAAAAGTTCTTAATACCTGCACACGGGTAAACTTGTGAATTAGCTTCATGGCTTCCTCATTGCCATTGTTTATGGTCTGATGATCTCCAGAATGTTGAAATACTTTCCATTATTCCAACCTACTTTCAGCAAAGTACTAAAAATTAATTCATAGTAAGGTATAAAGTATTGATAGAAGCTTAAAATGTTGCCCCTTTTAGCCATTTGCAGAGATAAAAACCATAGAGCTATAAGTTGCTGCATTTCAGAAACCAGCCTTAGAGGTATCGACGTCACCTTAATTGTTCCAAAAGCATCTCCTCCCAGGGCTAACCTGTCCTTCAAAGAATCTCAGATCAGCTACACCCACTCTACAAAGCCTTCACTATCAACCCTAGCCCATAATAGTCACCCCTACATTGAACTTCTCTTGGATTTACTGCACATTCAGGATCTAACACTTGTATAGAATTGCAAAAAAGCAAGCCGATGAGCTATCTTTCTTTGAATAGCCTGGTTTAAAATTGAGTCCTTGGAGACTCAGGACTTTGAGTTCCAATCCCAGTTCACCATTTAGTAACTGGGTGCCCTTAGGCTACATCACCATGCATTGCCTCATTTTCCAAATTTGTAAACTCGGTGTATTAATACCAATCTCACAGAACAACTGTGAAAATTAAGTGGGATCACACAGAGAAACTACCAAAACACAGTAAAGGCTTAACAAAAATTAACTGTGTACTTTTTCCAATTCCTAAAATGGTAAAAAGAGGCAACACATAGTAGTTCAGTTATTTTACAAGCTACAGGCATTTGCATTTAACCTTTACAAGTTTTAAAAATGTTAATGTTCTATTTGTACATTGTAAAAATATTAATGATTGAAGATTTTTAAATCTACTTATGAAAATTTTAAATTTATTTAAAAAAATCTGTAGTGTGACTATAAATGGAAGAATCAGTATCTCTCTAAATAGAAGATTAAACTAAATTCAGTAAGGCAAAGCAATATATTAAATTAAATAGGCTCTAAGCATTAGATTTATGCTCTTATTATTAAAAAATGAGAATCACTAAGTGTTAAAGAGGTTTATAGATAGGATCTTATAAAACTTGAAATTTTCCTTGATGAAAGCAGGTTTGAAATATAATTGAAAAAGTACAAACTGTCTCACAATAAGATTTACTGTCATTTAATTGATGTCCCTTGTTTAAATCATCTTTCATCCCACTCACTCAGTAGGAAAAAATTATGGTGGAAAGAGCAAAGGTTTAGGGTAGAGAGACCAGCATTTAAAATCTATACTAATAAAAGGGTAATATGCTAATTAGGGTGGATGTCTTCTAGGCAAAGCTGCAGCAGCTGTGAGGGCTGAGGCTCAGGCAGATAGTGGCAGCAGCAGTGGGGTAATAGGGGTGGCGCCTTTCCTGATCCGCCAGGTCGCCTCCCACAGAGGGAGGCCAGACTGCTGCTTAGGCCAGGGGCCAAGTCAGAGGCAGTTAAGGACGATCAGGCTGGCAGGAGAGCAAGTTAGGGGTGATCAGGCCAGCAGGGGGGCAAGGTAGGGGCGATCAGGCTGACAGGGGGGCAAGGTAGGGGCAGTTAGGAGCAATCAGGCAGGTAGGCAGAGGCATTAGGGGTGATCAGGCAGGCAGGTAGGTAAGCAGTTAGGAGCCAGTGGTTCCGGATTTTGAGAGGGGTCTCCAACTGCCGGTTTAGGCCCGATCCCATAGATGATCCAGCAGTTGGACATCCCCTGAGGAGTCCCAGAATTTTGTGCACCAGGCCTCTAGTTTAGCTATATTCTTTAGTTACCAATTAAATTTAACAAGTTACTCAATGTCTTTGTACCTCAGTTTCCTCTTTGGTCAAATGAAATATTAACTTTCAACTTGGAGGATATCTGTATGGATACTATCAAATACGTTAAGTACATAGTAAAGTGCCTTGAATTCATAACAAAAAAGCAAAATGATGAAGACGGGGAAAATTGCCTTGTCTAAGTGCAAATAAATAAAATAAAGGGCAGGTTGTTTATGTGCCCAGCCATTCAATTCACTGGGACAAAGATGCTCTATGACTCTCATCCCAGACATCTGGACAAGCTGTCAGCACATAACTGGGTGGTTTTGAAACACTCCAGGATTATATAATATTGGATAGCAACCAGGGCTGTTGGACCTTCTTCTTTTATTCCTTATTATATTGATTTCATTTTTCAACCACACCAAGTTAGAAAAACATTTTTGTTTTCTAAAAGACTGAAAAAATACAATTAAGCAGAAAGCAAAAAATAAGATCACGTGTGATTTTGCTATCCACAGAAAAACAAATTTGATATTTTCAAATTCTTTCAGATTTTTCTATGCAGTTTATAGGCATTTTTAAAGATGGAAAGCTACTCTACCTTTTGTTTTGTTATCAACTCTGTTTCTATAACAAATAACACATATACTCACACAAATATTTTTATAAATAATTATTGTTCTACAACATGCCTATGATACCATGTCATATGGATGTCGTAAAATTTACTTAGTAAATTCTCTAATATTAGTTATTAACTTTTTCCCCATTGAGTTAATATCTACTATTATACTGTTTTTAAAATATTTAAAAATATATTTTTATTGATTTCAGAGAGGAAGGCAGAGGGAGAAAGAGATAGAAACTTCAATGATGAGAGAGGATCATTGATTGGCTGCTTCATGCATGCCCCCTACTGGGCCTGCAACCCAGGGATGTGCCCTGACCAGGAATTGAACTGTGACTTCCTGGTTCATAGGTTGATACACAACCACTGAGCCACTCCAGCTGAGCTGTTTTAAAATATTTTAATTTACTTCCTTTTAAATGAGTCATGACCCATAAACAAAAGAATTTCTTTCACATAAATTATAAGAGCTGAACTTTCTAGTCAAAGAATATGTGCAGTTTAAGGCTCCATTAGATGCCTCTTTAAACTCAGGAAATTTAATATTAATTTACAGTAAACATATAAAGAGCACACATTTCTCAGCACCCTTGCCCAAACTAGGTGGTATCACATAAAGATGCTTTTTGCCAATTTATTAAAATATATTTTATTGATTTTTTACAGAGAGAAAGGGAGAGGGATAGAGAGTTAGAAACATCAATGAGAGAGAAACATCCATGAGCTGCCTCCTGCACACCCCCTACTGGGGATGTACCCACAACCAAGGTACATGCCCTTGACCAGAATCAAACCTGGGACCCTTGAGTCCGCAGGCCAATGCTCTATCCACTGAGCCAAACCAGTCAGGGCTGCTTTTTGCCAATTTAAATGAAAATGTAATTTTAGTTTGTACATGTCCTATATATTTACTGATGGTTTCTATTTGTTCTTTTATGAATTTTGTGTTCAGTTCTATACTTATTTTTTTATTTATTTATTTTTTTTACCATTAGGGCATTTATCTTATACTTACTGATTTGCAAGAAACGTTTACATATTAAGGTTAGAAACTTGTATGTCATGCACATTGGCACTAATTTTTTCCAATAATTTATTGGTTTCTTATTTTTATATATGCCATATGTGATATACAGAATGTATAATTATCATGTAGTCATGTCTGTTAGTGATTTCTTTTATGACTGTATTTTTGGTATCAAGCCTAGAAAATTTTACTCCACAGAAAATTATATAATATTTTGCATATATTTTCTTCCAGTGCTTTACTAGTTCTAAAGATTGTACAAAAATACACATAAAAATATATTGTAAACATTTATGATAAGAATCACTGAAATGTGATTCTTATGCCCTTTGTGCCCTAGGTTATTTCATTCAGTGTCTGACTAAATTGTGACTTGATGACTCTCAGATTTATATATTATTCCTGAACTGTCCCTGAATTCCAGAGCCATATATCCACCCAACTATTTGATACCTCTACCTGGATATCTAATAAGTATCTCAAATGTAGCAAACCCAAAACTAAGTTCTGACATCCCTGTTACAACCAACCCCTCCCACCATCCCTCCATCTCAATTACAGGCAAATCTACCTTTTTCATTGCTCATAATAAAGTTCAGAACCTTGCTGACTCTCTTAGAGACCTCATCCCTCCTCACCCAACTAGTAAAACATCCTGCCAGCTATACTTTCAAAATACATCCAGAAACCAACTTCCTGGCCACCAACCTGGTCCCAACCACTGCCACCTCTCTTCTCTATATTTGCAGTAGCCTCCTATCGATTTCCCTGCATGTTATTCTCCATATAGTATCCCCATAGTAATCCTGTTAACAAAAACTAAATTGGATCATGTCTGTCCTTGGCTTAATGCCTTACAACAGATTACTCCTTCATTCAGAGGATACACCAGACCTCAAAAGGCCTGTCAGGCCCTGTGAAGTATGCCTTATATTCCTGATCTCCTTTTCTACTACTTTCTCTCTAGACATGTCCAAGGAACAGTGCCCAAGCCAGGGTGGTGAACATGCCAGGCTCACTCCCTCCTCCAGTCTCTGTGCTCAGGTTCCCTCTGCCTGGGAATACAGCACCCACCCTCCAAAGGGTTCTCTCCCTCATCTCTTTCATGTCTTTGCTCAAATGTCACTTTTGCAGTGAAGTCTGCCTTCCTTATCCTTTTTTTTTTTTTCTGCTTTATTTTCCTAGGTAGCATTTTTCACCATTTAGCATATGACATATTTTACTTGTTTATGGTCTCTCTCTCCTCCCAACTAGAATGCAAGCTTCAAGAGGGCAGGTAGTGTTGCTGTTCACTGCCGTGTCCCCAGCACCAAGAATAGTGACTAGCACATGGCAGGCACTCAGCAATGAGTTGGTGAATGAACTGATTAATTTATGTTAAACTCCCTTTTATTATCACTCTCAAACTCAGCCCCACCCCCACTCCCCAGAGGTAAATAATAGTAAATGAAAAAAGCAAATGGAAGACTATTATATACAGCAATCCTTCATGTAAAAAAAAAAAAGTAAATGCCAAAATAGAGTTATGGAAGAGCACGCAGCAAACTAAGATGCTGTTATTCCATCTGGAACTTATTTCTCCATGAAGGGTCGGGGTGGGAGGTGGATATATTTTTTCCCAAGTGACTAGCCAATTGTGCTATATTATTAAAAAACTATACACTAATTCCCCACTGATATTTTATGCCACTTTTAACATATATTACATCTGTCTCTACTTGGGCCAGGTTCCTAGACTATCTATAGCTGTAACACACAATTTTTAAATTATAGCTTTTATAACAAACTTGCCTATTTATTAGGGTTAGTCATCTCTTATTACTCTTTTTCAAAATGTCCTTGGCTATTTTAATGAGTTTATTCTCTCAGATATCTTTTGGAATTAAGTTTCTAGGTTAAGGAATTAGAATTTTAATTGAAATTTCATTAAATTTACAGATTAATTTATGGATATTTGACATATTTATAACATTAAGCCTTTGCATCTTGGAACATGACAAGTCTTCCAGTAATTCATTTCTTTTATGGCCCAGATGTAGTCATTTTGTCCTCCTTAGGTTTAGTACATTTCCTATTAACTCAACTTTTTATGAAGTTATTTCTCACATATAAACCAACTAGTCACTTTTGTGTATTTTTATCATAAGGCAGTGTACTGAGTCCTATTATTAGGGCTTTGTTGTTGTTATTGCTTTGTCTCTTTGGTTTTCCAGATAGACCATCATCATTGTGAAATATTGGTAATTTTGTTACCCCCGTGCTTAACTTGGATTTCCCAAAATTCAGAGTTTGAGATGATGCCTTATATATGAGTGCTTTGATAGGAAGTTCAAAAAGTACACGTCATGTAATAGTTTTTTTCACACTGGGGAGCAGCACAGAGAAATATATCATGGGGTTGAGTGGTCAACAGCTAGAAGTTCATAGTTGTCTGGTCTCACAGGACTGATTGAGGGTCGTTATCCATGACAAGGAGAGATATGGAGAAGAATTTTTTCATTTCCTTCTATCTACCTTTTGTTAGTTAGTTTCATCCCAAGGTTTACTTTGCCTCACTTCTGGATTTTACATGAGTGGGCACTGAGTGTAGTCCCAGCATATTCCATGCCTTAGGATCAAGAGGGAAGCTCCAGGGAAGGACTGGCTCATAGTACAGGTGTGGGATGCCAGATTACACCAACAATAGTCAATCTGAGACTACACAGAACAGTGCTTGCTGGAATGAGACATAAATGAGGCCAAGGCGATCTGAAGTGGTGTATAAGAGATGTCTGATTCCTTGTACCTAAGGTCCCCTCGTGTATTCCATCATATCTGGCTCTCTTACTGCAACATAGAGCTGAATAATGCCCTCACCCCATCTCTGACAGAGGGGAAAAGCAAGTCCAATCCTTTATAGAGTCACTTTCAAAGAGGTAGCCAACCATAATCTATGCAAGGCTTTACAAGAGGGTTAATGAAACAAGGGCTAGTCCCAGTGGCTACAGTTGCATAGAGTATCTCTCATTTTCTGCCCAGGGAATTCTCTGACCTGCCTTTTGGAATTCTCTCTCAGCCATTCTGCTGTGAAGAACAAACAAGGAAGTGGGAGGGTACAGACAGTGATGAGACTACCCTTGAGAAACGAGTGAGGAGAACTGGTAGATAAATACTACCATCTTCCATTCATTGGTAGACCATTTGGAGGTCCATTCTAAATTAATCTTTAGAGGGTCCCTAGCAGGTTCAAGCGACAGTTGCCCACACTACAAACCTGCTTGATAATACACCATTGGATTGGTTTTCCTTCCTTTTCTTCTTCATTATTCTCACTGCCTCCACTCCAATTCTTTGGTATTTCCTCCCCAAATAAACTATCTACAAGCAATCCTTTGACACAGGCTCTGCTTTTTGGGAAAACCAAGGCTACATGGTGTCATCTCTGGGGTATTATCCAATACTCCTTGAAAATCCTGGTTATTCATTTCCCAGTATCCCATTTCCAGGCAAATGGCACATACTTATGAACAAATCAGCAAAATAGTGTATTTGCCATATAGTCTTGCTGTGATATTATAGGAACCTTCATGAAGGAGACTCCATATTCTCTTCTATCAGTGAGGGCCGATTCTGTGAACAGTCTTAGATCTGCAAACTAGGTAAGGGACCATAAGTTTCCAGGGCAGCAGCTAGAATCAAATATTTGTGTTCCTTTTTTTTTTTTTTCTTAATGTTCAAGTTGAGCATCACTCTAGTCTGTTGTATACCTATTTCAACTTTAGAAATTCCATGAGGTTTTAGCAATTGCCACAAATCCCTGTAAGCCAAAGTATCCTAATTGCCACTCTGGGCTTAATTATCATTTTGATCATTATGTCTACCTTGTCTCTGATGGCTGAATATTGTTTCTAGACCTCTACCATTCCAGCATAATCTCCCTGTCCACATGGCCTATGCTAATCGACACAATTTCTCAAAGATGCCAATCACCTCTTCACTAGTGTATATTGACTTTGTAAGGGGAGTATCCTCTGGGCCCTTCTTGGGAACAGTTAGGTGATGAAATTTCTGTTCTCACCTAATAAATTCATTTTAATATTCTCACTTCTCTTATATTCTGACCATTTTCTCTATACCATTCCAAAGGAATTCCTGCATCTCCATCTCATTCACTAGAGTCCTTTGTACGTCCAACCTAGAGATTTAGGACCAGTTCCAGATATTCTTGCAAGAATGTTCAATCTTGAGTCAATAAATTCTCAACTATCTAGTCTTATATCCTACCTCCTTAGACTCCACACCTCAAGGTTCACTTGCATACATGCTCCGTGTTTCCCAAGAATGTTAGTAGCAAGCAGCTATTTCCTGGACAGGGACTATAATTCTCTGTGTGGGCTATACTGAGACTTGACTTTCGTTATCAGTCTGGAGGCAATGAGGGAGTGGGATCTTAAGGACAATCCTCATATTGAGAGGCATTTGCCTCAGGTGATATCTTAACTTGGGCTCTTCTAGAAGCAGATCTGGAGCCAAGGACTTTGGTGCAAGTTATTAAAAAGTATCCCTGAAGACACCCATAAAGGAAAGAGACAAATTGGATAGGGAAGGAAGAGAAGCCAAGCAAATGTGAAATTTCAGTTAAAGTCCCAGTCTCATTTGTTCACAGATGTTCATAGCAGTTTTACTCATAGAAATAAGAGTCTGGCCCTAGCTTATTTGGCTCAGTGGATAGAGCGTTGGCCTGTGGACTGAAGGGTCCCAGGTTCGATTCCAGTCAAGGGCACATGCCTATGTTGCGAGCTCCATCCTCAGTAGGGGCATGCAGGAGGCAGCCAATGAATGATTCTCTCTCATCATTGATGTTTCTCTCTCTCTCCCTCTCCCTTCCTCTCTGAAATCAATAAAAATATATTTAAGAAAAGAAATCAGAGATTGGAAATAATATAAATGCCAACCAATAGGTGAATAAACAAATTGTAATATACTCATATAATGGGATATTGTTTAGCAATAAAGATTTAAAAAATTACTTATACATACAAAGCATGTGAATCTCAAAAACATGGTGAGAAAAAGAAGACAAACAGGAGTTGCATACCATATTAATATCCACTTATATGGAATTCTACAATAGGCAATAGTAATCTATAGAGACCAAGAGAAGATCAGCTGTCACTTTGGACTGGTATTGGTGATTGTGGTGATAGTGGTAGTTTAACTGCAAAGAGCACAAGGATACTTGTGGGGTGATAATGGTGATATATATACATGGGTTATATACATTTATCATAACTTACTGAACTGTGCGTTTAAAATGAGTGTATTTAATTGTGTATACATTTATTTGTGTTTTTCCTAATTTCTTAAATAGAAACTTAGATAATTTTGAGACACTTATTTCATAATATAAACATTTAGTGCTATAAATTTCCCATTTAGAACTGCTTTATCTGTGTTCCATAAATCTTTATGTGTTGCTTCTCATTTTCACTCAGTTCAAAATAATTTATAATTTTACTTCTGATTTCTTCTTTCATTTATGGGTTATATAGAAGTGTGTTGTTCAATTTCCAAATATTTGGAGATTTTTTAGGTATTTTCTTTACATCCATTTCTAGTTTAAATTCCTTGAAGTCAGATAACATATGTATGATTAAATTTGTTGAAACTTGATATATAGCCCAGAATATGATTTACCTTGTTGCAAAATGTATGTTCTGCTATGGAGTTAGAACCCAATAAATTTAATTAAGTCAAATGGATTAAAAGTGTTGTTCAAGTTTTCCACATCTGTGATTTTCTATTTGTCCTATCAATTACTGAGAGAGGAGTTTTGAAACTCCCAACTGTAATGGTAGATTTTCTGTTCCTACTTCAATTCTGTCAGTTTTTGTTTTATATATTTTTAAGCTCTGTTTTAACATGCATGCCTTTTTCGAATTGGTATTTTTTCTTAATAAATTAACTCCTTTATCATTACAAAATGCTAGAGGCCCGGTGCATGAATTCGTGCACAGGTGGGGTCCAGCTGGCCTGCCCCTATCAGGCCAATCAGGCCAGGCCAGCTGCGGAAGGGGACGCCGGAGGTTGGCCGGCTGGCACACCCCCTGGTCGAACTCCCGGTCGAGGGGACAATTTGCATATTAGCCTTTTATTATATAGGATTCCACTTTAACCCTAGTAATACTCCTTCTGAAATTTAGTTGGCCATATATTAATATGATCACTCTAATATTCCTTTGTTTGGAGTAAGCATGGCAGATATATTTTACCCTTTTACTTTTAGAATATCTCTGTATTTGTACTAAAATGTTGGTTTCTTGTAAACAACAAATATTTGGCT
The DNA here is from genome assembly GCF_027574615.1 of Eptesicus fuscus. NCBI lineage: Eukaryota > Metazoa > Chordata > Mammalia > Chiroptera > Vespertilionidae > Eptesicus > Eptesicus fuscus. The sequence continues at coordinate 38,106,299 of NC_072481.1, read as the reverse complement.
CTTTTTTTATTATGTAAAAATAATCTTATTTTAATTGGAATATTAGACCATTTAAATGTAATGTAATTATCAATGCAGTGGGCCTAAGTGGTCATCTTATTATTTGTTTTAATTTTTCCTTTCTGTTCTTTATTTCTTAATGTCCCATTTTTTGTCTTCTTTTGGATTGAATACTTTTAGTATTTTATTCTTCTACACTATTAGCTTAGCCTCTTTGTTATTTTTTGTTTTAGTGGTTGTTTTAGGATTTATAATATACTTATCTAACTTATTACAGTATACCTTCAAATCAGAGTATATGACTAGTGTACTGCATAAGAACCATATAAGGGTATACCTCAATTTCCCCCTCCTATACTGTGTGGTAGTATTGTCATATATTTTATTTCTGTCTATGCTCTAAACTCCACAATTTAATGTTATTATTTTTGTTTTGTAAGGTTAATTACAAAATTTAACAAAGAGAAAAAATGTCTTATACATTTACTATTTCTGGAGCTCATTCCTTTGTTTAGATCTGAATCTCCATCTGCTAACATTTTCCTTTTGCCTAAAGAATTTTTTTAACATAACTTACAGTGTAGGTCTGCTGGAAATTAATGTCATACTGCTTTGTTGGTCTGAAGTTTTTATATAATATCCTTTATTTTGAAGGGTATTTTCTTTGTTCTGTCCTGATGTTCTATTCATTTATTTTTCTCTATGTCTTTCATTTGAGAAATTTTAATTGTTAGATCTTCCAGGTAAGTTCCATTTAGGTCTTAGTTTTATCTTGAATTTTTATTCCCATCCTGTTTATGTTTTTTGCTGTCTTCTTGAATGTGTGGAACATATGTTTTAATATTTTTGTCTGTTAGTTTCATCATCTCTGTCATTTAAGGGTCTGTTTCTATTGACTAATTTTTCCCCTGATAATGTTCTATATTACTCTGCTTCTATAAATTTTTCTGTAAATTTTATATCGAATGCTAGACATTGTGATTTTACATCTTTAGGTGCAGAGTTTTGTTATGTTCTTTTATATAGTGTTGGATTTTGTTCTGGCATGCCATTAAATTATTTGGAATTAATTGAATCCTTTTAGTGTTTTCTTTTAAGCTTTAAGGCATGTCCAGAGTAGCTTTATGGCTAGAGCTAGTTTAGCCCCACCATTAAGGTGATACTCTTTTTTCTTAGAAGTTTACCTGGTGTCCTAACTATTATAATATCTTTATACTCTGATTGGTTGACACACACACTATTTCAGCCCACTGTATGGTTTTTCCAGGCTTTGGGTAATTTCCTTTCATGAATGGATAGAAGAGTATTCAGCCAAGAATTTGAAGGATTCCTCTATAGATCTCTAGAGCTCTCTCTGCGTACCTCTCTCCACTCTAGTGTTGTATCCCTCAAATTCTAGCTGCCTTTGCCTGCCAACCTCTGATCTATTTTAGCTATTCCTGCCTGCTCTGTAACTCTAGACAGTAGGCCAGATAATGAGGACTCACCCTTTTATTTCCCTTCTCTAGTTCCCTTCTTCCTATGGTCCAATGTCTGAGAACCATTTTATTTTTTCATATTCAGTTTTTCCAGGATTTCAAGTTGTTAAAGGAGGAGAATAAATAAGTTTCTTATTGTTCTATTATGTTCTGGAAAAGGAGGCCATTTATATATCAGCTATACTTTTAATTTTTTTTACTATAAAAAAGGAAAATAATTTTGCTGTAAATTAATCAGATTATGGGTGTTTGCTAGTGGCAGATACTTTTTGAGAATTCTTATCCCCTTTAATTGTGATTTAGATCTCCACTTTGATTCTAGAACTTAGGTATGTTTTAAAAGTCTGTAAGTAGTCCTTACTGACATTATATTTTTACTTGACTAATTGTCAAGAGAGAAAGAGGTTTGATGATAAGTCTAATGAGTTCAGTTTTGGACTTGTTTTTGAAGTGTTTTGTTTGATGTAGGATGGAGATGTTCAGAGATCAGTTGGATCTATGACTTCTGGTGCTCAAGAGAGTTTGAACCACAGAAAGAGATTTAAGAATGACCAGTGGGGATGGAAAAGAATTACCAATGGAGAGCTGAAGACTGAAACAGTAAATATAAATAGCTTGTATAGAAGAATTGGAGAAGAGGGTGCAAGGTGGCATCCTATTTAGAAGCATTGACTAGCAGAAAGGCAGAGGAAAAAGATCTTACAAGAAATGTAACATGAAAAATTAGAATTAAATTCAATGTCAGTTTTTTCAAAAGAAAAATAAATACCAAAAACTAGCATTTAGATGAATAAAGAGTAGTGCAAACTCAATGTTAGTAATGCCCTGTGAGGTAGACTATTTTATAACCATTTACTGTCATTTATTTTCTCCCCTTCTACCCATTCTCTTCCCTCGAGCAGGGAATAAATATTCAGCCCTGGGAGACTGAGGATGAGATCCCTGCACTGAGTGGGATATTGCCTGAGATCATTTCTAAGGGCCTGCCTCAATCTAATTGACTATGAAAAATTGATAAAATGCAGATTTTACAATAAAATAGTAATAAAAACTAATAAAAAGTTATTGGGAGGTGCTCTGCCACACACACTGTCAAGGCCAAAATAGCTGTTCAATGTATTTTCCATGAACGTTATAAAGACATTCTTGGAAAATATTGCAAACTGGCTTGGGGCTCCTCAGCTTTATAACTGATATTTCTACTTCATTTTTCTCCATCTGAGGCTGAGTAACTCTGAGGTTAGAATTGTATTGCTTTTTATGTGGTAATACGGTTTAGTTTTGAAATTATGCTTCTACTCAAGGCTTTGGCAGCTAGTGGGTTCTACCCTTCCTTAAATAATGAATTCACACAAAAAATTAGATTGGTCTTTCATTTGATCACAGTGCTTATCAATAGATGCCATCTTATATAAAGGTGTTAACCCCCAAACAAAGCAGAATTTGGTCTCCTTTGAAAGATTATAAGGGAAAGATTTAGAATTTTATGGGCAGATCAAGTTATTTCTTTAAAAATATCCAGAAGGAGATAGTCATTTAAGGAATAGAAGAGATGATGAGTTAACATTTGTTGATTTGACTAGGTGTTTAAAGTATGGTTTTCATTTCTTACCACCCACTGATCTAAGACATATTCTCATTTTCTACAATGAGAAAATGCCTCCAGGGAAGTAATCACTTGCTCAAGGTCATCAAGCTAGTTCATTTTGATTTGTCTGGTCTGCTTCTTAAGCCTTTTCTCTTTCTATATGTCACACTGCCTCTATAGTACAGGGAGATAATTTGTGCTGTGTTCTCTCGTAATTCAGAGAGCTTGCTTCATTCTGGAGGGTTTAGAAATGACAATCATAGTACTGACATGAATTTTTACCACCACACTTAATATGATATATTGTTTTTACTGCTGAAGTACATAAGTACTTAGAACAAAGTAACCTGGTTATCTGAGGAAATAGCATGTTCTTTAAAAATAGCACAGGATTTGATCTCAAAACACTTGGGCTCCAATTAGGATCTGCCACTTGCTAGCTATAGTGTCTTTGAACAAGGTACTTTTACTGTCTTACACCTCAGTTTCCTCATTTGAAGAATGGAGTAATAATGCCCACCTGACAGTGTTTTTGTAGAAATCTCATTGGGCATCTACCTTTAGCAATGTCCCAGAAGCTTGAAGAGCCACCTCTTACTAGTAACTTTTATGTTTGGAGTTCATAAGCAGTTCATGAAAGAAGTACCTGAAGGGAATGCTAGATCATAGCTCATCTGAGCAGTCTGAAATTTCATCACTGAGCCAATGTGTCATGGCAAAGAACAGAGGAAGGTGTGAAATCAGGTACGACAGATACAAATTACAAGTAGTGAAAGAGGAGAGCCACCAAGGGTGATGGTGGGTAATGTCTGGCATCTTTATATTCTAAAAGGAAAGTGGCCCACAGCAGTTCCCTCATCTTCAGGAAGAAGTGGGCTGGAGATTATATGGGAATCAGGATGAAGCAGAAAGTATTAAATATTTTAAATGTGAGAGTGTTTACCTTCATCCTAGCTTAAATAGTCTCTAAAATAAATATGAGTACTTTTCCCTCCCATCCTTTATAGGAAGTTAAAACCTAGACCTAGAGAGATAAAGAGATCCAGATGAAGGAAACTATGAGGTTTTCAACCTCAAGAGTTTCACCTTTACATGGTCAACAATATGAATGTGTTGAGGAGGGGCTCAGAATATTTCAACAGTGCTTTGGAAAAATTGACCTGGCCATGGGGTATAGGATGAAATAGAGGAACTGCAAGCTAAAGGGTCAGTTGGGAGGCTGATGCCATCTCCCAGGTAAAAGATGATGTGATCTGAACTGGGGTGCCAGTATTGGGATAGAGCAGTGCGGATGGATTTGGGAAACACTATTGAGAAAGAATAAGATGTTGAGATAAACATCGGTTAGGGGGTTACAGAAAAGGGATAAAGATGATTGTGAAATATTTAATCAGAGTGATTAAAAAGGTAGAGGAGAAGTTAACCAAGAGGGATCTCACTGCAGAGGGGTTTGATTTTAGGGCTAACATTGGTCCTGAGTGACTTTGAGAAGTGTTTTAGTACTAGAGGAGCTGGAAATTTAGCTGGGGAGCTCAGCAAACTAATAGAGAAGATAAGATGAGACAATATAATTCAATCAAGAAAATTTCATTAGAACAGAATAAGAAGTTTTCTGGTTTGAGCTGCTAAATGCTGGGTGACATAATACATGAAAACTTCCAGGTGTTATTTAAAGAAAGGGAGAGATGTATAAATATATTAATAGTAATAATAATAGCTAAATTTTCTGTGCATTATGCACCAGACACTATTTTACGTGCTGTACATGCAACAATCTATGAAGTATGTACTATTAGTATCCCCCATGTTATAGAAGAGGAAGTTGAGGCACAGATTTGGGAATAAGTTTCCCAAAGTCCCATATTTAGTGAACCAAATCTGCATTTCAAACCAGGTAACCTAACTCCAAAGCCTTTGCTCTTAATTGTTATGTGACTGTCTTGCCTAGAGTACATCATATATAATTGGGAAGGTGAATACTAAATACAATTAATATACATATGAAAGAGATTAAAGTGATAAGTATCATATAATTAGATTACTACTCTTCCTATTTTACAAATGAGAATATTGAGGATCATAGAGGATAAATATATTCCCATAGGTCAGTGTGCCTTTTTCATATCATGGCACACATAAACTAATTACTAAAATTCTGCAGCATACCAAAAAATATGTACTTTTTGCTTATCTGACCAAAAAATAGGTATACTTTAAATTGATTTACAAAACTAATAATAATAGCAGTAGTCACCCTTTTTGCTCCAAAGTGATTTTTTTAAAAATCAGGTGCCTATACTTGTATTGAAGGATTTCTGCTACCAAGAATGAACCAATCAGATGCAACCTTATTGTGCTAAGTGACCAATAAAATGCAACTATTATATGACCTATATATTTATGGTTCAAGACAGCATTTACACCAGATGGCTATTGTTGTGTTGGTTGTGGTCATTTTTTGTTGTTGTTCTCATCTGAGGATTTTTTTTTGTTGATTTTTAGAGAGAGTGGAAGGGAGGGGAGACACAGAGAGAAACATGGATGTGAGAGAGACACATCGATTGCTTGCCTCTCACACAAGCCCAGCTGCAACCGAGGTACATAACCTTTGACCAAAATCAAACCCAGAACCCTTTAGTACAAGGGCAGATGCTCTAACCACTGAGCAAAACCAGCTAGGGCTTTGGTCATATTTTTATTTGATAATCTCAGGAAAAAGAAGTCAGTGCCCCAGATTAAATAGTCAGGTATTGCATGATTTTAAAATACCTCTGGCATACCAGTTGAAAATCCCTGCCATAGGTTATGTGGTTAATAAAAATTTAGGAATTTAATTTAGGAATTCAAACATTCTGAAAGCCATTGCTCTTTACTAACCAATGCTGTTCCTCAGTAAAGCCTATTTGAGTGTGTGCATGTAATCTCACTGAGGAAAGTACTCACATTAAAGGAGTACCTAGTAGGCACTAAATTAGACACTGGGAATTGGTGAGATGGGTGCTGTCAAGGAGCTCACAGATTAATGTGGGGGACAGACAAATAAAAATAAACAAACAAAAAAATATAATTCCATGTGTTAAATACTCTGAGGAGCACAGAGTAGGGAGAACTTGGTAGTTCTTTTTTTAAATTTACTCCATACCTATTGATCTCCACTATGTTCTGAACACTATGCTAAGAGCTGAGGAAACAGATAATGTAAGACAGAATCCATGCTGTCAAAGTTCTCCAAAAAGGCAGCAGAAGTTTGTTCCTATTTAAACAAATGCCTAGTAATTCCATATGGAGACATCTAAATCCCATTTTGCTGCTGGATCATTTTACACAGAATTGGGAACTCTAATATTTGCTTTGCTTATGTACATTATACTATGTCCTCTTTCCCCCTACATGTGCCTAGAGACCCAAGTATCAGGTAAATTCATTTAATTAAAATAAGTAGTGATGGATAAAAGTAATATGCTGAAGAAATGCTAAATTGAATGTGGGTAAGAAAATGATACTTCAAAAGTGGTTTCATCTAATATAAGAATTGAGCTGTGGCCAGTTTTCACACCTCAGCACCTTGACCGTATTGTATTTCTAGAAGGTAGAGAATATTAAATATTGTTAATGATTGATTACATCTCAACTTTCAAGTGTTACATCAAACAGACCTTTAAAAGGGGGGGATTTTATTCTCTTAAAGCACATCGACAGAACTTTTTGATTATTAAAAACTAATGCCTGGATTTACTATATTTAATCCAAATTTGATCCGAGAGTGAAATTCCTTTTTGGCAGCATCATCAATAATTTACCATGTCGTGGGCTTTCCTTTCCGGGGCACAAAATATTGGCTAGGGGAGTTCTGGCTGACACATTATAAAATAAAGCTGGCAAATGGATTGTATGGGACTTTGCCAATTCTATACCCATCTAAAGATTCCCAAGTGAACCAGTAAGGCTTTTCTTTACAGCTGCCTTCTGAGAATTGGTGCACACCACTGAACTCCTAGAAAGACCTAAAACTGTGGAAATCTACACCTGGAATGGGCATTAGTCATTATTTAGCTTACCCACTCTCCTAAATCAAGAATTATTTTATTTCAAAACACCCATGATAGAGAGGTTCATGCAGGTTCAACTGAATATAGTACATTTAAAAATGATAGAACACTGGTTAGCTCTAAAGGCTAAACAGCTGATAGATGCCTCTCACACACTTCTACCCACTGGCTCTCATGTATTCCTCTGAGGCCACACTGAACCTCGCTGCCCTCTCTTTAGCACACAGCCTTGCAGATATTTAAAGAGTTTGCTGTTATCCTTCCTAAGTCTTCTCACTTTCAGGAAAACATGACCAGGTTCTTGGACTAAATTGATTACCTTTTTTTCTGGACTTGCTAGTGACTGCCTGGAAAGCTTATATTGAGGAAGATTCTAATGTTATCTCTAGCTCTAATGTTCTCTGGGTTCTAATGTGTCCCTGGGCTCTGTAATGTCTGCCACGGGTGCATGAAGGGGAGAGCAGTAGTTTTGCCATATTTGATACCTGAGATTTAAGGAGCTACTGAATAAACATCTCTCTGAGTTTTCACATGGAACAAAAGCTAAGGAGTCTTGCACTGTGTTTTCTTAAGTTCTATAGAGTATTCTATTACTGTCTGAAAACTTATTTACTGTACTTAGTCCCATGGATCCCTAGTATTTAAATATTGATAGCCAGAGGTGACTACGCTATAAAATATTCTGGCATGTAGAAAAAGCATATCTTAGTCATAAGATTGCTTGTTCAAATATTCTTTTGAAATGAATGAGTGTCTCTAAAGGTAATAATGATAACAAAGAAGGTAATGATCATCACAATAAAAATAATGATAAAAGTAAGTGGTATTTTGTAGTTTTCAAATGACTCATATCTGTTCTTCCCTTTGATCCCTATGACATCATTGGTATGAGTATTCCTGTTTTAAAACTAAGAAGACAATTTCAGAACATTTAAATAATATGTCCAAAAACATGTGCTCAGTATATCATATTGAATCCAGGCTTTTTAACTGTCGAATCTGAAACTTTCCCCATAGAGGATGCACTTTGGAGACACTTATTCTTATGTATCTTTGCAGTTCTGTGGCCATGCTGGTGTACCAGTAGCTGCCTTTCTCTACCAATGGCTGCAGCTCCTTCTGGGCAGACCCTCTCCCAAGACTAAAGCTCTAGTAACAGCACTCTCCCCTGCCCATCCAGCTCTGAGAGGCTGGAGTGGAAACTTACCACCTCTAGGTTCTGAATGGGCATGGAAGAAGGTGTGCCTGGCAGAGCTGTAGCAGATGACTGTTGCTAGTCTCTGAGACTTTCACCACCCCATGTTGGTTCCCTTAACCCTGACCTTAACTATAGATAGGCCTTTCATTAAATCCTCTTCATTTATCCTTTTGAGTGTGCCTTCCATTTCCAGCCAGGGCCCTGACTGATATCGCTGACCCCAGGGCAGAAAACATCTCTGCAGCCTTACTCTGATTTAAAAGGCAAACTTGGGTCTGAATGACATTAAGATCAGATATTAAACAGAAGCTGCCCCATTCTTTGATGAGAGCATTTACCGATATCAGTCAGGCCCCTGGCAGGGAAATGGAAGGCACACTCAAAGGGGTAATTGAAGAGGGTTTAATGAAAGGCCTATCTACAGTTAAGGTCAGGGTTAAGGGAACCAACGTGGGGTGGTGAAAGTCTCAGAGACTAGCAACAGTCATCTGCTACAGCTCTGCCAGGCGCACCTCTCTTCCATGCCCATTCAGAACCTAGAGGTGGTAAGTTTCCACTCCCGCCTCTCAGCACTGGATGGGCAGGAGAGAGGGATGTTACTAGAGCTTTAGTCTTGGGAGATGGTACCTAATTATTTTGGTGGGACTAGTCCTTTAGGAAAGAAAACTTCCCAAACTCAGAACTATATAGAAGCTTGGGGAGTCTCTAAGTTTATCAGGAGGAATTTGCTTTTTTTGATAATCTATGTTATTTGTATTAAAATGGAGCTTCTTTCTTTCCTTGCATTCTTGGCAAAATAAGATCAGTTTCAATTACATAGTCTATCATCTAGGGGTGTGTGTGTGTGTGTGTGTTTCCTAAGAAATAAAGCTAGTGGTATGAATATGGAAATTTTTATTTTGAAATCGTTCCTTTAAACTGTTTAATGAATCCTACAAGCATAAATGAAAAGTAGTTCATTAATTTGCTAGCAATGTTCTTTTATAGCCACTGGACTTTATATAGAATATAATTATATGTCTTTTCTAGGTGTTTACGAACTTAATTCTCAGTCTTCTAAACACATAGGCCATGATGACTAGAATGCTCTTTTATGCTTTCTATTTTTTAAAAATAAATGTAGCTTTTCTCCCATAAGTTATTAGCATATGTAAAATATAATGATATTACTCAGACTTTAAAGATTTTTAATAGGGGATTTAGGGCTTCTAAAGTGTTTTGTTTTTTTTAAGGCTGAAAGTGTGAACAATAGTTATATATTTAGGAATGTCCTAGAATGTCACAAGTATGACCCCTCCCTCCACCCCAGAGCTGCTATTATTGCTGCAGTCAAAAAGTTAGGCATTTAGGGATAGCTACTGAAACTACTGAATTAAAAAACATACATCAATAGCTGTAATCCAAGATCCAGAAAGCCAGATGAGGAAGCTCCCATTACTGTCATTATAACTGCTCTTGGCCTCCATATATTTGGTGACTTAGCAATGGAACATGGAATCTGTTCAGTGCTGTAATTAGCATGATGGGCCCCTTCAAGCTCTTCTACTTCCACAGAATCTGTTTATTACAATTTCAAAGGGCCCTGTTCTTTAGAGAAATACAGCTAATATATCTATACTAATAAAAGGGTAATATGCTAATTAGACCGGACGTCCTTCCAGACAAAGCCCCAGCGGCTTCTTGAGCCTCGGCCCTCGCAGCTGAGGCTCAGGCAGCCGCAAATGGGAATTGCTGCTGCGAGGGCCAGGCCAAGGCTCTAGCAGCCACAGCGGCCAGCAATGGCAGCAGCAGCGGCGTGATGGGGGTGTCGCCTTCCCCTGATTGGCCCGGTTGCCTCCTGCAGAGGGAGGCCAGACTGCGGCTTAGGCCTGCTCCCTGCGTCAGTAGGACATCCCCTGAGGTTTCCTGGACTGTGAGAGGGGGCAGGCTGGGCTGAGGGACCCCTCCCCAGTGCATGAATTTTCGTGTACCGGGCCTCTAGTCCTATATAATAAAAGGCTAATATGCAAATCGATCAAGCAGCAGAATGACTGGTGGCTATGATGCGCACTGACCACCAGGGGGCAGACACTCAACCCAGGAGCTTCCCCTGGTGGTCAGTGCACTCCCACAGGGGGAGCTTCGCTCAGCCAGAAGCCCTGAGCAGGGCTTACAGCTGGCAAGTGCAGCGGCAGTGCCGCCTTCACAGCAGTTGGACATCCCCCAAGGGCTCCTGAACTGTGAGAGGGCCAGGCCACGCTGCGGGATCCCCCCACCCCCCCCCCCCCCCCCTGAGTGCATGCATTTCATGCACAGGGCCTCTAATATATACATATTAGAGGTGTGTGTGTGTGTGTGTGTGTGTGTGTGTGTGTGTGTGTGTGTGTTGGGAAAGGGGTGGAGAAGGTAGGAGAAGTAAGTGAACAATGTTAAGGAACTTGCACTTATATCCTGAAAGTAAAGAGAAGAATTGTAGAGCTTAAAGAGGAGGTTATATTTGTACTTTTGGAAGATCACCTTAGCTGTTGTGTAGAGTCACACTACGGGCTATCCCAAAGATGAAAGACAAATTAAGAGGCTGTTGCAACAATCCAGGCAAGAGATGAACTTAGGAATTGGCAGGAGGAATGTACCTGGTTTTCCCCAGATAGTTTAAGCCTCAGAGCTGTCAAAACATCATTCTTCCTTGGAATCTTCCTCTCTCTATCTTAATATTCCTGCTGGTGCCATTCATTCCAGGCAGTGATTTCACGGCCTCTTTAGAATCAGCTGGGAATATTCTCTTGAGGCCCTTCTTAGCTATTTAGCCTTCCTCGGCAACTCCCCGTTTTTCAATAGATTTTCATTTTTCTCTTTTGCAGCTCCTCTCACCTCACCAGTTATTACTTGACCTTTCATCTTCTGAGCCTGACTAGTATGCAGACAGCTTCCTTGGAATGTTTAGCTGACAGATGTGATCTAAAGTTCCCTGCCATTGCCTTAAAATAAAAAGATCAGAATGCAAAATCTTCCCTGCTCTTTAAGGGGGGAATGATAAAATAAGTGTTGGGGGAGGTGGTAATGGGAAGACCATACCTACTCCTGGTTTCCATCTGTACGCACTCAAAGTGCCTCTTGATGAGAAATCCTAGAGGCCGTGGAATTTTGTATCTAAGTATTTTTTTTTTTAACTTGAGATTCCATGTGGACCAAGTTGCACGTGGCCAGAATTTCTGCAAGGAAGGATTAGAAACTTCTGTTTTGCTATATCATTTCTTGTAAAGGAAGGACAGTAATTATTTTTTATAAATTTGGGGGATAGTAGAAAGACAACTGGACTTGTCAGAATCCTGAGTTTGGAATTTTATTCCACCACTCAGTAGGTATGTGGGGCAATAATAATCCACATATAAAAGGGTTTTTCATAAAATAAATCAGAAAACATGAAGCCATTTTGGCTTGCATGCATAGCACTTTGATCGAAATAAACTATGTCAAGGTTACCAATGACGTCCATGATGTGAAATCCAAAGGCACCTTTTATGTTTTCATCTTGTTTACCCTTTCAGTGGCATCTAACACAGGTGGTCATTCACCCTTTCTCAAAACACTCTCCCTTCTCGGGTTCTACAGTTGGCTGCTTTTCTTCTCTGACTTCTCAGTCTCCTTTGCCAGTTTCTCTTCCTTTATTTGATGAATATGTTGGAAATCTTAGCTCTTAGTCTTAGTTGACCAACTCTTCTTTCTTCACACCCCCTTCAAAGAGACCTCCCTCTGCATTTCCATTAGCCAGTTTCACAGACAGCTCAAACATAACATGCATATGCCAGATGTTTATTGGTTGATTATTACCCCTGCATTTGTACTCTTAGGTTCTCCCCGTACGGTTAGAATGGGAAGCCTGAAAACAACAGCTCCCAGACTCCCAGACCTGCAGACTTTGCTTCAGGTTCTTCCAATAAAAGGTATTACAGGGAGATGAGAAAGACCCCCGAGCTCCTGGCAGCTCCTCTGGCAATGGCAACCCTGATGTTTTCTGCTCAGCGTTAGCTGTCATGATTCCAGCACTTTCTGTGATGGCAGTTTAAGCAGCTCCAGTAATAGAGTTTTGGCAGCTTTAGAGAGAGCAATGAAGGCTCCTGCTTAGCAGCAGGAGTCGGTGGTTCCAGCACCATCAGTGGTTAAGTGTGGCTCATGAGCCCCAGCCCACTGATGGCAGAAGCTTCCTGATCTCTATGTAATATCCAGTTTCCCTTTTGCTTTCTAATTCTTTCAACGCCTTTATCGGGGCTGGCTTATCCATTAGTCATAGCAGGCACAAAGCCTGTGGCTGGGCCCACAATAGTTTTAGGGCCCTAGAAAGTTTTAATTGTTTTTCTTAATCAGAAGGGAAGGGGGGGGGGAATGAATAGAGAAAGTGGCTATGAAGACAAAAGTGCCTCAGGCCATGAAATGTATAATGCAACCCTGTCCCCTGTGACCATTTCCCAGCAACAGATTCCTAAAATATCTAGTAATTTCTGCTTTTCTTATCTGACACTGGCTAAGTCAATGCCCCAAACAGAACTCTTGATTCCTGCTCCCCAAACCCCCGATGCTTCTTCATTCTTCTCTATCTCAGGGAATGGTGCCATCATCTACCACTAACTCAAGTCAGAGAGTCAAAGACTCCACTGTTATCCTTGAGTCCTGCTTTTCCTTTAGCACTCACATCTAAAATGTCACCAAATTTTATCCATTGAACAAATACAATATATCTCAACTTTGCCCACTGGTGTCTGCTTCCACTGGTAATAGCTAGTCCAAGCCACTACCAGGGCTTCCTTCTTGGCCTTAAAATGAAAATAAACCCCATTAGCACACCCCACAAGGTCCTGAGTTGTCTGGACCATGCCTCTTCACCAGTCTCTTTGAGTCACTCACCTCTTGCTTACTATACCCAGTGTGGTAGATGGATTATATTAATGGCCCCACCTTTTCATGCTTCTCTGTGCCCATATCCTTTTATAATGGCTTCCCACACAGACTCTGAGCTCATGCCTTTCACATTTTTAGGAAGATGTTACCTTTTAGGTAACTTGACCTAAAATTGCCTCACCTCTCCAACACCTCCTATTTCACCTTTGGAGACCTTGCAGACCTGGTTTCCAAGGTTGGCTCCACTATTTTGTAGCTCTGTAACCTCTTACTCTCTTGTAGATCTACTTTCTTCATATGTAAAATGGGAATAATAATTACCTTATATGGATATTGTGAGAATTTAGATGAATAAAATACAGAATGCTGGTCCTTGATAGAGCCTCAGTCATGGTAACTTTCCTTTACCAAAATGTTACCTGCAATGGGTTTTAATTGACTTTTGTTTTTTACTTAGTGGTCTACCTCCTACTCACCAAGCATAGTAAACAAGACAAAAACAACAACTTTGAGGAATAAAAACATCTTTGTAACTCTGCTTCAGCAAGTGTTTTATAATTACTCTGAGCACTGAGAATCCTGGGGTGCACTTCTTTCAAATGCCTTGGTATTAAATATAGGCCTGCGCCTGTGTATGTAATATACCTGGGACCCATGAGACAAATAACATGGAATTCCTCACATGAGTGTGTTTTATGAGAGTTTTCCCAAGGATCATAGTAGAGGCATTTATGATTGCAGAAAAAGAGACTTTTCAAGAGTCATTTCATGGGGCAAGAGACACCAAAATGGTTATAAAAAGAAAAGCGCCTTTGCATCGTCCATCTTTTGGAAAACAGTGCTGCTCAGAACTTGGCATTTCTACCTATCTCCTTTCTCAGGTTATCTTTTTCTTTTTCTTTTTTCCCTAAGGAGCTGTGAAATATAAAAAACAGGTGAGGTTTGATTGCAACTGCTTCTGCTACTGAAAGATTCCACTCTTTAAAACCAAAAAATTTAAAAGGGGATAAAAACTGCCTACAAAGGATTTTTGCCTCTGGACAGCCCTGTCATTTACGACACACAGGGCTCAGCCCTTGGCTGCCATTAGCACTGAGAAACTATTGAACTCCTCTCCCTGTATTTTTTATTTCTAAATACTGCAACTGCCACTTTGATGTATGTATTTTAACAGAAAAAGTGAATGAATATGTGCATGCTTTGGGAGAAACAGAATCATGTTCTAAAGGAGAATCAAAGCAAAGAATAAATTTGGTTCAAGGATTCCCCCTCCCACATCCCTAAAACAGGTGTGGTTACCTTAAAGACAGAAATGCCAAGTACATTCTCTTGCCAAGAGAACAGTTTCCTTTAGCAATTCTGAGTTTGCCTCCTGCTACAAAGCATACTTTCTTTTTAGTAATTGGATGAGAAAGATCCCTTTTGGATTATAAAATTAGTTGGTTCACTATCTACCTATCACTATCACTATCCACCTGTGACCCCCAAAACAAGGAGAAAAGAAACATCCAATAAAGCCATGTAAGAACTCTATTTCCCAAGGTCTATTTTCTGAAACACCAGGTGCACAAGTAATTAATAAGTATTCTGAGGAAAAAGATTTCATGGTCAAGTATGATTGGGAAATGCTACTTTAGTTAAGGCTAAACACATCTCTTTTCTGCAGAACTTCATAGAATCTTTATTTATTAATTTGCATTGTGGACCCCCAAGACTAAGATACGGCATGTAAATATTTTGATAAGAACACTACTCATATCTTATGGGACTAAAATGGGAAGACAGAATGAAAAGTAAAGTTCCTGTCTTCAAGTCACTCATTGTCTAATGGGGAGACAATCCTATAAACAGACAATTAAAATCAAGTGAATAAGGTGTAAAATTAAGATAAAGACAGAGGATTATGGAAGTCTTCTAGGAGAAAACTAACCAGGTAGGTAGAGACTTCTGGGAGGAGGTGGCCCTGGAGCTGAGCCCTCACAAATGAGTGGCATCATTGCAATCCCTTTTACCTCGGTTCACCATTTCTGATTAGCCACATGGAATAAGCAATATTTTATCTCCGATAAAGCATCGGTTTTCTATTTTGGTATCTGTGTACACTTGGCTTTTTTATAAGCTAGACAAATCTCAGCTTCCTTCCTCTTACTACCTCTTACTACCTCTGTGATCTTGAGCAACTACCTTCACCTCATCTGTTTTTCAGAAATGTCATCAGAATTAGACATCATATAAGTAAAGCACTAGAAAAGTGCCTGAAACATAATAGGTTCGACTATTTAGAGTATTATTATTATTCTTGTTAGTCTTAAAATTTGAATCGATTTACAGAATCTAATCTCAGCATTCACTGGATATATATTAATTCCATTCTATAATATGTTTATATCACAGCTTCTGTTTGAAACTCTGCTGAAATTCAATTGTGTTTAATAAGCTCTCAGACTCTGAAAGACACAGTGCTACATCTGGGATATATACAAAATGAACTAACCACAGATCTTGTCCTAGACCAAAAGTTTCCAGGGTAATTCTAGGAGTGGGGTGGAGTTTAAAAGTAAGAGCATAATAATAACACAATAGATGCCAGAAGTCAATAGGCATTAAATAAGGGATACATATAAGACACTTCCTTTTGGTAGATGAGGGAAAACTTCCTGGAAGAAGTGACATTTAAGCAGGGCTTTAATGTATGACTCACATGTGGACATAAGACTAGCAAAGGAAGAAATATAGGAAGAGAAAACAAAAAAAGCAAAGTAATCTTTTGTCAATTTGTCCAACTTATGAAGCTACGGTGGGTGATAAATTGAATATGGAAGTAGAAAGATAAATTGTAGCAGAATATGAAATGCCAGACAGTTCACTATCCATGTTTGTCAACATGTCACATTAGGTAGTTCCATAAAACACAACAAACATCATTCAAATGCACAGCTGTCAACTAGAAAGGAAAGTCTCAAAAAAACCTCAAAATTCTGCAAAATTAACCAGTAAACTCATAAACTGAACTTTTTACTAACAAAGATCTTGACTTCTTTGTTCCTAAGTGGACAATGAATGAGACATTAGGCCTGGGGTGTTGGGGATAGATGGCTACATATCTGATATCTACCCACAAAGTAATAGCCTTCCAATGACTCCAAAAATAAACTATGGGGCTTAAATAAATCTATCTACTATTATAAGAATTCACAAATAAAATGTATTTATCAGCCTGAACATGAAAACAAAATTGTCATCTCTGATGATTTGCTGCCAAAGACCTGTTACCCTTGAATTTGGAATTTTAATAAATACTACATGAGTGATCTGGAAAACTGCAAACTGAGAAATTAACAGAAAAGAATGTCCAGACAGTAATTATTTTGGTAGCTCCAGAAAGAAGCAAACACAAAACCATTCTGGTAGCACATATCATCAAACAAGGTAAAAAAATGTTTTCCAAGCTGAAGCCGCACTGCAGATTAGCTTGAAAATAAAAATTCCATAATTCATAAAGAAATAATCATGAGGGAGAGATATAAGAAACAGCAGAAATAGACCTCCAAGAACTTCAGATAATAGAAAGTATGAAATAAGTATAGTAAAAATCATTGAAGACAAAAAGAAACCATAAAGGATATCATTAAAAATATCTTTCTGAGGGAGAATATATAAATAAAAAATATAGTTATTGAAATTAAAAGCCATATATAATATAAACAGTAGCCTAGAATAAACTAAAGAAACATTAACCAACTGCCAAATATATCTGAATAAATTACCAAAAATATAGTATAGAGAGATAAACATTTTTTTTTTTTAATTTAAGAGATATGGAAGCTAGAATTCAATACAACATAAAAAGAAATGGCAGGGGAAATAACATTTGAAAATGATAGTTAAAATTGTTCCATTTTTCTTACTAACTTCATTCACTACAATGACTTAATTCAAGCCACCATTGTCTTTCATCAGAATTATTTCAATGGCCTTTTACCTGACCTCCCCGCTTCTGCCCTTACCTCTATTGTTTGCTCTCAACATCTGAATCTTAAAAAGTAAAAGTCAGGTTACATCATGTCAATTCTCTGCTTAAATACTTCCAAAAGCTTCCTATCCCATTATGGTAAAACAACTTACAATGGCCAACACAACTCTCTATGACATGCCCTGTTAACTCTGAACATTTCCCCTTCTGCTCTCTGCCTTGTTCACTCTGCTCCAGACATGAACACAAAACCTGCTGTTCTGCAAACACTCCAATCATGTTTCCATCGCAGAACTTCTGATCTTATGGATTCCTCTGGTTGGATGCTTTCCCCCAAGATATTCATATTGGTCCTTTCTTTACCTCTTTCAGGTATTCGCACAAATACCACCTGTGTGTGAGACCTTGCTTTATGATTATATTTAAAACTACAGAGGCCCCTCCCTACCCAACACCCTTTATTCCTTTTCCATACTCATTTTTTACCATAGCACTATCACTCATAAAATACTTTTAATTAATTTATTTATATCACCACTTTCTTCAACATCACCCAAGAATATAAGCTTTGTGGATGATAATGGCAAAGCTAGTGAAAATAGATAAAGCAATACTTATAGAAAAAATTATTACCTCAAAATGCTATAAAAGAAGTCTGAAAATTAGACTGCTAAACTTAAACTCAAAATTTCAAATATTTTAAAAATTATAAACCCCAAAAGAAGAAATAAAAAGTATAAGAAGAGAAGTTAAATAGAAAACAAAGCCATATTAGAGATCATTAAAATTAGAACTGTTATTCATTTTTAAAATATGCATTTAAAAGAAAGACCTTGAGAAGGTCTAGAGAAGTTGGTCATGAAACAAAGGGAGTAGGCAATATTAATAATAAGTCATTAATAATGAGAAAGTGGATATAATCATAAAATAATAGAGAATGAAAAATATTAAAGCTTTATGTTAATACATTCAAAAACTTAGAAGAAATGGATCATATCCTAGATGAATATAACTTACCACAACTGAACCAAGAGGAAATTTCAAAAATAAAAAGCCTGAACAAATAAGTAAAAGGTGATAGGATGAATTATAACTAATACACAGAAAGGAGGAAAATTAGTTATTCATTTAGAAAAGAAAGATATATCTCTCTCACACCACAGGCAAACACGAATTTCAGTTGAATATTTTGAATATAACATATATACATTTTAAAACCTAGAGAAAATCATGGATTGTTTTTGAGTATATTTCATATATAGTAGAAGGACAAAAGCAGGTGCAGAAAAGATGCACATCATATCAGGGCATTGGTTCCTTCTGGAAGGACAGTAAGGGATTCAGAAGCCTGCTAATCTAGCTCTCATTTTCAGTGTCATTTTTTAAAAGATCTGGTACAAATGTAGCAAAATGTTAAGAGCTGGCAAGGCTGGATTGTGGATACATGGATGCTTACTATATAATGTGTCCCCAGAAAATGAATACACACTTTGAATAATGATGAATTCCAATGGGTTAAATTTGAAAAGAGGGAAACATCAATTGAGCTATCAGCTTTTATTAGTGTATACTTTTTTAGATACCCTGTATGATTCATTGTATTTTTTAGTATATTAAAACATGTCCCTATTGAGAAAAGATGCCTAGGCCAAATAATCTGGCTTTTTTTCTGTAAGCAGTGAGGAACTTTTACAGGAAATCTGGTCCTGTAGAGCTTCAACAGGCCATCCGAGAAACTTGGGTACTCTCTCTTCAATTTCAAAGACTAGATCTCAACACCACTTGGTTCAAATAAGTATCCAGAATGAACAGGTACAGACAAGATTGGTCTTGCTAAGCCAGTCATGGAACAAAGATGCTTTATAGAGAAACTGTCTGAAGAGAAGAATATTAAACTTTTAATTTTGTTTATGTGTCAAGGCACCCAAAGACAAACATTGTGAAACCTTTGGAAGATAACCAATTTAAACTGGTGGTGTTTGGAGCTGGGAAAGGGAAAGCTTCTCCATGAAAAGATTTGGAGGCTACACAACACCTTTGGGATATGTTATAATCAAGCAGAAGCAAAAGCAACATGGGTTTTGCTGAAGTTTAATTTTTAAAAGATTGCATATAGGACGAATCATTCTAAAACTATGTGTATTTATATTTCTGCTTGCCCAGCTTATTAAAAAAAAATTCTTCTCTAGAATTCCAATTTCATTATTGATGTTTTGTGTTTTTCAATTTTTCTGTGCAATGTGTAATTATTTCAGCCTCTCCCCGTTTGTGTGGTCTATCGGTGGGCTACAATTCAGAAGGGTTTCTTTCTGAGAATTCCATAGGCTCAAGACAGTGATCTGCCCCACTCAGCTCATATCCTTCCATTTAGAGTTCTATTTCTAGAATGTGCCCCCAATGACTTGAATAGGATGAAGCATTCAAGACATAGTGTTCTCATAAAGTGTTTAATCTCAAAGAGAAGCAAGCTTTATTCCCACAAGGAAAAAGAAACCTAATGCCAAATATGAATTTCTTTCCATTTCTCTGTTCTTTTTTTGTCTGAGACTGTTTCTATCCAGATAGAGGAACAAGGTGGACAGAGTCATCTGGATAATTCACTTCTAGTATATTTGGCCAAAGACTGGATGACCAAGGCAAAAGTGGGGATTTTCAATGTTGAGCTACTCTCTAGAGCAGTGGTTCTCAACCTTTCTAATGCCGCGACCCTTTAATACAGTTCCTCATGTTGTGGTGACCCCCAACCATAAAATTATTTTTGTTGCTACTTCATAACTGTAATTTTGCTACTGTTATGAATCGTAATGTAAATATCTGTGTTTTCCGATGGTCTTAGGCAACCCTGCTAGCAGTTCTCAAGAAGAAATTAGGAGTCTCTCCTTAAGGAAAGGGAGTTAAAGACAGAAGATAAAACTAGGGGGAAGGAAAGGAGTGAACATTTTCTGAACACTCTACTATGCTTTAGACACCCCCTGTACATCATCTAAGTGAAACCTTGCACTCTTTCCATTTAGTATTATTATGTTCTTCATGTGATGGATGATAGACTAAGACTATAACAGGTGGAATAATGAGTCTAAGACCAAGTGGTTGGCAAGGAGGTGCATTGCTCAGATCTCCATCCAAGAAAATCTACTGCACCCAGCATAGATGACAATGCTGCCATATCTTCAGGTCTTTGCTGACATTTGTGCCAAGGTTACACTTCACCCAGGCTGCTCCGAGGCAATGACTGAGCACAGCAGTGACACTGGAGCCAGTCCACTCCTGCCCAATGTGGGAGTCCTCCAACGTTTGTTCTGAGGCTCTATATTAGCCTGGCCAGAAATTCCTCAGAACTATACCCAGTCAGTGATTCCTCCTATCTGATGCTCCTTCATTCCCACTCTCCTTTCAAAGGTGTCAGAACTGCATCACCTACCACTCCTGCTCCTTCCATAGTTATCCTTCGTAATCATTCCCCCCAATAAGTCTCTTGCACATCCTCTGTTGTCATCTGCTTCTCAAAGGATCTTATCTGACACAGGCCACAGAACTAATAGCTATGAAATTAGAGGCTACTGCACAGTTATCACTCTTTGAATACTGACCTTGATACTACTAAAAGTACTAATATTGATACTACTAATAATAACATAATATACCATAGGTTAAGTGTTTACTATGAGCTAGGTATTATGCTTAGACTTGCATGCATTATCTCATTCAGTTTCTTAACATCTTTATAAGATGGATGTCATTTTAGACATTTATAGAGGAGAAGACAAAGGCTTAGTGATGTCATGAACTTAACCAGACACATGGTTACCCAGCAGCATGGCTAGTATTTGCACTCGGGTCTGGATGGCTCTAAAATCCATATTGTTAACCCTCTACCTGTTTCATATATTATACTGCTTACCACACACTACTCTACCTCCTTTCAACTTTTATCACTGCATATTATAGGACTAAGATTTGATGGGTATTTTTCCCCTGGAAGTGAGAAAGGGCAACAAATATTTATCAAATACCAACTCTGTGCCCAGGTTTTTGGATATGTCCTGAGTACCCAATAGAAGAAAAGGTTCAGTTCCTGCCCTCAAGGAAATCATTATTCTGTAAAGTTATTAACAATTTAAAAGGAACTATTGAAAGCCCTGAAACAAAGAACCATCTAAGAAAGTAGACAATTATTCACTTGTTATTAAGTGACATTCACTCCTCTTCTGAACAAAGTGACATAAAAATGGACAAATTCCAAAAGCTATAAATTTCAAAACAGCCAGCAGTCCCTACTAGTTGCAAAAAGGGAACTGGTCTTGGAAATTCTGTAAGATTTGGAAAGGTAGAAAATGTGAGATACCAAAATGAAGGCCACAACTAATGACAACTTGCTAACTAGAGGGATGGGAATCAATTCTTGAAATTATGGCAGATTCAGGGAGAAACATAATTGGAAATTTTTCACTTGGCCTCACTTCAAACATTTCCTCCTAGAGAACATAATAGAATGTGCAATAGTGGAAATAATGTACTCTTGGCAGTCACACGGAGCTGTAACCCACAAGACTCTCAGCATGGACTGGTTAAACAATAAAGCCGTGAACTAGGGCAACAAGGAGGATGGTTCATGATGCTGTATGGAAAATTAATATTGTCCAGGTATCTCCCCAATGGAGAGTCTGTTTTAATCTTGGGCCTCAGTCAGAAATTTACCCGTCCTAACTCAAGGGATGCTAAGTAATTCCTCTTGTCATACAAAAAAATAAATAATAATTTTTTTAAAGACAGGGAAACCACCTACTAAACCCTAAAAGAAAAATAATGAGACAGCAGGCCTGAGTGCACAGACTACCAAGGCTATTGGATCCAATAAGCAGGATCAAAACTCACTAATTACGTAGTAATTTTCTGCTTATCACCTGTTGGCATTTTGGAAGCAAGCAAAACCTCCTTATTGATTCTGTATAGAAGCCTCAATGTTTGAAGTAAACACTAAGAAACAGCATGAGCAAAGATTATAAATTTTCTGTAAAATCGTATAGAGAACCCAGCCAATATCACTCAGTGGTTGAGACTCAACCTATGGGGTGACATTGGTTACCAAAATTATATAGGTTTCAGTTGTACAATTCAATAATAAATCATCTGTACATTGTATTGTGTGTTCACCACCCAAAGTCAAGTCTCCTTCTGTCACCATTTATCCCCCTTTACCCTCTTCTACTTACTACCACTCATCTTTCCCTCTGGTAATCACCATACTGTTGTCTTATCTATGAGGTGTTGGGTTCTTCGCTTAATCCCTTCACCTTTTCACCCAGCCCTCTCTAGCCCCCTTTCCTCTGACAGCTGTCAGTCTGTTCTATGTATATATTAGTTTGTTTCTATTTTGTTTGTTAGATCATTAGATTCCACATATAAGTGAAATCATATGGTATTTGTCTTTCTCTGACTGGCTTACTTCACTTGGCATAATACTCTCCAGATCCATCAATGCTATTGCAAAAGGTAAGATTTTTTTCTTCTTTTTATGGCCAAATAGTATTCCTTTGTCTATATATACCACAGCTGTTTTAACCATTCATCTACTGATGGGCACTTGGGCTGTTTCCAAATCTTGGCTATTGTAATAATGTTGCAATGAACATAGGGGTGCATACATTCTTTTGAATCAGTGTTACAGTTTCTTTGGATAAATTCTCAGAAGTGAAATCACTGGGTCATATGGCACTTCCACATTTGATTTTTTGAGGAAACTCCATACTGTTTTCCACAGTGGCTGTACCAGTCTGCATTTCCATCAACAGTGCATGAGGGTTTCTTTTTCTCCACATCCTCGTCAACACTTATCATTTGTTGATTTATTGCTTGTAGCCATTCTGACAGGTGTGAGGTGATATGTCATTGTGGCTTTAAGTTGCATCACTCTGATGATTAGTGGCATTGAGCATCCTTCCCATAATTACCTTTTTAAAAGATTTAAATGAAATCTTTAGGTAAGATAATAGGTAAGGAAATTATAATTTTTGATCACTTGACAGCACAAAAAATAATATACCAAACCTTGTATAGGTTAAGAAAGATAAATGATACATACACACACATAGACACAGACATCCTGAAATCCATACCAGCCTTAAAATGCTTTGTGCTAAGTACTACTTCACTGCTCCAGCAAGGCCCTGATCTGTTGTGCATATTGTACGTTAAGTGAACAGCATATCTTGGCTACTTTGGGAGGGACACATCCTGAGAATTTCAAGAATCCCCTGTTGAATACCTTGGTGTATATAATATTCCTAATAAAACTAAAGTCGAAATTTGAAAAGAGAGGGAGTTCTTTAGACACTTGATGAGTCTATAAATGAATCTATAAATAAATGAGTGTATAAACACAAAAGATTATAATCAAAGCTACCATGTACAGTTGTTTAGGCTTCGTGCTATACATTGTAATCTATGTGAATGGTGCCTCCCATGTTGTGAAATGTACAACCTACACAGTTATATATATGAGGTGTCTTTGAATTAAATCAAGAAGAGAAATTTCCTCTTTCCTCAAGTACCACTCTACTGTAAGCTAGTTGAGGGTAAGTCTCTTTTATTTACTTAAATGTACAGTGCTACCGCTCTGATCCTGGCAGACACACACACACACACACACACACACACACACACACACACACACACTCAATGTTAATCCTTATAACCATGCTTTGAGATAGACATTACTGTCATTACTTTTACAAATTAAGAAATTGAGATTGAAGTATATTAACTGATGTTTTAGGTTCACACAAAGTAACTAGGATACAACCAGAGGGTGTCACAGGCCCAAAGCTGTCAGTGTCACCATGTCACTACTTGTTGGAGGAAGTGAAAAACAGTCCACACTTACAAAGCATCACCATTGTTTCCGACATTAGCCCAAAGGCACATCGTGAAGTTTTGTTTCCATATAAAATCGCCAAACTGGTTCTCATACCAACTCACACAGGATGTGAGGCAACAGATAGCCGGAACTATTTATTAAGTGGGAGATAAAAGGTCCAGATTTTGCGAAGATTGTTTTGTTTTGCTTTTTCCCTGCGACCAAGCAACTAATAGCAAATGAAGAAAGTAAAATGTTGGCAGACAACTTGGCTAAAGCAGCAGACTTCTTTGTCATCTAGTCAGACACAAGAGATGGAAAAAATCTGCCTGGTTATCTTAGTCTGCTCTCTCTTGGCTGAAAAATAGAATTCTTTTGAGGCAAGAGGGATGGCCTGCTCCTTATTGTTAATAATGGACATAAATGAGAGAGAGAGAGAGAGAGAGAGAGAGAGAGAGAGAGAGAGAGAGAATAAGAGTGAATGATAGACACATATGATAACATTTATATTAAGAATTTATCTTGTGATACATATCAGTCCATCTTCTAACCACACAGAATGTATGGGAGTCCATACCCATAGATTAATATGTTGATAAGTTAGATATATGTGTATTTAGCTTTCACAAATTGGTGCTCTTCCTTTCCTCAGACATTTTATTTGCTTTGCCCTTTTGCAAAAGAAACATTTTCCCTTCATTTTTCTTTTTGCTTTTGACTGTCAGGAATCTCAGAACTTGTGTCCATGCCTGATTACAGCAGTTCCCCTTGGTCTGGGGTTTCTATTGGACATGGTCTCTTTTATTTTTTTTTTTATTTTTTTTTTTTTAATATTTTTTATTGAGGTATTATATGTGTACATATCTTACCATTACCCCCCCCCCACCCCACACCCACACATGCCCTCCCCCCCCAGAGTTTTGCGTCCATTGTTTATGCTTATATGCATGCATACAAGTCCTTCATTTGATTTCATAACTCCCCCACCTCTCCCTAACTTTCCCCCTGTAATTTGAAAGTCTGTTTGATGCTTTACTGTCTCTGTATCTATCTTTTTGTTCGTCACTTTATACTGATCTTTACTATCCCTAAATGAGTGGGATCATGTGGTATTTTTCTTTCATTGACTGGCTTATTTCACTTAGCATAATGTTCTCCAATTCCATCCAGGTTGCTGCAAATGATGAGAATTCCTTCTTTTTTATGGCAGCATAGTATTCCATTGTGTAGATGTACCACAGTTTTCTGATCCAGTCATCTGCTGACGGGCACCTAGGCTGTTTCCAAATCTTAGCTATGGTGAATTGTGCTGCTATGAACATAGGGGTGCATATATCCTTTCTGATTGGTGTTTCTAGTTTCTTCGGATATATTCCCAGGAGTGGGATTACTGGGTCAAATGGGAGTTCCATTTTCAGTTTTTTGAGGAAGCTCCATACTGTTCTCCACAGTGGCTGCACCAGTCTGCATTCCCACCAGCAGTGCACGAGGGTTCCTTTTTCTCCGCATCCTCGCCAACACTTGTCGTTTGTTGATTTGTTGATGATAGCCATTCTGACAGGTGTGAGATGGTACCGCATTGTTGTTTTGATTTGTATCTCTCGGATAATTAGTGACGTTGAGCATGTTTTCATGTGTCTCTTGGCCTTCCTTCTGTCTTCTTTTGAAAAGCTTCTATTTAGGTCTGTTGCCCATTTCTTTATTGGATCATTTATCTTCCTTTTATTAAGTTGTATAAGCAGATATTGACCCAAACCACTATGCTCAATTAATATTTGACAAAGGAGGCATGAACATACAATGGAGTCAAGACAGTCTCTTCAATAAATGGTGTTGGGAAAATTGGACAGATACATGCAAAAAAATGAAGCTTGATCACCAACTTACGCCATACACAAAAATAAACTCAAAATGGATACAGGACTTAAACATAAGACGGGAAACCATAAAAATACTAGAGGAATCCACAGGTAGCAAAATCTCAGACATATGCCAAAAGAAATTCTTCACTGACACTGCCCCTAGGGCAATGGAAGCTAAAGAGAAAATTAACAAATGGGACTACATCAAAATAAAAAGCTTTTTCACAGCAAAAGAAACCATTAACAAAACAACAAGAAGGCCTACTGCATGGGAGAACATATTTGCAAATGGCATCACTGATAAAGGTTTGATCTCCAACATCTACGGACATGGTCTCTTTTAGAAGGGTCATTTAGTAGTATATCTCCCTCCATGTCTTTTGTTGTAAACTGTGGCAAGTACCTGAAGATATGAAGTAGAATCTATCAATTGTCTTGATTGTTCACTCATCTGAGCATGCACATCCTTGCCATGGCCTCACTAAGGGTGCAGTGTACTTCCCCACCCTTGACTTGAGATTTGGCCATGTAACTTTCTGGGACAGTGACAGGTGGTAGAAATGATAGTGTGTCAGTGCAGAGCCTAGGTTTTAAGAAGCCTCACTGTTTCCACTTGACCCCTTACACGTCCACCATCACCATGAGAAGGACATGTGCAGGCAGCCCACTGGTCAGAAGAGGAGAATGAGAAACACATAGAGCAGGTTACCCTACCAGAACCCAGCCCAGATAGCTGTCAGCAGACTTCCCATGGACTTGCAGACACAAGAGCAATAATAAATGACTGCTATTCTAAGCTACTAAGTTTTGGGATAATTTTTTATGCAGTAAGCTAACCAGCATAGGGTATATAGGAAATATTTGTATATTAAATATACATCTATGCTTTTATGGTTAGTATAGTAAGTATGTGAACAGTCTTTTGATTTTCAGAAACAATATATTACTTCAAAATTAATACTTTGAACATGTCCTTTCAGATTCAGTCTACTTAAACTTCTATTGCACCTTTCAAACCCTGTTATCATCTCCAAGTTCTCTGTCAAGTCTTATCTGATGTCTCCTGAAAACTAAATCACTTTCTACTGTGTACTAAATATATATCTTGAAGATATTTCTAATTTTTTTTGGTCTCTCACTAGGTTTCTGTGACAATCTAGGTCAAAGACTATGCTTTATGTATCTTTGTAACCAATTCATGGATATATCAGACATTATATAAAATATATTATCAGATTATTAAATATTGATAAGAAAGAATAGCTTCATCAATGGCAAGATTCAGACTTCCTACTATCTTCCTCCAAGTTCAAATGTATATACATAGAATACCATAAGAGGTAAATATGCACTATGAAGATTTTTTAAATGTTTATATTACTAACATTCTTTTTACATCTGTGCTACAAATGTAGTTCCCATCAATTATTGGGTCTGCTCTTGAGCTTTCTAATTTGTTCCATTGCTATGCTTGTATACTTCTGGGCATATTCCACACTGTTTAAATGGCTACAGCTTTAAAATATGTCTTAATAGCTGGTAGGACAAATGCAATCACATTCTTCTTCAAACTATCTTGGCTGTCCTCTGTTCTGATTCTTCCATATGGATTTCATTATCATCTTACCAAGTTTCATTTTTTTTAAGTTATGAAATTTTTAATCAGTATTAAAATATATTTATAGATTAATTTTGAGAGAACTGCCCACTTTATGGTATTTCTCCAATAATGTAGGACTTCTTTTGTGTCCACATTTTTTTCCCCAAAAAATGTCTTGCCAATCTTTTGTTATATTGTTCTTGTATTCCTTGGATAAATTATTTCTTCTTGCAGAACTATATTCTTTACTACTTTTAAAAGTAAGGATCTTAGTCTTTTTAAATTTTTTTTTATTGATTTCAGAGAGGAAGAAAGAGGGAGAGGGAGATAGAAACATCAGTGATGAGAGAGAATCATTGATCAGCTGCCCCCTGCATACTCCACACTGGGGATCTAGCCTGCAACCCAGACATGTGGCCTAACTGGAACCAAAACATGACCTCCTGGCTCATAGGTTGACACTCAACCACTGAGACACTGGCTGGTCAGGATTTTAGTCTTTATAGGCCTGGAATTATATTTTTCCTACTTATTTTTAAACTAGAGGCCCAGTGCATGAAAATGCATGCACTGGAGGGGGGGTCCCTCAGCCTGGCCTGCCCCCTCTCACAATCTAGGATTCCCCAGGGGCAGGAAGTGACCCAGGCAATCAGCAGAAGGTGATACGCCCATCACACCTCTACTGCTGCCACTGCTGGTAGCGCAAACCTTGATCAGCCCTGGTTACCTGAACCTCGGGCCGGCCCTTGGCGGCTGGGCAGCCACCATTCAAGGCTTGCCTGCACCTCAGGCTGGCCAGGGGCAGCTGGGAAGTTACCATCAGTGACTTTACTGTGCCTCGGCCAGCCCTGCTTGCCTGAGCCTCAGTCAGTGGGGGGTGCAGGAGGACCCAAGACCCCAGCAGGGCTGAGGGGACTCTGGCAGCAGGTGCATGGGGCTGAGAGGACTCGAGTGGCAGGCGCACAGAGCAGCCAGCCCCGCCCCTGCTATGGGCACTGCCATCTTTGTGATGGTGTGATGGTCAATTTGCATATTACCTATTTATTATATAGGACTAGAGGCCTGGTGCACGAAATTTGTGCATGGGAACAGGGTCCCCTCAGCGTAGCTTGCACCCTCTCCAATCCGGGACATAGCTCTCACAATCTGGGACTGTTGGCTCCTAACTGCTCACCTGCCTGCCTGCCTGATCGCCCCTAACTGTCCCCCCTGCCAGCCTGATCACCCCCCAACTGCCCGCCCCCGCTGGCCTGGTCACCCCTTACTGCCTCCCCTGCTGGCCTCTTTGCCCCCCCCTGCCAGCCTGGTTGCTCCCAACTGCCTCCCCCCCCCCCCCCCCCCCGCTGGCCTGGTTGTTTCTTACTACTACCCTGCCAGCCTGATTGCCACCAACTGCCCCCCCCCCCTGCTGGCCTGGTCACTCCTCACTTCCCCCCTCTGCTGGACTGGTCACCCCTCACTGCCCCTCTTGCCAGCCTTGTTGCCCCACACAGCCTGCTGTTCAGGCATTACTGTGAGGGCATCCTGACCAATTTGTATATTACCCTTTTATTAGTATAGATATTTTTGCATGAACTTATATTATTAGCATTGAAGCTCACTTTAAATATAAGACATATCTTGGTAGAAATTTATTTTCCTACACTAGGGGCCCAGTGCAGAAAATTCATGCACTGGGGGGGGGGGTCCCTCAGCCCAGCCTGCCCCCTCTCACAGACTGGGAGCCCTCAGGGGATGTCCTACTGATGGCTTAGGCCTGCTCCCCCCGGTCTGGCCTCCCTCTGTGGGAGGTGTCCAGGCTGATCAGGGGAAGGCGCCAGCCCCATCAGCCCGCTGCTGCAGACACTGCCAGCCACTGCAGCCCCCAAGGTGTTTTCATCAACACAGACTCCAGTCCCTTAACCATGAAAAAATGACAACTTTCTTTAGGCATTTTCAAGATGTGTCTTTCATAGGATATGACATTTTTTCTTTTTTTTTTTTTAATCCTCACCTGAGGATATGTTTCCATTGATTTTTAGAGGGAGTGGGAGAGGGAAAGACAGAGAGAAACATCAATGTGAGATGGACACTTTGATTGGTTGCCTCCTGCATGAGCCCCAGCCAGGGAGGAGCCTGCAACCTAGGTACATGCCCTTGATCAGAATTGAACCCGGACCCTGCAGTCGGCAGGTCAAGGCATTATCCACTGAGCCAAACCCACTAGGGCAGGATATGACATTTCTTAGCCCTCCAGCAGCAGACCTTTGTTTTTTCCTCCAGGAGTGTGGTGGAAAAACCTTAGATCACCTTTTTGGATACTTATTACCCAAGTTACCAAGAACATTACCAGTGGCATACAGGGAGCTTAGCCAATGAGTGGTCAGAAAAGGTGTTTCCTCTGTAGCTCATGCACAGAGGCAGGACTGCTGGCAAGTCGAGGCTGGCACCCCTCCACCACCTGCTCAAGCCTCTGCCACAGCTTGGGCAGGGCACTCCCTGCTCCACCCCCCTCAAGCCTCTGCCGCGGATTGGGCAGGGCCCCCCCAGCTCCTCTCAGGCCCTGCTCAAGCCTCTGCTGTGGCTTGGGCAGGGCCTCCCCCAGTTCTGATTAACCTCTGCCTTGGCTTGGGCAGGGCCCCCGGCTCCAATCAAGCCTGTGCCACAGCTTGGGCAGGGCCCCCCCCACCCCGGCTTTGCTCAGGCCCTGCTCAAGCCTCTGCCACCCCACCCCTGGCCGATTTGTGCCAAGGCTGGTAGGCTAGGAGTGGTCAGGGCATTCTGGAACCCTGGCAGCTCAGGGCATACGCTTGGGCCTACAGGTCCGGAACAGCCTGAGTCCTGAGGATGTTCCCAGGACCCAGGCAACTGGATGCCTGTGTATGCAAATTAACCTGCCATCTTTGGGTTAATTTGCATACTCATTCCTGATTGGCTGGTAGGTGTAGCAGAGCTATGGTCAATGTGCATCTTTCTCTTTTATTAGTGTAGATATTTCAAATATTCTTTCCGTATCATTTGTTTTAGTGTTGTCTTTTGCGACTCTTATTATATACTCCTATAGGACATATATAGGATATGTCAAAAACTTCCCAATACATCAAATGGTTTTCTAAGTTATATATATATTCTGAATGATATTCTTAGTTAATTTGTTATTGTTAATGTTGTCCAAAGAGTTTTACCCATCTATTGAAGATTTAAAAAGACATTTTAGCAGCTAATTAGGTACAACTCCAAAGGCATGAACCAGGAAAGAAACAAGACAAGACAACAGGCCCAAAATGGAATTGCTTATGTTAAGCCCACATCACCAAACTGAGACTCAATTAGAATTTCAGCTCTCCAAGAAAAGAAATCTTAAACCAATCCATCAGGAATCCCCTAATTAACACCAACTACGCAACCTGCTTGATAGACCCTTGCTATCCTCTAAAAAAAGTAATCTTGCAATACACAATCCACTTTTTTTCTAGTAGAACTTCCTTGTTTCTGCTCCCTCTGACTAAGAAAGTCATATATATATATTGATTTCAGAGAGGAAGAGGGAAAGAGAGATAGAGACATCAATGATGAGAGTCATTGATCTGCTGCCTCCTGCATGCCCCACACTGGGGATTGAGCCTGCATCCCAGGCATGTGCCCTTGACCAGAATCAAACCCAGGACCCTTCAGTCCACAGGCTGATGCTCTATCCACTAAGCCACACTGGTGAGGGCAGAAAGTCTTATATTTTGTATAGCAACTCGGAGCTCCTTTCTATCTGCTAGATTGGATGCTGCCTGAACCATTGAATATAGTCAATAAGATCTTTAAAATTACATAGTTGGATTTCATTTTTTCACAAAAATAATTAACAAGCTAGACTTTATTAAAATTAAAACGCTGAAAACAATGTCAAGAGAATGAGGAGACAAGCCACAGACAGAGAAAATATTTGCAAAAGACACATCTGGTAAAGAACTGTTATCCAAAACATATTAAGAACTCTTAATATTCAACAATAAGAAAATAAACAAGTCAATTAAAAATGGACCAAATACTTAAAAAGACTTTACATGTCCCTGATGACATATGATAAGGTGTCTTTTTGTATGCTTATTTGCCATGAATATATACAGATGACAAATAAGCATACAAAAGACACTTCATCAGGGAAATGCATATTAGAACAACAATGAAATACCACTAACACTTACTAGAATGGCCAAAATCTGGAACACTGACAACATTAAATGCTGACAAGGATGTGAAGCAGTAGGTCCTCTCATTCATTGCTGGTGGGAATGTAAAAGGTACAGACACCTTGGAGGACAGTTTGGCAATTTCTTAACAAACTAAACATACTGTTACTATATAATTCAATAATCATGCTCCTTGGAATTTTACTCAAAGGAGTTAAAAAACTTATGTTCACACAAAAATCTGCACACAGATGTTTTATTCATAACTGCCAAAACTTGGAAGCAGCCAAAATGTCCTTTAGTACCCACGCAATGCCACACATATGTACTGAGAATAGAGTAGTAAACAAAAAATGGAGATTATATTCTAGTGGGAGAGACACAATAAACAAGTAAGAAGAATTATGTTTTAGAAAAGTCACTCTGGTGGCAATGTGGAGGATGAATTAGAGAGTGGTAGGTTGCTGGTGCAATAAATAAGATAGATGCAAAAGTCTGTACTAGGCAATGATAATAGGGGTGTAGAGGAGATACAGATGTTGGGAACATCTTAGGGATAAAATAGCACTGCTTGGTGACATAACCAAGGGTAGAAGGGCAGGAGCTAAAAGACACAATAAATTATAGAATAAAACTCAAGTCCCCAGTATTTCTGATTTGAGTGACCTGGCAGATGGTGACACCAAGATTGGTAATAGAGGGAAAAGAGCAATATTGTGGGAATAAAATAATTCAATCTCTATCAGTTGAGTTTGACATTCCTATAGGATACCTAAATATTCACTCAGAGAGCAGTTCAATATATTTGGTTTGTCACAAAGCAGTTGTTTGCCCTTCTGATCCACTCTCTCAGGCTCTGTCCCCGGGAAATCTGATCTGCATCACTGACATTAATAGGTTTCCTTTTGTCCTGTTTCTTTAGGCATTTTGTCAAGGATCAACATGGCAAGAGATAAGGAGGAAAGAAGAAAGAGAGTCAGGTCAGGGTGTTTATTCCCCAGGCTTCTTCCTGGCAGGATGCTGTGGGTTGGCTTCATCCCCTAGCCAGAGGCAAGGTTTCAATTTAGTCCAGTCTCTCCTTCTCTGTCTCTCTCTGGTTCTAGTAATTCTTCCTTCTTGCCTCTTTAGGATTAGGAGTGGTAATGCTTCCTATTGTTACTATATCCAAGATTCTACACTAATTCCTCTTGGGTTTCCAATACTCATTCATTCATGTGTTGTACATCCTCCTCATACTGATTTCTTTTAAAATCACCCCATTTATATGTGCCATGTGTTTCCTACTAGGGCCCTGACTGATATAGTAGATGTTCAATAAATAATAATTGAACAAAAATCTTACATGTGAATATATAGACAGATGGATGGATGGATATGAACTTGAGAAAATAAATCTTGTTTAGCTATTTGGGTAAAAATAAATGTCACGAGAGACTGAGAGTCAGTGCAGAGTTAGGGAAGAAGGAGCCATTGTCTGGCTGGGACTGAGAAAGAACTTGGAGAGGCAGCACATTTGGTGGAAGGAAATTCCAAGGTGCTGTGGATAATATTGGCAAGGTACATTATTAAGCTATTTAGGAGTTTCCCCTCACCTAGTAAGAAAATATATTGCTACTCAGGGATGAGGGGTGAGGTGGAAGGAGAATCAAAGGTAGAATTAAGGAAGTTAAAAACAACCCACCCACATTTCTTAATTAGCTCCAAGGGGGGAATTATTGCCAAGTGTAATGATGCAGATGTTGGAATGTCTTTATTCCTTAGGGGGGAAAAATTCTCCTTCTGCCACATCTTTCATCCATTTTAATTGGCTTATAAGTGTCTGTCAGAAATCTAGGCAATTCCAAACCAAATAGCTTACTTTCCTTATAACAGGACCGAAATAGCTGCAAACGGCTGGATGGGCTTCCATCAAACAATCTTGGCAAGAAATATTTGCCACATTAAACACAGGCTCCTCTCTCTTTCTGCTCAG
Source organism: Eptesicus fuscus (assembly GCF_027574615.1). Classification (NCBI taxonomy): domain Eukaryota; kingdom Metazoa; phylum Chordata; class Mammalia; order Chiroptera; family Vespertilionidae; genus Eptesicus; species Eptesicus fuscus. Next base: position 38,072,685 of record NC_072481.1, on the reverse strand, counting down.
AACCGTAGGCCACACCTTTCCAAATGCAATGAAAGGTCTGGAATAGTTGAAATTGGCCCTGCAATTACCCTTCTAGGTATTCCTAAAGTAAGCAAAAGAGGAAGGAAACCCACCATGTCAGGTATATGCAATGGTGTCCAGGTCGTTGCCAAGAATATAGAACAAATGGCCACTGCCTTTACTCCACACACCACTTACTCCACCCCACTTTTAAAACAGTAACTGGGTGATGCAACTAGTAAAATAAAACCATACCATATGAGAAACTGTAGGGGTAATGAATATCAATCACTAGCTCAGATATGGTGATGGCTTATGCACATATCAAATCTTATCCATTTGTACACTTCAAATACAATGCAGTTTATTTTATGTCAATTATACTCAGTAAACTTGTTTACAACAAAGTAACACCACCATATAAATGGAAGGGTGGTCCTGGTAGGGAACTTGGGGCTGGAACTTGGTAACTGCTGGATAAATGCATAATATATATAGCTTTCAGCCATATTCTCCACATTGCTGACAGAGTGGTCCTCTTTTTTTTTTTTTTAATGACTCATGATTTTAATTTACAAAAATTTAATTTCTCAATTTTTTTTTTCTTCAGTATCCTGTTTTCCAGATCTTTTACCTCCTTGGTTAAATTTATTCTTAGGTACTTATTTTTTTTTCTTTGCTGCAATAGTAAATGGGATTGCTTTCTGAATTTCTCTTTCTGATAGTTCTTTATTGGTGTATAAAAAGGCCACCAACTTGCCGAAACCAGTTTGGCTCAGTGGATAGAGCATCGGCCTGTGGACTGAAAGGTCCCAGGTTCGATTCCGGTCAAGGGCATGTACATTGGCTGCGGGCACATCCCCGGTAGGGGGTGTGCAGGAGGCAGCTGGTTGATGATTCTCTCTCATCGATGTTTCTAGCTCTCTATCCCTCTCCCTTCCTCTCTGTAAAAAATCAATAAAATATATTTTTAAAAATAAAAAGGCCACCAACTTCTGAATATTAATTTTGTATCCTGCTACTTTACCAAATTCATTTATCAGTTCTAGTAGTTTCTTGGTAGAGACTTAAGGGCAGGCGGGGGAACATCCAGCTCACAGGCCACATAAGACCTGCAGAATCATTTGGTCTGGCCCTGCCAAAGTATTAGGGGTGAGTTAATTAAATGTTTGATCAAATATAGCAGGCTAATTTTTAAATTGGTAATTTTGTATGGCCTGTGAATGATTTTATAAATATGCAAATGGCCCTTGGCAGAAAAAAGGTCCCCCACCCCTGCTTTTAGGGTTTTCTATGTACATGTCATTTCTAGTATCATGTCATTTGTGAATAATGGCAGTTTTACTTCCTCTTTTCCAATCTAGGTGCTTTTTATTTCTTCTTCTTATCTAATTGCTATGGTAAGAACTTCCAGTACTCTGCTGAATAAGAGAGGTAAAAGCAGACATTTCTGTCTTATTCCTAATCTTAGTGGAAACACTTTTAGTTTCTGTCCACTGAGTATGATCTTTGCTGTGGGTTTATCCTTTTAAAAATGTAAGTCATGCCCTAGCTGGTTTGGCTTAGTGGATAGAGAGTGTCGGCCTGTGGATCAAAGGGTCTTTTCTGGTTCTATTCCCGTCTGGGGCGCTGCAGGCTCAGTCCCCAGTAGGAGTTGTGCGGAAGGCAAGTGATTGTTCTCTCTCATCATTGATGTTTCTAACTCTCCCTCTCCCTTCTTCTCTGAAATCAATAAAAATATATTAAAAAATAAAAATGTAAGTCAACATATCCTCCACTGCTCAAGACCCTTCAGTGACTCCCATTTATCCTCATAATCCTCCTATAATCTCTTAAGTTTCTACACTTTCAAGACCTTATGACCCCTCTGGCTTTGGAATCTATAATAGTCCCCCCTTGTCTGTTTCACTTTCAGAGATTTTAGTTACTCAAGGTCAACTGCGGTCTGAAAATATTAAATAGAAAATTCCAGAAATAATTCATAAGTGTTAAATTGGGCGCCACTCTGAGCAGAAACACCCCTTTGTGCTGTCCATGCTCTGTACGCTCCCCATCTGTTAGTTACTTAGTAGCTGTCTCCATTTTCAGGCCAACTGTCATGGTATCACTGTACTGGGTTCAAGTAACCCTTGTTTTACTTAGTATTAGCCGCAAAGTGCAAGAGAAACCATTACATGCTTCCTTTAAATGCGAAGGTGAGCACAGTACAATAAAATATTCTAAGAGAGAGACCACATTCACATAACTTTTAAAGCAGTGTCGTGTTATGATTCTATTTTATTATTAGTTGCTATTAATCTCTTACTATGTTAATTTATACATTAAACTTTACCATAGGTATATATGTATGTTTAGGCATCTACTGGAGGTGTTGCAAAGTATTTCCTGTGGATATGGAGGGACTTCTAGAGTTCAGCCACATTGGCTTCCTTGTTATTCTTGATCAAGCATGGTAAGCTTACCTCAGAGCCTTTGCACTTGCTATTTCTTCTGCCTAAAATGCTTCTTCTACTCTCAACTATAAAGTGACTTGCTCTGACTCCTATACTTCCAGATTTTTATTTCACATTTTATTTCCTAGTAAGGCCTTTCCTGACCTCCCTATTGAAAATGGCACTCTCCTGTTCCCACGTTGGTCCTGATGCTTCCTATTTCCTTCCCTACTTTATTTTGTTCTTTGGTGCATTATAATCATCCTCTATAGTCTATTTAATTATTGTTTATTCTCTTTCTTTTTACCTTCCCACTACAATATAAACTCTCCACAGGCAGGGATTATTATCTGTATTGTTTACAATAGGACCTGCATAGGGAGGAACTCAATAAAAAATTGTCAAGAAAATAATTCATTCAGTAAAAAAACACAACAATGCTAAATTGTTATGGCTTTTGTTTGCAATCATAAATGCATTGTATGAAAAGTAGAAGAATAGCTTGGCTACCATTAAAATGCTAAATGCACACGTGAACTGTACACTTAATTTGCAGAACTTCTTGTCACTGCATGGACATCATACTCCTTCACCTCCCTCTGGGCTATTGTTCACATGAGCCTTTGGGTAAGGAATGGAATAGGTCTCCCTTGAACCCTTTCATGATAATAACAACAGTAACAACTAACATTTATATATAACTACGCACCAGGAACTATTCTGAGCACTTCACAAATATCAACTGATTTAATCTCACAACCCTGTGAGGTAGACACTCTAACTGTTTCCATTTTACAGATGAAGAATTTGAGGCACAGAGAGATTAAGGGCATACATCTAATAAGAGACAAGATTCTTACCTAGGAAGCCTAGTACTCTAAATTATTCACCTTTATTCTTCTAGCCAGTTCTTTATAAAATGTCAGTTCTCTCAGCCAGAGAGATAAGACATTTTTATTTTACAATTTTCAACTTTTAATTGTGATTATTTGTGATTATTTATTACTAGAGGCCCGGTGCACGAAATTCATGCATGGGTGCGGTCCTGAGGCCTGGCTGGTGATTGAAGCATGAAGACAGTGGAAGGGTAGGTCCCAGCTGACCTCTGGGCCCTGGGAAGCACCTGGGCCCCCAGGCCCCTGTGTGTCCCCCTCCACCTGAGTCATGGTGCCCAAGTGGAGATGTGGTGAGTGTGGCCAGACGCTGCAGGCCGGGGTGCAGCATTGGCCTCTGGGCCACCCAGTGGTGCCTCACAGAAGCTGGGTGAGCAGCATGCACTCTCCTGGCCGGCCTTGCAGACTGGCTCCTGCGCGAACCCACGGGGAGCTGACCGGCCCCTGCAGTCCCTGCGGCTGTGGCCCGACTCACCCAGAAGAGGCCGCACGGGTGTGGGGCGGGCGCCTGACACCTGAGTACCCACTGCCAGCGCCACATCCCCGATGCCCACCATGGTTCGTGCCACCCCCGGTGGTCAGAGCATATCATAGCGAGTAGTCAAACTCCCGGTTGAATGACCGCCCAAGGGGACAAATTGCATATTAGGCTTTTATTATATAAATTGTGCCATTTTCAAGGGCAAGGCCTGCAACGCCTAATACAGTGTCCAATGATCAATTATCTGTTTGCTGAGGGAATGTGTGAACGAAATATTGAATCAGTACTAAATGAAGGAACACAGAAGGTAGCAATTGTCAATAAAGGTAGAAAAGGAGATTGTTTTTCTTTCATCCTTTTCCAGAAAATCAACATACAGGAACTTCCAAGAATTCAGGAAAAAAAGCAAATGCAAAAGAGAGACCAAAACCAAACCACAGATAAAAGAGAAAAATCTCTTAGCTGATAAAGAACCTAGAAAGACTTTTAAAGACTTCTTTATTGGGGCTTTGGTGTCATATTTCTCATTGTAATATGGAGCTCTGCAACAGTCCCATTCTCACATCCGTTTTCTTACTTCATTTCCTTTGCTAATATTTCCATGACCCCGAGTTTGTGCAGCTCCTTTCCTGGTGCGGTGTGTGCCTGTGGGGCTCTCAGCCAGTTGCAGGAATGCCCTATTTCGAATATTTACACTGAAGTCAGCATTACCTTTTTTTTTTTCTTTTAAATGGAGTAAGTACATGAGAAGTTTGGTTATAATTTCCTGAACCAGGAAAGCCAGCCACCAGGGATGGAAATTCAGTAGTAAATGACTTACTTGTTAAGTATTCTACTTTGTTGAGTGACTTAATATGAAAGCTGCTATAGATACAGACATTCTTAAAATGTAGTGGGTAAAAAGCATCTATAAAATGTGTTTACAATGCAGATTCCTAGGCCCTGTGCTCCATGGAGATTCAGATCAGTAAATCTGGAGTAGGGCTCAGCAATGAGAATTTTTAATCAAATCCCCACGGTGATTCTGCTCTAGGGGGCTGTCAGACCACACACTGAGAAAGGACACTGTGATGGAAAGAGCTTGACTTAGAGATTTTTTAAAAACCTAACTCTACACTAAATAGCTTTTAAACTTGGGCAGTTTTCTCAAACTTCTTGAGCCTCCAATTCTTTATTTGTTGAAAGGAGACCGCCTTGGCTGGTATGATTCAGTGGTTGGAGTGTCTGCCCATGCACCAAAGAGTCACGGATTTGATTCCCAGGCAAGGGCATATACCTGGGTTGTAGGTTCAATCCCCACCCCAGTCAGGGTGCATGTGGGAGGCAACCAATTGATGTGCTTCTCTCACATCAATGTTTCTCTTTTTCTCCCTCCCTTCCTCTTTTCCTTCCACTCTCTCTAAAAATCAATGGAAAAAAATATCCTCAGGTGAGGATTAACCAAAAATAAAATAAAATAAAAGTAAAAAGGAGACAATGATGCATATCTCCACACTACTAGATCATCAGGCCACATTTCCATTGGGGTGGAAACTTTAGTGATAGTCTGAGTAACAATGTCGCATGTTTGGCAGCTATGTTGTAGAGGAAGGGTGGTGGTGAATTCTCTCTAACACCACTTTCCTGAAACAAATGTAGAGATCCTTGAACCAACTAAAAAATACCCAATACCTCTTACAAACATAATTTAGCATAAAGAATGAAGTGATTACAAAGAATAATTTCATGTGAGTACATTTTCAAACTTAGTTGAAATGGTTACATTTTCAGGAAAAAAAATTGCCAAAATTGACTCAAGAAACAAAATAGAAATTTTAAACAAACCAATAGCCATTAAAGAAAGTTGGATTGTGATCAAACTGATCCTCATATAAAATAGAAACAGGACAAGTACAAAAATCCTTTATAATAAAAGCCTAATATGCAAATTGTCCCCTTGGCCAGGAATTTGACAGAGAGTTTGACCAGGGGGCGGGGCCAGCCAGCTAACCACCTGCAGCCCCTCCCTCCAGCCAGCCCAGCCCAATTGGCCCCAATCAGGGCAGGCTGGCTGGACCCCACCCATGCACGAATCTGTGCACCGGGCTTCTAGTATTTAATAAAATAGTTACATGTAGATTAAAGCTGAGGGGTTTTTGTTTTGTTTGCTTGTTGAAAGTAATGAGCAAGTAATGAAGATAGCAGGAGCAGTTAATCTGGAAATGTATTAGATAGTATACTTCATTGATACATTATAGGAGAAAAAATAAACAACCATCTCAATAGATGTAGAATAAATATTTAAAATATTTAGCACACATTAAACATGGAAAAATATTCTAGTCAACTTTGATTAGAAAGTAGCACCCTCAATAATTTATCAAAACCTACAGAACATCATGTTTGACAATGAAATAATAGAACTAGTCCACTTCTAATCAATATTGCAGTAAGTCCTACATAATACAATTAAAGAGAAAATTTTAAATATAGGAATAGAAATTAAAGAAAGACAATAACCATCCTTATTTGTAGACACTATAATTCTCTTATAAAATACTTAAGAGATCCATAGGCACTATATTTTATCTAATTAAATAATTAAGCAAAATTAGCAGATATAAGGTAAATATACAAATATCAAATACACTTTTATATAAGTACAACAATTAGTAAAATGTAATAGAAAATACAGATCCCATTCAAATAGTAATTAAAAACTTTAGAGGGGGTGGGAATGGGGTGGAGGAGGACAATGGGGGGGAGAGGACATCTGTAATACTTTCAACAATAAAGATAACATTTTAAAGACTTTAACATATAGAAATAGTGGAATGAAAAATATTCATGTCCTCTAATTAGGAAAATTATAAAGACTTATAGGATAATATTTTTAAAAACCTGAGTAAATGAAGATATAGTAACATGTTCATTATTGGAAAGACTCAACGAAGATGTTGAATTTCCATAATTAATTTATAAATTCAAAACTTAATCTTAGTAGTACCTGTTACTGAACTTAGCCAAGAGAGAAAGAGCTAAGAAACATTTGAAAAAATAAGAGTGCTTGATCTTACTCTATCAAATATCAAGCTTTATTATGAAGCTCTAGAAATGAACACTATACAGAATTAGGACAAGCTTGCATGGACAATCAGATTAATGAGAGAAATACAGAGCTCAGAAACAAAATCATGTACATATGAAAACTTGATAAACTGCAAGTGTAGCATTGTGGATCAATAGAATGAAAAGGATTAGCCCAATAAATGGAATGGATGCTATTGGATATACTTACAGGGGAAAAAAATTAGTTTCCTATTGAACATTATGCACAAAAATCAATTATTGCCTTACCCAGTTTGGCTCAGTGGATAGAGCATTGACCCACAGACTGAAGGGTCTTGGGTTCGATTCCAGTCAAGGGAACATACCTTGGTTGCAGGCTTGGTCCTGGGGCACATGCAGAAGGGAACCAATTGATGTGACTCTCTCACATCTATGTTTCTCTCTCTGTCTCTCCCCCTCCCTTCCACTCTCTCTAAGAATCAATGGAGAAATATCCTCAGGTGAACATTAACAAACAAACAAAATAAAGAAAGTGAATTATTATAAGTGAATTATAGCCATGAATATGAGAAATAAAACTAACATTTTTTAATAAACCAAAGAATTGTTAAATAAGAAAAAACATAAAAATTAATAGTTATCCACATTTAAAACAAAACAAAATTTTTATTAAACAAAATGCATTGTAAAGTAAGAAGACTAACAAGATATTTGGAACCAATATATTTAATAATATAATTGGCAAGGAATTAGTACCAGGATTTTCAAAGAATTCATTTAATCAACAAGAACAAGACAATTCAATATTTTTAAAACAGGCCAAACATATGAGTAGAAGCAGTAGCACAAATGTCCAATAAACCTGGAAAAAAGATTTCTAATTTGATTAATAATCAGAGAAATGCAAAATGAAGTCACACTGATCTAGTATTTTACAGCCAGATTGCCTATTATTTAAAGGCTTGGCATTTCTGAATATCTGCTTCTGGCTATGATAGAGTAACAGAAAACACACTTTCTCATAGCTAACAACTAGAAAAATGAACAAAGTAATTTTTTAAAGTGTTTTATATTTAGCAACGGTAAAATAGCTTCCAATAGAGAGACTCTTCTTTGCTGGAAGTTGCAAAGAAGAGTCTCAGAGAGGAGAGAGCCACGCCAAGGGAGAAAGAAGGAGAAGCTCCAGAAATGCAGAGAAAATTGCACTGGCTTACATTTATTGTATCCTCAATATGAACTTACTGATGTGTAAGGTGAAAGCCTCTGAATAAGGGCAAAGAGCAACTGGGAATGTGTAAGCTGAGAAATTCTCAAAACTCACATATAGCTCTCTTCATGTACCAAATAGCCAGAATGGAGAGATGTAATGCAGCCCCTGAGTCATTTGCTTGAGACCCAAGAAGAGGCACGCCTTAGATGGAGAATAAGGTTATACCGAAGAAAAGGAGTACTTTAAACCTATCCTTTAAAAAAAAAAGTTTAAAAAATAAAGCTAGGGGAAAAAATGAAGTTGCTCTGAAAGTAGCATGACCCACTTGCAGAATAAATGCCAACATTCTTTAAAGGAAAGCAACAAATCCAGACACTCAACAATGTGACATTCACGATATCCAACAGCCAACCAAAAATTACTGCAGAGACTCTTTTTGCCAGTTCCACATGAAATGAGATTGGAAGTTCCACACCTTCCTAACAAGTAAAAAGCTGAATAAACAGAAAAATCAAGAAGTCTTCTCAGATCTATAAGAGAGGGGAGGACACAGGGCAAAACACTGCCCCCAAGATTGGAGAGACAGAAAAGGGAATACAAAGAGTCACAGCTCTGGGAGCAGAGATGACAGGTGGAAACCTCCTCAGGAACCATGGACTGGGCAGAAAACCTGCTCTGCAATTGAGGAACTGATGCAGGCTCCGTGTGGACAAGTCTGAGAGTTAAGAACTCCAGGGGAATTTTAGGAGCCCCTCATAATATTGTGACATTTACCTCCAGGATCTTGACTAGATTCCAACAGTAAATATCAGAGAAAAATCCCCTCAGGGTTCTGGCAGGGAGAGGGGAAAGGAACCATTTTTAAATACACCAGAGAACTCTGTTATTCTTAGCAAAGCCTGCCCTCAGGGGGAACTCCTTAAACAGAGCCAACCTGAGCTAGGGGAAGGGAAATACCCAACTCCAGCCCATGCTTGCCATGCCACCCCATCTATTGGGGGTGAGAAACAGTAAAGTTCACAGTCCACAGGTAAGACTTACTGAAACACTGAGACCTCGTCATTGGACTATAGAATGCTTTCCCTTCCCCCACCTCTCACCATCACATTATTAAAGGCATATTTACAGCAGCTCCTTTTATGTGATACATCAGGTCAAATATCAAGAGAAAATTACAAGGCATTCTAAAAGGCAAGAAACACAATTTGAAGAGTCAGAGCAAACATTGGAACCAGACAGGGCAGGGATATTGGAATGATCAGACCAAGAATTTAAAAAACCACTATGATTGACATACTAAGGCAGCAATTTTCAACCTATTTTATCTCCTGGCACACATAAACTAATTACTAAAATTCTCCAGCACACAAAAAACATTGTTTTCTGCCCTTTAGGATCTCACAATCTAATAGGGCAAGTAAATGAACCATTGCAATAGATATGGAAACTAAGTACTATAATAGAGCAAAAGTGTTATGCTGGCATAGATAAGGGAGTGATGTACTTTACACAGTAAATGTCAATTGCATGAGTAATTGCAAGATGATTGGAATTTACTAACAAAAGAGAATAGTATGTTTTGAAAACACAGTGGCATAAAATGGCCTGACATTTCATTCAGTGAGGCTAAAGGAAGGATTGGGAAAGATGGTGTTAAGAGATAAGGCTGAAATGTGAAGAATCCATTAAATAATAAGTTGGACATCTTGGACTTTATCTTTAGGCTTCTAGAAGCCACGGGAGGCATTTAAAGCAGGCGAGAGAAAGAGAGAGAGAGAGAGAGAGAGAGAGAGAGAGAGAACATGATTAGACCTCCATATTAGAAATAAAACTGGCCATCTTCAATACCAAAGATGAAGTGGGCTGGAAGTGTGAAAAGGTAGATGTAGATGCTGAGCAACCAATTAGGAATCAACTGAAATTATCCAGAGGTGGGATCGTGAGGGTCTGAACTAAGGTGGCTAAGAATTTAAATGAAGAACATTCTCTTTAAGAGTCAGAAGTTATGGGTCTGAATCCATGCTCTTATAAGTCAACATTTACTCCTGAGCAAGTTGCTTCACTGCTCTAGGCCTTAGGAGCATCATCTGTATAATGGGAGACACCAATAATAAAAACTGTGAAGGACAACCAAGCCTGTGCCATCTTGGAACTTCTGTAACTTGGAACTTCTAAATATCTGTTCCCTCTGCATGGAAAGCTCTTCATCACCCTCTTCATGGGCTGACTCCTCTTTGCTGTCAGATATGGGAAAGTTTCACTTCTTTGGAGGGGGCATTCTCTGACCTCCTAATTAGAACAGCTTCCACTGGTCACTATTTAATACATCACCCTTTTTCTATTTTTTCCATAATATTTATTAATTCAGTAAGTTAGCATTTATTAATATATAAGTTTTTCTTATCTATTTGCTGCCTTTTCATTTGTCTATACTTCACTGGAATGAAAGCACTGTGAGAAAAGAGAACTTACCTGTCTTATGTCCCACTGTACCTTTAGCATTTCACCAGATATTCGTTGGGTGTTGGATCCAAAAAAAAACCATTTCTTTTTTATGACTGTATGAGATTTGCCTAAGATCACACAACTAATAAATAGTAAAAATAAGAATCATTGTCTTCTGATTTCCTCATTCAGTGACCTTTCTGTGCATGACATCTGGTCATTTACGTCATAGGACCTTTGGGAGGATCAAATGAGATGATAAGATGAAGAGCTGTAAGTTTCCTGAGAAGACAAGACTTAGAAGTTGCCCATAAAGGAAATAGTGACTCAGTGCCTCTAGAGGCCAAAACCAATTAACAAAAGACACTACATGGGCAGTGCTGAACCTAAGAAGGTTGGAAATGCCACTCTTTGTTTCTGCTGATATGTTAGAGCTAGCACCAGACGCTACTGAAAATGAGAATTCAATGGGGACATATAATATAGGAGGGAGGTGGATGGAGCAAAGAAAATAGATAGGGGTCTATATCATTAAAATGCTACCAATGTCCTGAGGTGGGCAGGATTCCCAATTGCTCACATCTAATGTATCCCTTCCTCGTTTGGCTCTCTGAGTAAAAGGCTACATCCTGCTGGATTTTTTCCACTTACAGGGCTGAATAAAATCTATTTGTGAATGAGAGAGCAGATATCCACGAGGCAATGGATGACTAAGAATCTAAATTTGATTTGATGCTCTATAATAATTTGTGCATCTATTGCTCACTTGTCCAGTATTTATTACATAATTAATGAATGAATTTACGAAACAATAAGTATTGCCAGGCACTATTCTAGTCCAGCTATGATGCACTATGCTAGGCCTGGTGATAAAGAGCCATGGCTTTATCTAAGGGAGCTTGAGAGTAATAAGAGAACACAGATATTAAACAAAAGCAAGTATGATAAGTTCCCATCTTATTGAGGTGACTCTGGGGAAATACCTGCTCCTCAATGAGACTCAGGGCCACCCAGTAAAAGAAGGGTTTTTTTCCCCTCGTAATCTTCTACTAAAGTAGAAATGTAGCAATAAAGCAATTTTATTTTAATGAAAATGTTAAAATTTTGGAAAAATCTAAAATTTGAAAAGTAGTTAGTTTCTATATTTTTAAAAAATATTTGGTCTTTAAAAAGACCAAAATAGTAAAATATTTAAAGTGTACATTGTGATGATTTGTTATACATATGTATTCTTAAAGGATTCCTCCCAAAGGTTAATTAACACATCCATCACCTCATATATTCATCTCTTTTTTGACTGATGAAAACATTTAATTTCTACTCTCTTAGCAAATTTCAGTTATATCATTGTGTTATCAACTGTAGTCACCATATTATACACTATATCCAAAATATTATTCATCTTATAGCTAAAAGTTTGTACTTTTTGACCAATCTCTCCCTTTTTCTCCCCCCTTTAGTCCCTAGTAACTTTTCTACTATCTGTTTCTATGAGCTTGGCTTTTTTTCTTTCCTTTTTAGATTCTATATATAAGTGATATCAACAGTATTTGTCTTTTTCTGTCTGGCTTATAGCACTCAGCATGTTTTCAGGGCCCATCCATGTTGTTGTCAACAGCAATATTTCCTTCTTTCTCATGGCTGAATAATAAAGATGTGAAAAAAATATTTATGTCTTTATTCATTCATTGAGAGGCACTTAGTTTGTTTCCTTATCTTAGCTATTGTGAATAATGCTAGTGAACATGGAGTGCAGTTATCTCTTTGAGATCCTGCTTTCCTTTCCTTTGGATATATAGCCAGAGGTGGAATTACTGAATCATATGGTAGCTCTATTTTTATTTTTATTTTTAGGAACTTTCATACTATTTTCCACAGTGGCTGCACAAAGTTTTCCTTTTCTCTATCTCCTCACTAACACTTGTTATCTCCAGTCTTTTTTGAAAATGGTAATTCTAACAAGCAGGACAAATCTCATTGTGGTTTTGCTTTTAATTTCCTTGATGATTTGTGATGTTGAGCACCTGTCATTTATCTGTTGACCAATTATATGTCTTCTCTGGAAGAAAGTCTATTCAGTTCCTCAGTCCAATGTTTAATAAGATTGTTTGGGTTCTTTTGCTGTTGAGTTGTGTTAGTTCTTTATATTTGGGGTATTGGTCCCTTCGCAATTATATATAATTTGCAATTATTTTCTCCCTTTCCATAGGATGCCTTTTCATTTTGTTAGTGGTTTCCTTTGTAATGCAGAACACCTTTAGTTTAATCTAGTCTCACTGTTTACGTTTTCCTCTAGAATTTTTACAGTTTCAGATCTTCAATTTAAATTTTTAACCAACTTTGAATTAAATTTGTATGGTGCAAAATAGAGTTATAGTTTTACTCTTTTGCATAGTTTTCCCAATACCATTTATTGAAGAGATTATTTTCCTCATTCTGTATTATTGGCTCCTTTGACATAAATTAATTAGGCTTATTTCTTGTCTCTGTATTCTGTTCCATTGATCTATGTATTTGTTTTTATATCAACACCATATGTTTTGATTACTATGGCTTTGTCATGTAGTCTAAAATAAAGGAGTTTGATGCATGAAGCTTTGTTCTTTCTCAAGATTGCTTTAGCTATTCTGATCTTTTATGGTTTAATACAAATTTTAGAATTGTTTTTTCTCTTTCTGTAAAAAAATGCAATTGAAAATTTGATAGGGACACATTGAATCTGTAGATTGGTTTGAATAGTATGAACATTTTAACAATATTCATTCTTTCTAATTGCTATTTTCTTGCCTAATTGCTCTGACTAGGACTTCCAGTACTATTTACACTAATAAAAGGGTAATATGCTAATTAGACTGGGAGACCTTCCGGATGACCTTCCAGACGTCCTTCCGGACAAAGCCACAGTGGCTGCCTGAGGCTCAGGGAGGCCAGGGATGGCAGCTGCAAGCTCAGGAAAGCCACTGATGGCAGTTGCCCAGCCGCTCAAGGCTGGCCCGAGACTCAGGGAAGCCGGGGATGGCAGCTGCCCAGTTGCCCAGGGCCGGCCCGAGGCTCAGGCAAGCCGCAGATGGTGGCTGCCCAGCAGCTCAAGGCTCAGTTAAGGGGCAATCGGACTGGCAGGGGAACAGTTAGGGGGCAATCAGGGCAGCAGGGTAACTGTTAGGGGCTATCAGGCTGGCAGGCAGAGGCGGTTAGGGGCAATCAAGCAGGCAGGTAGGTAAGTAGTTAGGAAACAGCAGTCTCGGATTGCGAGAGGGATGTCCGACAGCTGGTTTACTGGCAGTCAGACGTCCCCTGAGGGGTCCCGGATTGGAGAGGGTACAGGCCAGGCTGAGGGACACCCCTCCATGCACAAATTTCTTGCACCAGTCCCTAGTCTATATATATATATATATATATATATATATATATATATATATATATATATCTAATATGCAAATAGGCCAAACTGGAACAACTGAACAACCGGTTGCTATGATGTGTGCTGACCACCAGGGACTACGTGCAGAACCTGGCAGGCATCAGCAGCAGGCAGCAGAGTGCAGAAAATGGTGGGCTTTGGTCATGGCAGGATGGTGGATCAGGTGAGCAGGGGCACCAGACCAAGGTGGGGTGCCAGTTGCTGTCATCGGGGCAAGCCTCTGGTGGTTACTGAAAATTCATTGTTCCTGCACACCACAGTCCCGCCTGGAACTCACACCTACTGCTAGTGCTGGCCCCTCTTGCACCCGCAGCCGGTGCTGGAGCTGCCGCTTGCACCTGCTTCTGACGCCCGGCACTGGTCCCAATCACTTGGCGCCATCAGCAGGTTTGAGCAGTGGCTACAGGCCCTGATCACCCCTCAGGGCTTTTCCACCTCCCCCTGCTCCTGAGGGGTGATCAGGGCAGCAGCTGCCACCTGCACCCGCTGACAGTGTTGGCCCCACTCGCACCTACTGCTGGCGCTGGCCCCAACGGCTCCATGCTGTCAGTGGGTGCAAGTGGAGCTGGCATTTGGTGGTGGGAGCGGGGCTGCCAGCAGACAGGGCATCAGGAACCGTGGTGGGAGGGGCCGGGCGGGGGCTTGGAGGATGGGCCAAGACCAGCCTCTGTGCCCACTGCAGCCTCATGACCCACAGTTTCTTTCAAGGTGCACGAATTCGTGCACTGGGCCCCTAGTGTTGAATAAAAGTGGTAAGAGTGGGCATCCTTTTCTTGTTCCTGATCTCAGAGGAAAAGCTTACATCTTTTTACCATCAAGTATGATATTTTCTGTGGACTTATCAGAAATAACCTGGCCTTTACTATCTTGAGGTATATTTCCTTTATATCCAGTTTGTTGAAAGTTGTTTTTTTTTTTTTTTTATCATGAATGGATGTTGAATTTTGTCAAAGGCTTTTTGTTCCTTTATTGAAATAATCGTATTTTTTAACCTTTACTTTGTTAATGTGGTATGTCACATTGATTGATTTGTGGATATTAAATAATTCTTGCATCCCTGGATCAAATCCCACTTGATCATTGTGTGCTGTTGAATTTGTTTTGCTAATATTTTATTGAGGATTTTTGCATCTATGTTCATTAGAGATGTTGCTCTACAATTTTCTTTTATGTGCATTGTTTTTTGTTGGGAAGATTTAAGTCTTCTCCTGAATATCAGCCATCTTCAATTTGATATAGTATTCTACTTGGCTCTTGTTACTTTGCTAATCAGACAAAAGTCAGGACATTTCTAACTGGCTCCATAAGAGGGTGGACCTAATGTCCATCTCTTAGAGACAATTAGAAGCAAAAAACAAACACATCCAGTCTATAATGCTGTTTTTCTACTCTAGGGCCTATAGAACAAAGGGCTCTTTCTTCTCTGACCAGGCAGGAAAGTCTCTGTTTTGTTGAATGCCCATAGACTTGTGACAAAGGTAGAGTTGTTACAGACATTGATTTGTTGATAACAATGTGGATAATGCTACCCTCCTTCCCACAGTGGAGCAATGGAGGTCAGATGGTGGTGCTTAACTGCCAGAAGCCAGGATTTTGCCGTTATAATGACTGGTAAAGTTGGAATGGCAGTTGCAGGGCTTGAAAGTTGTGGAGAGAGTTAATAGAAGACCCTATCTCTAGGGGCAGCATAAATGGGCTGTCAATGAGGATACTGCTTAATGCTATAATCTAAAGAGAGCAAGCTTGGAGGAGCAAGAGACTGAAGGAGGTTGTCACTATAAAATGTCCCAATCCCTTACCTAGTTTTTATACTTGAATCAGTTTTCAGACCAAAAACTTTTTGAGTGAAGGTATGGCTCAATTCCCATGAGGAAGGACCCTGTCAAACCACAACTAATATATACTGCATTAATTCCCTTCTTTCTGCCCCAAAGGGAACTTCAGCAATTTATTTGGTTGATTGAGAAAAAGGGAACTGTGAAAGACATGGAGAATTATCACACATCCCCTATTAGAGTAGTGGCATATACGATGCCTGTAAATAAAATCCTGGCCAAAGATTGGCAAACAATCAGTCCACCTGGTGGCTATTTTCCCACTCTCTGAATTTATAAATGGGATTGATGTATTTGGCAGTTGGAGTAACCCCTACATTGGGTCTGTTGGGTAAGAGCTATCACAATAGAGAAACCAAGGAGAAGCCTTTAACCATGTTCCTCTCACCCTTTCCAAGATAATAAATAAAAAAACAATAACAAATCCTGGAGAATGATTGTAGGTTACTTCAAGTTAAACAGGAAGTAGCCCTAATGCTGCTGCTGTCTTCGATGTGTTATCTTTGATAGAGAAGACTAACAAGGCCTCAGGAAACTTTACTGGTTGAATGCTTCTTCCCTAATCTGATCAGATTTTCAAAAGCTAGCATCCACATGGGAGAGACAAAATATCCATGTACAATTTTCTCAAAGTCCATGTTAATTTGTACATTGTCTATTATAATGTAACCCAAAGAGATCTGAACCCCTAGGACAATCCTGGAACATCATATTGATGCAGGACATTGATGCTGATCGAGTAGAATGAACAAGTCTCTAGTACACAGGAAGCCTTGGGAAGGCACAAGTTCTCCAGAAGATAGGAAACAAAAACCTACAAAGACTCTGAGATCTGCCACTTCAGTAAAGCTTTTAGCAGTCCAGTGGTCAAGGGCATGCTAGGATATGCCTTCCAAAGTAAAAAACAAATTCCTGGATCTTGCATCAGTTACCATAAAGAAGGAAGCAAACCACTTGGCAGAATTTTTCAGGTTTTAAAGGATCACATTCCACACCTAGGAATAATGCTCTGGCCAGATACCAGGTGACAGAAAAGGCTGCCAGCTTGACCATAGGATACCAAGTGACTATGTGTCTGGAACTGCCCATCAGTCATTGGATATGAGCAGCCCTGGGAAAGATTTGACCTTGGGTGAGGTGGTACTCTGCAGCTGAGATGACTCCAAAGGGGCTGACAGCTAAAGACTGCCTACTGATAGCACCCAAAGCAGTTGGAGCAACAAATTCTTTCTTGAAGAAAAATCTGGGCAGTATACCTCCATGTCTATTCCATAGGGTTTGGTATAATGGTTTAGAGCTGGATAATGCAGTTAGGTAGACTTAATGTTGAAATCTGGCTCCTTTACTTTCTAAATGTATTAACTCAGGAAATGTACTTAAATTCTTAAAGCTAATTTTTATCATTATAAGGTAGGGATAATAATAGTACTTCATTTATGAGGTTACTCTTACATGTAAATAGGTAATATAAGCTAAGAACTTAGCATAGTGCTCAAGCATGTCACCTATCATTGTTATCATTAATTATTTGTAAACTGAGATTGAGCAGTTAAAACAATGCATGTGTTAGGTTTAATCCTGATTAATTATGCCCTGATTATTTCTCCTTTTGTTTTTCCTTCTAATTTCTTTCTGAATAATATTTCAAAGTCTCCATGTGGCTTTCTTTTGATGAATGTCTGGCGCTGAGGTTAGAAAGGTAGGATCGGGGGAGGATTAAGAGGGGAACATTCTTTGTTGTGTTTGCTTACTGCATCAGTAGCCCTAGCAACTCAGCTGCAGGTTGGCTCTGTGGACACTGCAGTTCAACTTAGATTTATGCTGCACAGGTTGCAGACATGCTTAGAATGAATTCCCCAGGCTTCTTGCTATCCTAACACTCTTCTGAGACACCTAAATATTCTGATCAAAGGTTTCCACTTTCTGCAGAAATGAAGCATAATTTGACAAAATCTATTTTTTTGTGTGGACATGGGTGTGTTTTCATTTCCCCTTCAATAAATAAAAAAAAGAAAAAGGGGGAAAAGCAGCATATGTTATTTCTTTGCTGCCATCTGAAACAGCCAAGTTGAGAGCCAATTTATTCAGCCTAATTCATTCCAGATTTCTCAAGGAATAAACAGTGTTCTTGAGAATTCTCAGATGTATGGCCAATAGAGATCCAGTTGCCCAGGAAAACTAATGTCAAACATGCAGGTACCCCTGAGTTAGGGTACAAGGCCCTAAGGATGAGGGTGGACTCCAGACACTCTGTCAGTTGCCTCCGAGGCTCCAGAGCTGTGTGAGGTGACAACTGCTTTTCATATCCTAAGCAAAAACTTAGGAAAGCCCATCAAGGTTCCTGGAAGCAATATTATGTTTCAGTACTCAAAACTCAAATTAAGGCTGCTGAGAGAGAAGAGATTTCTCAGAGAGAGAAAAACAAGAGGAACTTTACTCAGACCCTTTCTCTGTGAGTCCCACACATCTTTGAAGACCCCAAAGAGCCCTACCTTTTCTATTTTTTTTTCTTTTTTATTGATTTCAGAGAGTGGGAGAGAGAGATAGAAACATCAATAATGAGAGAGAATCATTGATTCATTGATTGGCTGCCTCCTGCAGGCTGCACACTGGGGATCAAGCTCATAGTCTAGTCATGTGCCCTAACCTGGAATCGAACCATGACCTCCTGGTTCATAGGTCAACGCTCAACCACTGAGCCACCGCGGCTGGTTTTCTCTGAAGCCCTCCTAAAGGATGCCAGCATCTACTGATAGAGGATTCCTATTGGAGCTTTTCAAATCCCATTTGTGGGATTTCAGATGAGGAAATAGAGACCTTCCTTTATCTGAACACCCCTCTTACTGAGAATTTGCAACATCTAATGTGTATGGAAGAAAGATCACATCCTTGGGAGGCAGGTGGTTATAGGTTCCAACTTCACTTTTACTTGCTCTGTGAGTTTGGGCAACTTAACTCTCTGAGCCCATTTTCTCATCTGAAAAAAAAAATAAAGCCAATATTTTGGAGGTTTCAGATAACATATGTTAATGAAATAATTTTTAATTTTTGTTGCTCCATAATATGAGCTTGGTTTTCTCTGATGCATCATAAGCTCCTTGAAGGAGTACAACGCACCACAGTGATGGGGCCAGTCTGTGAACTATTTGGGCTCAAATCCATTCCTCACCCTTCCCCTGCTTTGCTCTGTGTCACTGGAAATGGCCCAAGAAGGCTGAATTTCCCCAGCACCTGCTTAGAAAGCTCTGGTGGGTTGGGCCTTGGGAGGCACAGTTGGAGATAATGGGCAAAGGAGAAAAAAAATCTATGTTATACTTGCTCTATTCTTTGACTCAGTATCTCTGGACCTGGTTGTGTCTCCTCTATGGACACTAGACAAGCCTTCCTGGTTCCATCTCCTTCCAGGTGACCTTGACCATGGTCTTTGGAAGCATCAATTTCTCCCTTTGTCCTACTAGCCCGGGGAGTGATAGCAGGTTTCTGCTGCTGCTAATCTCAGGGTGTGTGTGTTTGCTGGGAGAGAGGCGGGGGGGGGGGGGGGGGGGGGGGGGGCGGGGGGAGGGAAGGGAGGAGGGGGAAGGGTAGGAGGCCTTGCAGCTCCTCTTTCACCAGTGTACTTAGTTTCCTCTATGCTCAATTTTGAGTACTTCCTGGTGAACCCTGACTCGTGTATTGATCATGAAGAAGGTACTCAATCAAGCATTGCTGCAGATTTTTTAAAAAGGCATTAAAAGGTCCTGGTAAATATAGAATATTGGAAATCAATGAATCTTAAGTATGTATAAAATTACAACATCTTCCTTTTATAGATAAAGAAACTAAAGCCCAGGAAAGGAAAATGACTTCCCAAGGCAATGCAGTCAGGAAAATATGTGGCATGTGTGCTCATGTAAAAGGCTTTTCTACCAAATCTATAATGCAGATTCTATTGTATGTGACTTGAAGACAGGGAGTCCTCTTTGTATATTGGTAATTCCTAGTGCCTAGCCTGATATGGAGTGGGAGCTGTAAATTTTCATCCAATGGAACTCACTGGTCAATGCAAACACCTTGGAGAAGCTATATAGATATTAAAAAATATCACATTTTCAACTTACGTTGAAAATTCTGGCATTAAAATTTGACATACAAAATTTCTGCTAGTACTCTGGAAGACAAATGTTACATGGTTTACAAAATAATTTCTCACATAAGCCACAGAACAACTTTGTGGGGTAATCGGCAAAATCAGTATTTATTAGACTTGTTTTATAGTTGAGAATGTGAAAGTCTTGGGACTTCAAGTAACTTGCTCAAAGTAAGGTCCCAGTCAGAATGCAAACAGATCTTCTGATTGCAAAATGGGTACTGCACAATTATACTGCCTTGTGCTCCCTATCTGACATCTGAAGTAGATACAACATCTGGAAGCCATAATATATTTAGCCATTATAGCAGCATTAACAAGTTAGAAATATCCTTCTCATACTGGGTTACTTACAGTCCAGGGGGTCCTCAGGGGTGTCCTGGGGCTACTTGAAGCCAAAGAATAAACCTGCTGGATCTTCCTGAACATGAAATTTGCTGGGAAATTTGAGTAAATATGTAAGTAATTTAAATAAAAGATTTCACATTAAACTAACACAAATATATGATGACTAAGAATATAAAATTCTTGTGATTTTTATTGTAAAATACCAGACCTGAAAGCATGTTTTTTTAATTTGTCATTACAGTCTTAGGGCATGGCTGGAGGTCTAAGAAGGTATCTCCATTCTTCACTCCAGAGGTACTTCAATAAGAGTTGAAGAATTACTACATCTTTCTAAAAAAGAGTACCTTAAAAAAACAACAACACACACACAAAGTAATACATGCACATAATCCTATATGATAAAGAGGTAATATGAAAATTGACCCTCACACCCTCACAAGATGGCTGCCATGACCAGGCCGGCAGGGGGTTTAGTGAGGGATGACCAAACGACTGAACAAACAGGCTGCATGGGGTGACCAGGCCAGCAGGGGGGGCAGTTGGGGGCAACCAGGCCGGCAGGGAGGGGCAGTTGGGGGCAACCAGGTAGGCAGGCAGGTGAGCGATTAGGAGCCAGCAATCCAGGATTGTGAGAGGGATGTCTGACTGCCGGTTTAGTCCCGACTAAACCGGCAGTCAGACATATCAGACATTCCCCAAGGGGTCCCAGATTGGAGAGGATACAGGCTGGGCTGAAGGGACCGCCCCCCCATGCACGAATTCCATGCACCAGGCCTCTAGTTAACACATAAAATAATATAGAGGGGTTATAGTGAAAACCAATAGTTTTCCATTTTTTTCCCACCTATCCTCAGTTTCAGTCCTAGTCCCAGAAACAGTGACCTATTATGTGCTTCTGTATTTATTTTTGTTTTGTTATTTCTTGGATCAACTTTAAACATTATCCATTAACTTCCACCCAGGAAACTGAGGATTTACCTCACTTAGACACCCCTAGAAATATCACTTCCTCTCTGTGGGCTTGCCTTCTAATCATTTTAATGGTAGTTTGGGAGTAATAATATTTTAATTGTTGTGATCAAATTTATCAATCTCATTTTGTGCCCTGCTTAAGACTTTCTCTATGTCAAGGTCATGAGATAGTCTGCCATATTATCTTCTAAGAATTGTATTATTTTGTCTTTTTATATTTAGAACCACAATTTAATTGATTTTTAATATAGTGTAGGTTACAGAACAAATTTACATTTTCTGAATGAAAGACTATATTAATAGCATAATAACCAATGAAGGGCTCACTTTCATAATAAATAAAGAGAACAAACAAATCAATAAGAAAAATACTATCCAACAAAAACATTCAAGAATGTTGAAAAAAGATTGCAGATAAGGATATTCTAATGACCAATCAATGTTTTTAAAAGTTACTTAACCTCATTTGTAATCACAGAAATACAAATTCAAACCATAATAAGAAACAATTTTATAGTCTTAAATGACAAAATAATTTTAAAAATTGACAATAGCAAATGTTGGCAAGAATGTTGAACATCAGAAACTCTCCTGAACTGCTGGTGAAAACATGAATTATTAAAATAATTTTGAAATTATTTGGCATTATCTACTAAACTTAAACATACACATACCCTATAATACATGAATTTTACTCTTTGATGCACATAAGCACAAAGAGATGTGTTCAAGAATTATATATCATTATTATTAATAATAGTTCCAGATCAGAAATAGCACAAAAGTTCATAAACAGTAGAATGAGTTAATACATGGTAGAATATTTTTATAGCAAAGAGAGTGATGAACCTCACAATTATAATTTTGAGCACAAGTAACCAACACACACACACACACACACAAACAGTGCATGATTATATTTCTATAAAAATTAAAAAACAAAGCAAGCAACAAACTATACCAATGGAAGTAAGTACAGACATTATTGCTAACCGATATTGAGGAATCCACTATTATGAGTAAATTAATTTCCGAGAGCTGTCATAACAAAGCAACACAGGCTTAAACAACAAAAATTTATTTACGTCTCTGGAGGCAGAAGTCCAAGATCAAGAAGTCCAAGAAACCAGGGTTGGTTTTCTCTGAGACCTCTCTCCTTGGCTTATAGAGAGCTCTCTTCTCCCCATGTCTTCACTTGGTCTTTCTTCTGTGCATATTTGTGTCCCAATTTCCTCTTCTTATAACAATACCTGTCACACTGGAGTAGGGTCCACCCTAAAGACCTCATTTTAACTTATCTCCTCAAAGACTCTCTAAATACAGTCACATTCTGAATTATGGGGAGTTGGGACTTCAATTTATGAATTTTAGGGGACACAATTCAGCCTATCACATTGAAGAGACGGTATAGTCTTATTTACCAGGGCTGGAAATATTTTGCCTCTTGACCTGGTTGGTGATGGTCACATGGGGATTAACTTAGTGGTAATTTATGGTAGGGAACATTTGTTTTGTTTCCTTATTTTGGATGTACGTTATACTTCATGATACAAGGGTTAAACGTAGATACAATTAAGTTATGAATGTCAGGTTTGCTTAGGTAACAAACAACCCTAAAGTCTAAGTAGTTTATAACAGTAAACATGTATTTCTCACTCACATTCCTTCTTGGTGGCTGTGGATTTGCTGGACCTAGCCTGAAGGAATTGCCCTTATTTGGGACATGCCATTCTTATGACAAAGAGAAAAGAACAAGAGAGCTGGTAGAAACTCATGATTTCCCTTCAAGCAGAGAATAAGTGTGTAACATAATCTCATATTATAAAAACATTGGTGACCATTTGTCAATTACACATCAGTGGTAAGGGATATAGACTCCTTCTTCCCTGAGTGAGAGGCACTGCAGGTCAACAAGAAAAGCTACAAACTTATCTTATGGAGCAGTAGGGAGAACATAACCTGGGACAAATATACTCAAACATAAAAAGTCAGTACAAAATTATAGACTGAAAGAAAACATTTGAGATGCTGATGACAGAAAAACACATTTTTGTTAGGTCAAAATATTTCAGTACTTTGAAAAATGGAATTGTGATATCAAAAGAAAAGAAAAGAAAAGAAAGATTTGTTTTAGAACCTTAGAGCAGAGCAAGCCTATCTAAATTTGATATTAAATTCTGAAGCCATAAATCTTACTAGATAAAAATTAAACACAGTGAATTAGAAAAAATGGCATTACACAAAGTTAAAAGACAACCTACAGATATTTGAAATTCAAATCACAGGTAAAGTGGCTTTTTTTTTTTTTTTTTGAGAATCTGATATTCCTCTACAAGTTAATAAGAAAACGTATAACAACTTGGCATTATTTTACCAATTGAACACAAGGTTTACCCATGTGTTGTTTTCATTCCTTGGGCCCCCGATAATCTAGATGGACATTCCCAAGAGGAGAAAAAGGCTCAAACCCAGTCACATTTATAATAAGGCAAATGTAAATTAAAACCATCATAAGACACGATTTTTTCACCTATCAGATTGGCAGAGACTTGGATAAGGAGCTTTGTTGGCCAACAGGTAATTATATATTGTTGAAAGGAATGTCCGTTATTATCTCAACTTCCGCTCCATCTGGCAGTATCTCTCAAAGTTTATAATGCACATATCCTTTGAGTAAGTGAATTCATTCCTAAATATTTAAATACCTAACTGTGCATCCCATGGGTAGCACATGTACAAATATAAGCTTAGAGAAAGATACTTATTATAGAATTTTTGTTAAAAAGGGGGGGGGGCAAAATATGGCAAATAAATCTAAATGTGTACTTGTATAAACCATTGGTAAGAAAAAAATGTAACATATCCATATAATGGCAGCCATTTAAAAAGACACTGTTATATTTACTAAATGGAAATATCTCTAACTTATATTAAGTGGGGAAAGGGGAAGAGCAGAAAAATTTGTATAGGAGGCCACCTTCTGTGGAAAAGAAAATGAACAAGATGTATCTGAAAACTATTAATTGGCTGATTGGCTCTGGAGAGAAGAATTAGTGACTAGAAGAAAAACAAGGGAGGAAGTCTTACTTTTCACCATTTTGTACCTGTTTTGTGTGTGTGTGTGTGTAACATGTGTCTGTATTACCTAATTATAAACAACCAACCAACAAACAAACAAGCAATCAAACAAACATGAATGAATGAACAACTCAGAAACACTTAGAGAAGTGGAATGAAGAACAGAAAAGATACCAGGACTGAAAATCAACTGGGTCTAGGTTTCAATCCTAGCCTTTACCTGTGGACCCTTTGTTTCTCTGAGTTCTGTGAAATGTAAAGCTGTAAAATACAGATCTAGCAGCATTGTTGAATCAATTAGAAATAATGAGCCTGACGGGCATGACTGGCTCCGTGAATAATCGCCGTTATTATTGAGTCCAAGTCATCCCACAGGTGGGGAAATTAATGACCACAGGAAGATGGAATCTATTCCAAGTCACACAGGAAGTTTAACAGAATTCTTCAAGGGGTAGCTTCCGGCTTTGAACTATGTACTCTCGACTGAGCCTGTTGAATCTGAGGGTCACTCCCTTCAGGGTAGGCAGAGCTAGACAGGTTGGTGGTGCAGTTTTAGGTACAATGGAGCAATAGCAATGTATCTTCTTGTGTTTCTCTCATTAGTATCACAAAGAACTCAACCAGCATTTGGCTGGGAGGAGGAATCATCTGGGTAGTCTGGGGCCTCATAGGAGTTGCCAGATAAAGTTTATTATGCCCAGTGACAATGAAAAAAAAACAAATAAACAACAAATAATTTTGCAGGACAGATATATCCCAAATAGGATAGTGGAGCTTCAATGCAGCATAACTATACTACAAAACGATGTGTTCATTATCTGAAATTCAAATGTCACTGGGTATCCTGTCCTTTTATTGGTTAAACCTGGCAACCCTATCCATGAGTGGAGACACCCACAGGAGCATTCTCCCACTCATTTGGCAAAATAATGCAAAGCTTCTCAGAGCTAGTCTTTGAGAACTGTTTCTCCCTGGACACTTTGCAGCATAAACCTTGAGGCAGAGCTTGAGGAAAAGGTGAAAAAAGCGGGGAGGAGGCACAGCTCTGGGTGATTAACCCACGAGATAAAGTTGCTGCCTCAGTTACTCTCAGCTGCCCCTTCTCTTCCGAGATGAAGTGGAGCCTTTGCAGTGGAGAGCGAGAAGAGGGTTGGCGAGGCAGGTGTTTTCCCCTCCCTGATGCAGCTCCATTTCTTGCTGAGCATGCGCCCAGGACACCCGCCTTTAAAAGCCAAGACAGTCACCTGTGGCATTGTGGAGGGCCTCTGCTCTAGGCAGCAGGGCGTCTTACTATTTGTGTACGTTAGCGGTTTGTAATGAGGTGGAGACTGGGGAAGTAAGGGAGCTGGCAAGAAATGAAGAAATGGTATCTATTCTTTCCCTTTCTTTCTGCAAGAACTTTCTGTCTCAGGCCTACTTCCAGGACCTGAAACACTGTCTTACTGAAGGGACTATTCTCTTTTCCTGTGGCTTCTCTTACAAAGCCTTGTGTCTTCACCTCATCCCTTTACCAGTTCTGAAGAAGGCAGTTCTCTAGTTGTTGGTGGACTGCACAGCTCTGAAATGCTTCTTCCTCATTTTGGTTCAGGCTCTGCCTAACCTGTTAAAGTGGGACAGATGCTTGCCTGCAGAGCTCCTTCCCAGTCCCCGGAAAAGGGACCCACCGGAGAGGAGATGCTCCCTAACTAGCATGACAACTCTGCTGGTATTCCCACAATGGCAGGGAAGGTCGGGCTCCTTCTTCTAAAACCTGAGTACAGAGCCCTCGTCAGTTTGGCTCAGTGGATAGAGCATTGGCCCATGGACTGAAGAGTCCCATGTTTGATTCCGGTCAAGGCACATACCTCAATTGCAGGCTTGATCCCTAGCCCTGGTCGGGGCATGGGCAGATGGGTGTGGGGAGCAACCAATTGATGTCTTTTTCACATCCATGTTTTTCTCTCTGTGTCTCTCCCCCTCCCTTCTCTCTAAAAATCAATAGGAAAAACATCCTCAGATGAGGATTAACAAAATAATAATAAAATAATAATAATAATAATAAAAACTGAGTACAGAAGTTTGTTGGCAGTGCCTGCCCTAAGCTTGGAAGAACTGGGGTAAGGATGCTCCTTTCCATAGGAAGGTTTTTTAACTACAGCATCTACGTCTTCACAGGGCTCTGTTGTCCTTTACTGGGGTTTCTCAAAGCTAGGGGGTTCATGTAGAGCCAATCATGACTTTGGGGAGCATTGTATTTCCCTGGGAAGGGCTTTCCAAATAACAGAGCAAGCCAAGAGCTCAAGTTGGATTGTGAGTAACTATTCTACTTTTGGGGGTTCAAATATTTGTATTGAAACCTGGACTAGAGTAAATGCTGGGCTGTTGCTAGCAAGCTACTAGAATCTATTTGTGCTCAGTAGTCATTAACAGTCCTGTGCCAGCTGAGGAGAGAGAAGCAGAATAAGCTGCACTTGATGACTTTCAGGGAGGGGAAAGAGAAAGGACCGAGCACCTTTGTGACAGGTGGCCTGCTATTTATCACTTAATCCCACTAGACAACCAGTGAAGATATGAACAGTTGAATGTGAAATAACATCTAGATACCATGTGGGGTGGTAAAATGGCTGAAACTAGGTTGATTTTGGGTTTTGTAAGTCCAGTGCAAGCCTCAACATCTAGGTGGAGACCGCTGAACAAGTCATTGAGCAAACATGAAAACAAGCATCTGGTGCTAGGCATGTCCACCTGATAACAGCCCCACATGGGGCTGCTTCCACCGATGTTAAGCAGAGTTTGAGCACGTGTTCAACTTGCCTGACATTAGGCTCCTCCTTTATCCATTGTGTCAGGTCTTAAAAGCTCAGGCACCTCAATCGTTTTCTGTTTTATAATCAAGTACCTGAAGTTGATACACTGAAGTTGTGGCTCAGCTGAAGTCACTAACAAGACCTTTGCCTCCAGGAAGGTGGTACAGCATCCCAGCTACTCCTGCGGTGGGAGGGCCTTAAGTGAATTCACCTTCAGCTGGGACTCCAGGCAAGTGCAGAAGCCTAACTAGAACTTCCTGAGTCAAGCTGTGCACAGTCTGTAATCTTGTGGGGAATGTTTCTCTGACCTGCCAGAGAAATGGACGTGTAGGAGTCTACAATTAACACAAATGAGCATAAGTTAAAGGATAAAGCCTCCCAGTAGTCTCGCTACCTAGTGTCAGAAAGCCCTCAGGAAGAGGCTGACTTCCCCCTCTGACCCTGCCTCCCCACTCTGCACAGACTCAAGTTTCCACAGCCCATGGTCAAGGGTGCTTCCAATCCAGTGATTCTTTCTGCCTAGCAGAGTGAGGGCGACCAGCTGGTGAAACCATTTCAGACAGACTGAATTGATTCTCATGACCCGAGGTGTTATAAGACTTGTAACAAGTTTATAGACCTCCATGGAAATCTGACTCATTTTTCTTATCGCCCACATAAAGGTTTTAAGGTGAACAGATGACTGTGTGGAGGTGATTATTTGGCAAAGAAGGGACATCTGCACAAGTCACAGCCAGTCAATCTCTTTAGCTAGTGGGAGGGGGAGAGGAGACAAACAATGATTTTGGCAGGGAAAAAAAGCATTTTTGGCTATTTTATCTCAACAGGAGTCACATTAACTAAATATTCAAATAGCAGTATTTGAGAGCTATGATTTTAGACTCTCAAAAGTTGTCTGTCTGGAGAAACTTGTCATCCTCTGGAATGACAACATAGTTCAAATACCCAGCACTGAGAATAGTGCTAGGCTACTTCCCACAAACATGGCAAGGAGAAATCAATCCAACTGAACTTTTATTTAAAAAAAAAAAAAAACACTTAGTTTTTGTGGTTTTTTTTTAAATAAACACAAGGAAGAACAAACCCTGGGACCCTGAGAAATCAGTGTTTCTTCTGGAAGTTGCAGCAACCGCCAGTGTTGGTGCTCCTGAGAACTTACAGGTGCCTCAATCCAAAGTCAGGTCTCAAGTATTCTCAAATGCTAAAGGAGACAGACAGATGGGCAGCTAACATTGTTATCCACAACCCGCAGTCCCTTCCCACAGATATCTCTAGGCTTAGGCCGTTTTTGCTATGCTTGAGAATGGAGTCCCAGCCTCCATGGTTTTTGGCAACTGCCCCCACAAGCAACCTGCTCTTCAAGGCCAGTAGCTGAGAAGAGTTGCCTGCCCTCAGGGTGGCTGCAAGGGTGGGGCTCTGACTGAACTTGATGTGAAGACATTAGCTCTTAATTGGGTGAAAGGATTTATTTTTATTTATTTATTTCTTTATTTATTTATTGTCTAAAGTTTTACATATGTCTCCTTTTTCCCCAATTGACACCCCCTCCCCCTGCCATTCTCACCCTGGGCAAGCCCCCAATGCTCCAGTGTCTGTGTCCATTGGTTATGCTAATATGCATGCATACAAGTCCTTTGGTTGCTCTCTAACCTCCCCACTTCCCCTGCCATTTGTCTCTGGATCTATTTTTGTTCATCCGGAACTTTTACCATTTGCAACAGCATTGATGGAACCAGAGAGCATTACGTTAAGCGAAATAAGCCAGTCAGAGAAAGGGTAAAAGGATTTGAGAAGAAAAGTGGTTAAAGCAGCTTAGGGAAGCTGTGAGCTGTCAATTGGGCTTTGGAATTTGGATAGAATTTACCTGGGCACAAGTCAGGTGGGAAGTGAGATGGAATATGGTTTATAGGAATGAGGTTAGTGTATGGAGAACAGTTTGACATCTTTCTTAGAAGGAAAGACTTACACAAGCTGAACAAACCAGAGTTTTGGCACCATTTGAAGAGCTGTCTTCGACTTTAGGTAGTAAAATGCTTTCATCTCTTCTGAGAAGCTTGGGTTCACTCTATTTCCATTGCATTTTGCTTCAGACTAGGAGCTAACCATGTTGCCCTGAATGAGCCATAAACCAAGTCCTGTGCCTCAGGTTAAGCTGCTGCCTCTGCTTGTAATGCTCTTTCTGTCCCTTCTTCCTGGCATTCTTGCATTTTGGCATCTATTTCCAATGTGGCTACTTCCTCAGCCTTCCTGTGGTCACTGAAGCTGGGGTATGATAAAGCGAGGGATTGGAAGTTTGAATCTTAGTGCAACTCCAAATGCTATGTGAGTCTGGTGGGTTAATCTCAATTTCATCTGTAAAATGAGAAAATGATCACTTCTGGAAGTGTCTTGAATGTAGGTAGATCACCTATCTATGTCAGGTACATCTACTACATCTGACAGTATCTACTAAAGTTGAATTCTATGATGGGACGGAATTTCTTGCCTTTTTGCAGACACTCAAAATAGGTATTTCTGCTCAGGTTAGTGACTTTGAACTTCCAACATTAAAAGATGGATATAATAGAGAAAGATACCAAAATATTTAAGGGTTGCCCCTAGAGCTTGTATTGTAATACTGATGCCTAAAGAGGGCCTATGTGGCCCAAATGTGCAGAACAGATCTATCAGGTAACATGATAACTACTGGTGTTACATCAACGTGAATAAGGAGCCTAGTAACTGCCTCAAACAAAATAGGCAAAGTGTCTCCATACTCCAGAACCCATAACTAGCTTGTTGGCTACCACTGTTCCTGCATAACAGTCTAAGCTTTCCAACAGAGCTGAATCTGGGAAAGCAACTCAATAAACCCTTCCTTCTATTGCCCTAATAGTTGAGTGGCTAGCCCATTAAAATTCCGTCCCATCATAGAATTCAACTTTAGTGAATTCTACCTATATTCAAGATAGGTAACAAGATCTATTCTAGCTTTAGCTGTTCTCTTTGTTTGTAGCAATGAAAGATTGTAACAGGATATTCCCCCAACATTTTTTACATGGTTTGGGGCCTCTTTGTTTGAAATATTCTAAAGGAAAATGTTTTAATTCAATGCTTCACCTGATACCAAATATGGTGAGGCAATTCCAATGTGTCTAAACTTGAAGCCCAGGCCAAATAAGTGGCTGATTTCTCCCGTTTCTTCCTCCTACCATTGGACGCTGTCTGATCCACGGTTCTATGCTTCTCAGAATTTCAGGAGAACCATTTCTGCACAGATGATTGAATACAGTTTACCTATGCTAAAGCAAGACCTTGCCAAGAGTCATGCACAAAATGTATTTGGTAACTTATTGTCAAATGCTATGTAATTGTTTTGTTCCCCTTGAAAAGCCACGGATATGGCCAGTGTTACTAGACTATTTTTTTCTGTTAGAACTTAATCTTTGAGGTATGAAGGAAGATATGTGTTTAACAACTAAAAAAAGGGTATCCTATTCTAAGAATCCTATTGCTGCCTAAAAGCAAAAGTCAGTGTTCAAGGTTCCCAGAAATGTATTGTTGAACTCCAAGTCCATCTGGTTCCAAGCATTAAAACAAGCTATTCTTGCACTAGGAGCTTAATAACATAACCCACCATCTCAATGAAATGAGTTAAAATACAAAACAAAACCCTAGCTAGCTC
This sequence comes from Eptesicus fuscus, assembly GCF_027574615.1. Taxonomy (NCBI): domain Eukaryota; kingdom Metazoa; phylum Chordata; class Mammalia; order Chiroptera; family Vespertilionidae; genus Eptesicus; species Eptesicus fuscus. Next base: position 38,041,946 of record NC_072481.1, on the reverse strand, counting down.
TAATAAGTTCTGACTCTTGTGGATAAGTCACACTTTCTTCTGGATAGAGATGTGTGTAAAGGTTTGGGTAGTGGAAACTTCTAATTTGGGGTCTGTCATGTAATGAATGTAGAAGTCACTTCCATGCACACAACTAAGAATAAAACTAAACATATGGAAAGTCTAACTCTACTTCTATTAATCAGAAAATTAAGGCCATTGGGCAAATTGGTGGTTTTCCCATTTTTCTCATTTTACAGTTCCTAACAACTTAGTAGAGCAGAAACTGAGTAACAGAAAACTTCACAGGACCCAGTATCTAAGTAGGAAACAACTATCTGATGGCTGCCAGAGGCTCAGTGGGGACCAGTTGGAGAGTTTAAAAACTTGAGGGGCTGGTTTTGGAGGGCCCCACACTTGAGTTTTACACACACACACACACCCCCAGGAGCCCTACCAGGCTCTCCCAGGGAAGACAGGAGAAAAATCCCTTCCTGCTCAGCAGAAGGAGAGGAAAAGGAACCATTTTGAAACACTCCAGAGCATTCTGTTCTTAGGCCTGCCCTCAAGAGAAACTATCTTATCAGAGTTACCTAACCAACAAATTGGAAAGGGAAGACCCAACTTCAACCTCCTCTAGCTTTTCATGTGGGAGGAAGGGAAGTACCCAACTCCAGTTTCCTCTTACCAGTTCTGTCTCACATGAGGAAGAAGGGAAAAATACACAAAGAAGCACTTGTGATGATCACTGCCCAAGTGCATGGGCTCACTGAAAGCCCAGGACCTCATCACTGGACTGAAACTTGAGAAAGCTTTTCGTTCCCTCACATCTAAGCACCACATCCTAGTTTTCCTGATGCAGTAGCAGGGAGACACAACTGAAAAAAAAACATGTCTCAGGTTTTATTGAAGTTTATAGGGAACCCCAAAGACAACAGGGGAGACAAAATCAAGGAAAATATCAGGAAGGTTTAGCCTCTGAAACATACCATTACAGTAAAAATAGCCTAACCCTTAGTCAGATAAACACACAACCTCACAATAAAGGCCCATTTACCTCCATTCCTTTACCCAGTTCACAATGTCCGGTTTTCAACAAAAAATGTCAAGGCATACTAAAAAAATGGCTGGTAAATTTAAAACAACTGACTGATAAGCTAATGGCTCTAATCAGATACAAGAAAAATTTGGAATGTGGACAGAGATGGAAACTTTAAGAATCAAAAAGAAATGCTAGAATCAAACCAACAAAAGCAGAGTGCCTCTGAGCTATTCAATAGATTGGAAGTGACCAAAGAACTGGTAAGCTTGAAATGCCAATAGGAACTTCTAACACTGAAATGCAAAGAGAAAAAATGGAAAGGATAGAACACCATATCTAAACTTCAGGACAGTTACAAAGAGTGTTACTTGTAGTAGGAATATCATAAAAGAGAAAGAAACAAAATATTTGAAGGAACAATGACTGAGAATTAATGATAGACACCAAAACACATATCCAGGAATCTTAGAACATCAAAAAACAAACCAAAAAAGCATCTACGTATATATTCATACTGTAGAAAATGTTGGACCAGAAAGAGGCCAGGGGGAAAACATACACCTTGACAATAGAGGAGCAAGAATAAAAATTATATTAGACTTCTTTTCAGAAACCATGCTGACAAGTGAGTGAAACATTTTAGGGGATTTTGAGGGAAGAAACAGCCTAGAATTCTTTATCCAGTGAAAATTATCCTTCAAGAGTTCAAGAGGGGGGCAGACAAAGACTTTCTTAGACAAAACAAATAGAGAATTTGTAGCCAGTAAACCTGCCTTTCAAAAAATGTTAAATCTTCAGAAAGAATGGAAAATTATACAGGCCAGAAACTCAGCTATATATTAGAAAAGAGCACTAGAGAAGAAATGAATTAAGGTAAGAGTCAGTTAATTGATCTAATAGGTAACAGATTGTTCAAAGTAATGCATTTGGCAACTCTAGTTTATGGATAAATAAAATGAATGACAAAATTATGAGAAGAGGGATGAATTGGGAATGCACTATTACAAGGTAATTGTACTACCCATGAAGTGAGAAGTACAATTAAAAGAGAAGACTACTTGTAAATATATACTGAAATCTTAAGAGAAACCACTAAAATAAGAATTATTGACATGCTAAGAAGGAAAAATGCAATAATAAATAATATTCAACTACTACCAGAGAGAGTGGAATACAAAAACGAAAGAACAAAGGTAACTAATAGAAAACTGTAATAAATATTAATCCAACTCTATCAATCACTTTAACATCAAGGGTCTAAATACACCAAATAAAAGACAGGCTGTTGAAGTGGATCAAAAAACAAGACTCAACTATATGTATTCTATAAGAAGCCCAACTTAAATACACATAGTTTTGTTTGTTTTTAAAAAAAAAGGCCTGGAGAAAGATAACATCACGCTAACAATAATCAAAAGAACTAGAGTATCTGTATTCATTTTACACAAATCCAACTCTATAACAAAAATATGAGGGGGTGTTATATAAAAAAAGGTCAATTTTCCAAGAATACATAATAATTCTTAATGTGTGTATGCCTAACAAAAGCCAATAGAACTGCAAGGAGAGATGGATAAATCACTACTATATTTGGAAAGCTCAGCATCCCTCTGTAGGTAATTGACACATCCAGCAGGCAGAAAATTAGTATAACTGACCAGCAACATAAATCAATTGAATCTAATACCTATGGCATAATCCAGCAATAGCAAAATACACATTCTTCTCAAAGCTCACACAGAACATTCATTAAGAGCACATTCCAGCTTGTAAAACACACCTTAACAAATTTGAAAAAAATATAAAATATAAAAGTGTGTTCTCAAAGCACAATGGAATTAAACTAGAAATCAATAACAGAAAGAATACTAGAAAGATAGCTGGAAAACATTAAAAATACGTGGAGTTTAAACTACACACTTCTAAATAACACATGGATCAAAGAAATCTCAAGAGAATTTTTTTTTAATTTAAACTAAATTAGAACAAGAATATGACTTACCAAAATTTGTGGGATGCAGGAAAAGTGGTGCTTAGAGGACAATTTATAGCACTGTGTGCATATTATAAAAGGTCTAAAATCAATCCAGGCTCCGATTTTGCCTTTAAAGATAACTTATTTTTGCTAAGCAGTGCATATAAGACACCTATTAACTTCTATGACAATGAATTAGGTCAGTTGCCAATATTGGACTTTAAATGTTTTTACATATTGATTTAGGATACTGTCCATTTGGACCTACTACGAAGCAAAGACCAAGATGGATTAAGTGTGATTTATTGGGGAAAATTCCTTTGAAAGGTATAGGAGGGAGCAGGAGTAGCAGCTCTCCAATTTTGACTTATACCCATCTGTAAACCAAGCGCAGAATTTTCCTCCAGCTGATCTGTATAAGAAACTCACCCACACAACACTCTCACATGTATGGTGAGGGAGAAGCATTGTGCATCTCTTATAGGAGTCCTGGGTGTTTGAGCTACCCGTTAATACAGGTTGTGATCTCTGGTTCAACTAGCTTTGTTCCTGGCTAATCCATTTCTATATTGCAACATACTGTTGTTGGTCTTGTCTGAATTTATAAACTTGGTAAATCTGATAGAACCAAGCTTGTAGTGGGCAGTTCCAGACTCATGGTCCCTTGGAGCCTCCCTTGTTGACCTCTTGATCTCTACTTAGCAGAATTCTAGCAACCCAACTACCTCTTGAAAAACATAACAATTCTCCACTGTGGAAACACAGGCCTTGACACGACACCCCCAGAGACCCGCATTGTGATTCCCCTGCTGCGACTTGCTCTTACCCCACATGGCCTTTAAAATTTTTATTGTGCTGTAACTTATACCATAAAACTCACCCCTTTTAAGGATACAAGTCAGCTTAGTAAATTCAGGACTGCATCTATCACCACAACCCAGTTTTAGATTATCACCCAAAATATCCCTCATGCCAATTTGTAATTAATTTCCATTCCCATCTCCTGCCCCAGCCAACTATTAATCTAATTTCTATCTCTAGATTTGCCTGGGCATTTCATAAAAGTGGGATCCAAAAACGCATGGTATTTTGCTTCTGGCTTCTTTTCACTTCATATGTAGCAGAAGCTCATCCATATAGTAACATTCATCAGTAGTTCATTCCTTTTGATTGCTAAATAATCCAACACACCTTATTCATTCACCAGCCAACAGACATTTGTTTCTCCTTTTTGACAATTATGAGTAAGTGCTTTTATAGAAATTGGTGTACAAATCTTTCAAGTATTTGTGTAGACAGATGTTCTTATTGCCTTTCCTCTCTCCAGAGGAAAATTTTAATCATTTTTAAAATAATAAAACTTATTTTAACTAACTGAACAATTCAGTGCTATTTTACATTCAAAACATTATGCAACCATCACCACTATCTATTTTGAAAACTCTGTAACTATTAAGCAATAACTCCCCATTCCCTTTCTCCCTAGCTCTGGTCACCTCTAATCTACTTTGTCTTTATGAATCTGCCTAATTTAGGTATCTAATAAGTGCAGTCATACAATATTTGTCTTTTTGTGCCTGGCTTATTTCATTTAGCACAATGTCCTGGAGGTTCATCTATGTTGTGCATGTATCAAAACTTTACTCCTCTGAATAACCTACTTTGTAAATGTACCCCATTTGTTTACTCTATCATCTGTAAATGGACACATGGACTATCTCTACTTCTTGGCTATTGTAAATAATGATGCAGTGAACAGTGGCTTACAAGTATCTGTTTGAATCCCTGCTTTCAATTCCTTTGAGTGGAATTTATGGGTCATATAGTAATCCATATAGTTTTTCGGGGAATCATCAAACTCTTCCATAGTGACTGCACCATTTTATTCTCCCACCCACAATGCACAAGGGTTCCAATTTATCCACATCTTTGCCAAAAAAAGTTTTAATACCACTTTATCCCCATTAAAATGTCCATCTCATTGTGGTTTGAATTTGCATTCCCCTAATGACTAATGATAGTGAGCATCTTCATGTGCTTATTAGCCATTGTACATATTCTTTGGCCAAATATCTATTCAAGTAATTTACCCACTTTTTATTAGAATTTCCTGTTTCAGTTTATTCTGCATACTAACTTCTTATTTATGATTTGCAAATATTTTCTCTCATTCTGTGGTTTGTCTCCTCCCAATATTTAAGTGTCTGAAACATGTCACTGGCTAGGGGCTTTCCCTTTACTGGGGTATTTTCCCAGGTCACAACTGATCAGCTATTTAATTGTTTTACCAAGTTATAAAATGATTATCTTTGTCCTCAGCTTCACTCTGGGTGGGGTTGTCATTGCTGCCCAAGCAGTAAGTGAGTCCTCAAGGCATTCTACTACTTGCCTTCTCAAACCAATCCCAGTACCTCCCTCCCTTATCAGTTCAGATCCTCAGAAACAGAAGCCAAGATAGAAGTAGAGACTTATTAAGGGAAACACCTGTGAAACAAATACTAGACACTGATGATAGCCACTCACCGATGTACTTCTGACTCCTGTGAAAGGAGAGATGGAAGCGGGATTGGTTAAGAAGAAGCTGACTACAGCTCAGTCCTGAGAAAGTCTAGGCTAGTCTAAAGTGGTTTGTCAGGAAAAAGCCAAGCCTGTCACTGAGGAGTCCTAGAACAGTGGTGGCCCATTTGAGGAGCTTTGTCAGACGGAAGCAGGCTGGCTCTAGCAGCCTACACTGCTTGGCCTCTGACCGAGGGCAGCAGGTGACGCACAGCCTCATTGTGAATGTCATGGTAGATCACTGAAGACTGTCAACTGGCTGTGTTTCCTGCAGCAGGTACACTTAATGGAAATATCAGTGGCATGCTTCCATAGTCACAAGAATTAATTAGGGGATGCTGGATAATTAAGTATGGGAACGGTTGATTTCTTTTGCTTGTTTTCACTATGGTGGAATTCCCCAGAAAACTTTCTTTACATCACTGGCAGCTCTTTCAGTTGAAAGCCAAGTAACTAATTTTTCCAATGGGTATTTTTCTCACCTTATAAATATAGCCAATGTTATTTCAACAAACATATGGCAAACCATAGAGTTAAACTTCTAACATGTTTTGTATTCCATCTAATCATGTTGGCTACTGCTTGTTCAGTTTTTACATGGAATGATAGGTTTAAATACCTCTTCTAGAGATGTTTTATATATATTTACTCTAAAGCACAAGGCTCCATAAAAGAGGTAGCTTAAAGTGGTTTGTCAGGGAAAAGCCAAGCCTGTCACTTGTGTTCAGACAGGGTAGAATTCAGTTTTATGAGAGTCACTGCACAGAAGTGAAGATTAGTTCTAACTGGAGTTTTGTTTTGTTTTGGCTGAGTGGAGAGCAGGCCTCATAGAGGCTGTCATTTGACTTAGTTTAGGGTGAATGCTACTAACAAGCCAGAATTAAGAGATAATTTATGAAGATGAATGACAAAGGATGCTGGGAATAATAAATAGTCCATTGATGGTTGAAAAGCTGGAGAGACTTGAATGCCAAGAGCCTTGTTTCCTTTTGTTATGGTTCAAATTCTTCCCTCTGGGGGCCAAGAGAGGGGATAGTTATGTGAAATGCAACAGAAAGACTCTTAAAGGTCTAATCCCATTTGCACCTTAATTTTTTTGGCTCCTCCACCGAAAGGATGGAAAATATTACCTATTGTTTTCATGATAAAAAAAGCTGATTATTTCAGGATTCCAAGTTCTTGAAATTCCCCAAATGGAAATGGAAGGCCCCTGCTAGGATTTGAGGCATCATCTGACATGCTGTTCACGTGAAACTGAACAGAGAGAGCAGCTGACTAATCAGTTGTTCACTTGCAGATAGTCCCCCCAGGACTCAGGTTGGAGTTCTTATAGGTCTGGGAAGAAGACCATGATCATTTCTCCTCAAACATTTATGCCACAATAGAAATACCAGTCAAATATTGCAAGTCATAAAAGATGATGTAGAACAGATGTCTTTACCTTTTGGAAGTTCAGTTTGGTTTTGATTAGAGATGAGCTTATCTTAAACCTAATGGAAAAGACATGCAAATGCTCAGGTTTATCTTTGACTACCAAGAATTAAAAAAACAAACAAACACCTAAAGTATTATCTAGCCATAGAAAAATAAATGTTTAGAAATAGGAACACAAACTAAGGAAACTAACAACCTAAAAAATACACTTAAAGCAATGAGCATGTCTCACTTTAGATAAATGCAATTCTGGGCTCTGGAAAGAATTCTACAAACCTAGTTCTTAAGAAATGAATCCTCCTTTTAGGGGAACTTCTTGAATTCCCTGCATGAGTTATTGTCTAACATTCTTTCTAATATACAAATTACCTAACTTGGTAGCACCAGCCTGAAAAAAGGCAAATAATTTAATAGTAGATAACATTCATGTTCTTTATGTCAAACACTGTGGGGTATCTTCACAAACCCATGTTAGATGCTATTAACATACCCACTTGACAGATGAGTAAGTTGAGGAACCGAGTAAGGAAATGGTCTATTCTTAGATTGCTGAGACTTAAATATATGTAGTCTGACTCCAAAGCCATTTCTCTTTGCTACTCTATACTCTTTTTAAAAAATTCTTTATTGTTTAAAGTATTACATATAGTATTACATGTCTCCTCCCCCCCCATTGACCTCTCCCCAGCCACCCCACCCCCCAGCTTCTCTATACTCTTATGTCAGAGGCATAACTGCCTCTGAAAGCTCTTGAGTTCCGTAATGAGTTATGTAGCTTTGCAATTATTCCCTATGTATCTTGACCCCAGGATGATAGTGAGGAACCTAATAGTGCTGTCAATCAGCTGTGACTCTAGAATTTTGTGGAGTTTTTTTTTTTTTTCTCATTGTGGGCTGTGAAATTAAGATCTCAATGGTGGTAGATAGTATAATTCAGCAACTTCCAAGAGGGACAATTCAGCAGCTTCCAAGAGGTACAATGTCACACTCCCCCCAGTTCATCTTGAAAACTTATGGGGGCAATTTTGGAGACTGTCAATACTGGCAATTAGGGGGCAGGGCTCCAGAGCTCCAGAATGCTAGATCTTAGGATCTAGTAAAGAACAGCCCAACACAGTACACAAGTTACATGCAGGTGAAAACTGTTTATAACTCGAACTTGAAACTTAACTATTATATTAGTTAATACTTACTGAGTTTTCAAAGAAAACATCTCAGAGCAAGATTAGCTATTAGTATAAAATTTAGGGGCAGGGGGAAAGTACATATATTTCAGAAAAAAATCATCTTATTAAAGACTATACCATTAGGGGTATTTGTGGCCACTTCAGTGCAATTGTGTTGGACTCCTTTTGTAGTCGTCACCTCCTGGAGTTTCTACATACAAGTACAAGCATCTGACTACTCATATGTCCTCTAGTATAGTTGTACCTGAGAAGTAATGCATATTTACTTTAATCTTTTATGAAATATTAATCTTCTCCTAAAAAAACATATTAGATAGCAGGAATCAAAATATTTTAAATGGGAAAACAAAAGTATTCTCAGCCTGTCCAAAGTCTCAATCAACTTGTTCAAATATCACTAAAACAGCCATAAACATGTATATAACAATCCACCAAGGATTTTTATGATGATGCAGTTAAAACACCTATAAACCAGCATATCCTCTAATGGTTTCATTAAGTATGTTTGTATAACATCAGCAATACTGTACAGTACTGGACACAGAATTAAGATCTTTGAACACTGCCAGGAGAGAAGTCAGACCCAGGAGGAGCTAAATGCTCAGGAAAAGTAAGGAAGATGATGGCCGTAAAGCACAATGCATTTAAATGTGAGCACAAAGAATGACTCTCTTGGGAAATAAAAAATATTTTCAGGTCAACAATAGGAACTTGAGTAGTGAGTCTCAAAAGTGAGGAATGTCTGAGGATGTAGCAAAAACATTTTTAAGGTACATTAAAATCTGTTCCATCTTCAAGGTAAAAGACCATACAAACTGTTATTATTCTTAAATAAAAAATAAACGGATTTTTTCGCCCTCACTAGCTGAATGATTTTCACATGAATAATTTTCAAGTCAAAGGACTTGAAACCTGACCCTCACACTTAACCATTCACATGGCTTTGGCAAAGTCACTTCACCTCCTCAATTCCTCTATCAATGAGAGGGAATGCTACCCTAGGTGTGTCAGAGCTGAATACAGTCAGGGCAAGAATATAGTTAAGCTATCACCCACCAAAAGCTCAGTCACCTGGCACATTAAGCAGATCTGTGTCATGTATGTATCATAGACCTTTGCTTTGATTTTTGCTAGCAAATACTAACCTTCTCTCATCCATCCAGACTTGAGTGGTGTTATAATGTTATGGTCATAAGGAAACCCCTCTAATGTGTGAAATGTTATTGTGTGAAATGTTTGCTGTGTGGAGACCCCAATACTCTGTAACTTCCAAAATGTTATAAACATGGTGAACGCCCCACTATCTTGATGTAAACGCCCTAAGCCCTTATGTGTAAATGTCCTGCTCCTAGCATAAGGCATACTGTCTGGCCCACACCGATAAGACACAAGTTGTTTACTACTGGCTATATAAGTACTGGACCTTCTTCAGTCAACTTCTCCTGCCTGATAAGAGGAGGACTCCACATCGCTCTGTGAGACAAGCCCCTGACTGACTGCTCTGCTGTGCAAGCCTGAACCAACTGCTACCGCCTGTCTGTCTCTGTCTTCATCATCCGTCTTTCAGTGTGCATCACCGGGTGGCCTTTGCTGGAGCCTAGGACCCACTAGGAATAGGTAAATAAACCTTGTGTGATTGCATACTAATTCTGTCTTGTGTGTTCATGTGTTCCGGTTCTGCTCAACTGTCTAGACACTGAAGTACCAGGGAATAGACCGTTATTGCTGACCCCTGGTCACCTGCATATGTCCCACTAAGTATAGGCAGATCATTAATTAATTGGGGCATAATTGGGACAAGTGGGTAGTTGACTAGTCCAGAGGCAGGTGGTAAGTAGATGAACTGAGTCCACACCTTTGGAAGAAGGGGTCCTACTCCAAATAGCTACATTGTCCTGGACCAACACTGCACATGAAAAGAGAAGCTGGATCTTCTAGTGAATATTGTGGCATTTGTTCCACTGGTCCATGAAACCAACCTTTTTACTCAAATGATGAGCTCATTCTTGTGTTGGTGTTTGTGCTTAGGTGAGTTCTAGTTGTAAAGTATGGATACTATGCCTCTGTCTCTACAGTGGAATTCCTTATTCTCTGTAGAAAAATTGTTAGAATTAACAAGATTCCTCTAAAGCAAACTAAGATGGAAAATTCTACTGTAAAAACAAAGCTTCTTAGTAAGTTATCAAGAGACAGAATGTTCATTCTAGTGATGTTGCACAGTGAAGTGCTCCATCTCTTCCATTGGAGATTTCCCTCTTAGATACGTGAGGGATTTTTAGAATTAATAACCTCAGATATGTAGTAGCCCACCTCTTCTTAGGACTGGTCTTATGCTAGCAAGTAAAAATGCATTCTCAGTGGTGATGTCAATATCCATAAATATGACAGCTTCCCAAATCAAGTAGTGTTATCAGGCATAGTTATTACATTAAACAGGATGAATTTTAGTGTTTACTGACAAAGTTCTTAGCTATAAAAGCATTTAAAAATCCACAATCCTCATTAACTTCTGCCTTTTTCTTTGTCCCTTCCTAGTAATCAAGTTTCTCTTGGTTCTCATTTAGAATTATAAAAGATAACTTTTTCCTTCTCTGCTAGGTGTGATAATCTCAGACTGATTCAGACTTGAGTATTGATGGCTGCTTGTTCATAAATAGTTCTGGGCTATAGTCTTTTCAACTTAATCTATAACCCATTTTTCTTTTGCAAGCAATCAATGTTAATGTTAGTATCATGAATGAAATAACTAAGTCTCAAGTCATTCTCTGGTTTGATTCCAGATCAAAATTGAATTGGTGTGATTTATTTTTGGTTTAGTTACATGTGAAGCCTGCCTCCCCACCCCCTAAACATTCTAGGACTCTAAACCTGAGGCACAGGATTTGTTTTATGGAATGTTCAGGGCAACATGGCTGGCTCCTAGGTTGGAGCAAAATGCAATGGAAATAGAGTGAACCCAAGGTTCTCAGAAGAGATGAAAGCATTTTGCTACCTAAAGGCAAAGACAGCTTTTCAAATGGTGCCAATACTCTCGTTGTTCATCTTGTGCAAGGCTTTCCTTCTAAGAAAGATGTCAAACTGTTCTCCATAAACTAGCCTCATTTCTATAAACCCTATTCCATCTCACTTCCCACCTGACTTGTGCCCAGGTAAATTCTATCCAAACTTCAAAACCCAATTGACAGCTCACAGCTTCCCTAAGCTGCTTTAACCACTTTTCTTCTCAAATCCTTTCATCCAATCAAAAACTAATAACTTTATATCAAGTTCATTCAGAGCCTTGCCCTTGCCTTCACCAGGGCAGTGGTGGCAGACAGCTCCTCTGTCCCCCAAGGCCAAGTATCTGAAGTTACTTGTCAGGGGCAGATGCCTGCTGCCACAGGAGCTCAGACTCCATTCTCAAATGTCAAAAAAAGTGATTTAATCTGGTCATGTGGGTGGGAGGGGAAGGTGGATGACGTAAGCTGTACATCTTTCTCCACCACTAAACTAGAAAAGGAGGAAAAGAAAGATGATGGAGAGTTGCCTTCAGTGGCTGAATGTATAGATAAGCGGCCAGAAGAGGCTGAGCAGGTGAATATCTTTTCATCCAGTGCCAAATAGAAGCTTCTGGGAGGCCACAATGAGGACTTACTTTCACAAAGACATTTCTGTCATGACTCCCCAGATCCTTCTCCTCCTAGGTAGGGGGTCCATGTGATACCCCAGATCCTCTCCTCCTAGAAGGGTCCATATGACACCCCAGATCCTCTTCTCTTAGGAGGACCGATAACAGTTCCTCAGGTATCTCTCCCAATAGAAGTGCCTGAACAGCTCCCCTGACTCATCTCAACCTAAAAAGACTTGAATCTTTGGACACATCGCAGCTCAGGAGGGCCACTCATAACTTCCCCAATTTGGTTCCTAATGTTCCTCATTCACTGCCCAGAACCAAAAGCAGTAAAGCCCCAGAAAGAGCCTCTAGCAAAACATCTCCACATTGGAAGGGGCCAGGATGCTCTCATCCCTCACACCTGAAGAACAGCAAATATGAATATAACTCGGACAACTCTGCTCCATGAAAAAAGCAAGCAAAATTCCATTTTGGAAATGCACAGCATGATTCTAAAGGCTCTTCACCAGCCATAAGAAATTTCATACAAATGCTTCACCTAGAAGACATCAGAGTCACACGTTGGACTTTTCTTCCTTCCCAAGTGACAGTCAGAAAGCTTCCAATTCAGATCATTCTCTTCCATGGAAGAAGCGAAGTTCAGGGCACCAGGATTCTGATTCAGATATGTCACCTCCATGAAAGAGACTGGAAGACTAGAGCTCGGTTTCTGACCCCTCTCCACCAGGGAGGAAACAAGAGGGCCAACTCTTCTGATTCCGACCTGTCTCCATCTCAAAGTGCTCAGCCTCTGGGAAAGAAGGCTGCACCGGTGTATTCTGGGGCTAGCACTGTGTTGGTGTTAACTGACAAACAGCGAGAGCAGCAGAAATTCAAGAAACCATGGCATGAGAAGCTGAATTCCGATATGCTGAAACCCTATTTCAAGATTGGTCTGGTCATAAGAAGAATTTGAAACCAGAATGTTTAGAGCAAAGGAGAGAAGCAGAGAAGGACTCAGAGACATGCTCTATATGCCCAGTGGGGAAAGGGGCTTGTCCAGAGCCGGCAGCTGCAACAAAATGTGGAAGGATGCAGTAAAGAAAATGATGATAAAAATGTGGATCAGATACTGAGAGAACAAGAAAGAGAAGGGGACCCATGGCCAACTTTATTAAGAAGAATAATACTAAGGCGAACAACAATAAGAAAATGAGACATCACTACAGTGGCCCAGCACCTCCTCCCAACAAATTCACCATCTGTCCTGGATATCACAGGGATGGGGGTACAGACCCAGTGGATCTGAGCAGAAGTGCTTTGTCAGGCTTGCCAGCAGGAAGGCGATGGAGAGACTGGCCCACAAGTGGAGTGTTGAGGGTATGTAACTTCTCTGAGGCTATGGGAGTGGCTGAGGGTTGTGGTAGTGAACCTAGGGCAGCCAGCTATCCAGCTGTCCAGCGGTAACAGTTGTCTATGCTAATAATCAGGGACCACACACACAAGCAATTGTTGAAGACTAGTTTTGACTAGCATTTGAGAAGAATATCTGAGACCTGACGTTTGGACTGAGGCACCTGTAACGTCTCAGGTGTGCCAACACCAGTGATCGCTGCTGACTTACAGAAGAAACACTGATTTCCCAGCGTCCCAGGGTTTGTTCTTGGTTAGGTTTTAACAAACATTTATGTTTTTAAAAGTTCAGTCAGACTGATTTCTCCTTGGCATGCTTGTGGGAAGTAGCCTGGCACTATTGTCAGTGCTGGGTATGTGAAGTGTGTAGCCTGTAGGGTCAAGCGAGGATATACCCAGTTCCACCTCCCAGTCAGTGGAATGGTGTCCGTCTAGCCAGGGTCCACGAGGAGCAGGGCAGCACCGACCCAAGTGTTTCCCTCGCTCTTGATGGCTAACAAGCTTTACCAGGCTCTCTGTCCTTGGTCTGACCTCAGGCCTTTCCCAGCTCGGTTCCCCCCTCTCCCCTTCCCGTCTCTCCTCTTCCCTCTCTATTCTCCCTTCTGCTAGTTAAGCCCCTAGCCTATCCTGGTCCAATGTGGAAACTCACCCAACTGGCTATCATCAGGTCTTCCCCAGATATAAGTAATGAAGGCTATGTCTTTCCCTCTGGTTCCCCCATATGTTTTGTTTTGTTTTTTTTTCTATTTAGATCTAGCAAAGAACAGCATGGCACTCCCTGGGTGGAGCTGCTACAGTACATAGCCATTCTAGAGGATGACAGATTTCTCCGGGCAACTTTTGAGAGTCTAGAATCACAGCTCTCAAACACTGCTACTTGAATATTTAGTTAAAGAAACTCCTGTTGAGACAAATTAACCCAAAATGCTCTTTTCCCGCCAAAATCCTGGTAAGTTTGTCTCCTCTCCCCCTCCACCAGCTAAAGAGGTTCACTTGCTGTGACTACAGCCCAGATGTCCCTTCTTTGCCAAATAATCACCTCCACACAGTCATCTGTTCACCTTAAAACCTATATATGGGTGATAAGAAAAATGAGTCATATTTCCATGGAGGTCTATAAACTTGTTACAAGTCTTACAACACCTTGTGTCATGAGAATCAATTCAGTCCATCTGAAATGATTTCACCAGCTGGTCGCCCTCACTCTGCTGGAGAAAGAATCACTGGATTGGAAGTGCCCTTGGCCACGGGCTGTGGAAACTTGAGTCTGTGCAGAGTGGGGAGGCAGGGTCAGAGGGGGAAGTCAGCCTCTTCCTGAGAGCTTTCTGACACTAGGTAGCGAGACTACTGGGAGGCTTTATCCTTTAACTTATGCTCATTTGTGTTAATTGTAGATTCCTACACGTCCATTTCTCTGGCAGGTCAGAGAAACATTCCCCACAAGATTACAGACTGTGCACAGCTTGACTCAGGAAGTTCTAGTTAAGCTTCTGCACTTGCCTGGAGTCCCAGCTGAAGGTGAATTCACTTAAGGCCCTCCCACTGCAGGAGTAGCTGGGGCGCTGCACCACCTTGCTGGAGGCAAAGGCCTTGTTAGTGACTTCAACTGAGCTATAACTCCAGTGTACCAACTTCAGGTGCTTGATTATACAACAGAACACAATTGAGGTGCCTGAGCTTTTAAGATATGAGACAGAGGATAAAGGAGGGGCCTAATGTCAGGCAAGTTGAAGAACATGTGCTCAAACTCTGCTTAGCATATGTGGAAGCAGCCTCATGTGGGGCTGCTATCATGTGGACATGCCTAGCACCAGTTGCTTGTTTCCATGTTTGCTGAATGACTTGTTGGTCTGTGGTCTTCACCTAGATGTTGAGGCTAAATGAACCCAGTTTCAGCCATTTTACCACCTCACCTGACTTCTAGATGTTATTTCACATCCAAATGTATATTTTCAGTTCCTATTTTCCCCAGAACATTAAATAAAAGAGCAACCACTTTTTTATTTTTTAACATATTTTTATTGATTTCAGAGAGGAAGAGAGAGATAGAAACATCAATGATGAGAGAGAATCATTGATCAGCTGCCTCCTGCATGCCCCCCACTGGGGATCAAGCCCGCAACCCAGGCATATGCCCTTGACAGGAATCAAACCCGGGACCCTTCAGTCCGCAGGTGGACGCACTGAGCCAAGCCAGGTAGGGATAATCACTTTTTTAAAAATATATTTTTCTATTGATTTTAGAGAGGAAGGGGGAGGGAGAGAGAGATGGAAAGATCAATGATGAGAGAGAATCATGGATTGGCTGCCTTCTGCACTCCCCCACTGGGGATCGAGCCTGAGACCTGGACATGTGCCCTTGACCAGAATTGAACTCAGGACTTTTAGTCCCCATGCAGACGCTCTATCGGCTGAGCCGAACCAGCTAGGGCACAATCACTTTTGATGTGTGACCACTGAAGTCTCTGCTTGGCTTGCTTAGTGATCAACTAATGATTGAACAGAGACTTCTTTTAAAATATATATATTGATTTCAGAGAGGAAGGGAGAAGGAGAGAGAGATAGAAACATCAATGATGAGAGAGAATCATTGATCGGCTGCCTCCTGCACACCCCACCCTGGGGATTGAATCAGCAACCCAGGCATATACCCTTGCCTGGAATCGAACCTGGGACCCTTGATTCCACAGGCCAAGGCTCTATCCAATGAGCCAAAACAGCCAGGGCAAACAGAGACTCCTTAAATGCTTTCATCAACATAAGAAATGTCTAAACCTGCAGAGAATTTTTTAGTTTATTTGAGCCAAAACAAGATCTCAAACACTTCAGCAAATAACAGTTCTGCAGTTTCTTTTATTTTTCTAAAGAAACACATTTTAAATAATGCTAGTTTAACCAATGGAGAAAAAACTTCTATCAAAATATACAATTTCTATTACAGACTAGGAGGCTAATATTAAAAAAATCTAGAGGCCCAATGCATGAACTTCATGCAAGAGTAGGCCTTCCTTCCCCGGGCTGCCGGCACTGGCTTCCCTCCACCACCCTGTGGCCCCTGGCAGGCACCCGGGCTTCCCTCACAGCCCCAGCTTTCTCTGGAAGGATGTCCAGTATAATTAGCATATTACACTTTTATTATTATAGATAGTTGTAGGCCAAAAAGTTTACTTATATGAATGACAGGCATCATATGATCTCTTTGAAGCACAAAAGCATCATATGAGATCTTTGCTCGATCCGTGACCTTCATCATTTGTGAGATTTTGATAAATTCAGAGCTTGACACTCAGTCAGTCTTTAGATGAAGGTATACCCACGCTTCTTAATCCAGATTTCCAGATGGGGAAACCACGTAATTCAGAATCTCAAGTGGGATTTATGCCTTACCATGTACCTATCCAGCGTTTCCCAGAATCTTAAGAAAAGCCGTCTGTCCGAGTGGCGTTTGTAATAGCTGAGCTCTAACACCGTTACGTCCCACTTCTGCACGTTGGGGTCTAGAGGAACTTGATCATATTTGAGATGGAAGGCTTTAATTTTAGCAAACATGTCAACTGGAGATCCATCAGGCAAAAGCCCTGGCCACCCTTTGAACTGCCAGGCAGGACCGTGCACGAAGACGGCCACGAACAGGTCCCAGTCCTGAGGCCTGAGTTTCAGAGGCTGGTCTATGACTTTGTAGGGCACCGTGAGGCTGAGCGCGGTGCCCCTCGGCTGCATCTGGTCTTTTCTCCTCTGTATCAGAGTTTCATTTTCTCGTCGGCAGCCCTGTTTCTTCTTCTCCTCTGATGGGACGAAGGTCAGGTCCTGCAGAAGGTCCTTTGCGTTCAGCATGGTTATTAAGGAGGTGGCGGCGGCAGGGATTATGATAATGGGGGTCTGAGAGCCTTTCTTCTGATGAGGAGGGGGTCTTGCTTGAGAAATGGGTCTCGGTACTGGCTGTGCCGCGGGGGTCTGAGTCTCACTGGCTGCCCCACCCTCCGTCACGGACTCCAGCGTCATCCCATGGTAGGTGCCCATCGTGTCAATTTTGAAGCCTTCCGTTTCTTTTTCTTTGAATCGTTCCTGGACATATCTGCTGTAGGCAGCTGGGGTCGGCTGTTTGGTAGGCAATGTGGGAGCCACAGGTGCTGCCTTTGGGGCCGGTCACTGTTCGGGCGCTCGCCCTGCCTCTCTGGCTTCCACAGACTGAAGAATTGCAAAAATGTCCTCGGCGAAGGTCTTCCCCGTGCTCTGTAGGATGGTTGTCCGTGTCCTCCCCCCTCGCTCTCTGCTGACAATGTCCCGGGTCACATCCACCTCCGCGTCCACAAAGCTCCTCCCTTTGAGAGCGGCTAAGGGACCACCTAAGTCCGTCTTGATGGTGGATCTTTTCTTCGCCATAATTTTGGCTTTGATGGCAGCAATTTTTTCCACTGACACAGTTTCAGACAAAGACCTAATCTGTCCAGGCCGTACAATCCCTTCTCTGTGACCCTGCAAGCGGGCAGCCCACCTCTCTTTATCGAGGCACACATGCTCTTCATCCTTAATTCGTGGTTTCTTTGCTCCTGCTGACACTTCCTCTGCAGCTCTTTGATTTGAGTAGATTGCTGAAGCCCTAGTTCTACAGGGGCGCTTCTGTCAATATTTGCTGACGTTGATGCTTCACCACTGAGATATGCAAGTATATATATCTTACCTTATAATAGACAAATATGCAAATTGACTGCACCTTCGCTATGCCCAAGCCACACCCACCAACCAAGCCATGCCCATCAACCACGCCCACCAGGAAACCGTTGCAGGGACGCTGGGTGCGGCCAAGCCCAAGGCCACCGCCCCGGGCCAAGCCCGGACCCTGAAAGAAGGCAGAAGGCAGTGGCCACAGCCAAGGCCTGGGTCCCCGGTGCTGGCAGAAAACTGGTGCAGGCAGCCAGGTGAATGAAGGTCTATTGCACGAATCTTCGTGCAAACGGGCTACTAGTATATATATATATATATATATATATATATATATATATATATATTATACACACACACACACACACACACACACAAACAGGTTTCATTGCGAGCAGTGGTAGATGCCATGGCTGGTGTGGGTGACTCATAGATCTCTACTGCCTGCTTGATGTAGATTTTAAGATGTCGTACTGCTGGGTGGGCTCTACGGCCTGGGTGGCGCACTCCTACACGGCCATTGCATGCTGGGCCAGGCCCCACTCCTCCTCCAGCTGTGCATACAGCAGGTACAGGATCTTTGCATATTTGGGGGGGACAGCCATCCAGCCCCTGCTCAAAGAGGTCCTGCGCCCGCTCCAGCTTGCAGCCCCCATAGTGGTGATGAATTTGGTCAGATAGGTGCTCCTGTCAGACACAGTGGGCCACTTGAACAGCAAGATGCCATGCTCCTTTGCCTTGAAGCTCTCCTCGAAGTACTTGTGCTCCTCCAGGAATATGGCGTAGTTGGTAGCAATGCGCAGGTCCAGAATACTGTCATACTCAGCCTTGGTAGACTGAAAGGTGCCATGGCTTTCCTCCAGGTCAGCAAGCAAGGACCACACCTTTAATGTTTTATGCACACGATTCTGCACGGGCACCGAGCCATCAAAATACTCAGCCCGGAGGGCAGGTAGTGCTGTTACCTTCCACAACAGCCGCAGGCCTAGTCCTAATTCTCAAGTCAGAGCTCCAGCTCACCACACTCACACCACACACTTGCCAGGTCATCCACTTGCTTAAAGCTTACTTTGGTGGCACTCTCCAGGATGATGCGGGTATCATCCAGCTGCCCGTTGTCTTCATAAAACTTGGCAAATGGAACCCACAGCATGTGGAGTTTGCCCGTAGCCTTGCAGGGATCCACTGCCTGCACACCTCTGAGTACGTGCTGATGTTCTCCTGGGGGCAGCCCTGGTGCAGGGCCACTCACTGTGCCACTCATGTACATGGTGTGGGTTCTGGGGCAGCAAGATGCTATTAAGGAGAAGGGGCCGCCGACTGATCAGCTGCTCAAAGCAGGTCAGGTGCAGTTCCAAGTCCATGACATCCTCTTCTTCCTGCCCCAGCTCTGAGGTGGTCTCCATCTTCGCTACAATCATGCTGTCCTGAACTAGGCATAGCTGTCAAATACCTGGGTGAAATCCCGCACAGTCATCACAGTTCGGATGGCCTCCTTGTACACGTCCCGGGCCTTCTCAAAATGGCCATTGAGCATGTAGTGGTCGGCCAGTGAGCACCAGAGCTTGCCCAGCTGATCTGTGAAGCGAGTAAGGCCCCCTTGGGTGATGGTGTCCATGTTGAGCGACTGCACCTTGTCCGGGTTCTGGGAGATGAGCTCACAGAGCTTGTGCCACAGCTGGTAGTTGGACGTGCCCGCCTTGGACAGGAAGCGCTCATCATTCACCATGGTGGCCAAGCGCTGTGCAGCCTCGTCCAGCCAGTCCCTTGACTTGAGGTACTCAATGTACCCCTCTGCGCTCTCGGAGCTCAGCTTGGCCATCTCAGGCAGTGGGTGTAAATGCAGGAAGTGCAGGTACAGAGGCCAAATACAAGAGTGCGTGTGATGAGCAGTGCCCAAGGGACAGGGTCGAAAGTGCGGCGGGTGTGAGTGATAGGGCTCTGGTCCACAAAGAACTGACGATAGTCTAGCCATAGACGTGGCATCTTGTGCATGAACACCAAGGCCCGCTCGTGGCAGTTGTTGACATCTTCATGGGCGGGATCAGTCACACAGCGATGCTTCACCTGTGCCCTGCGCACCACCAGGTAACAGTAGCAGAGTTTGTAGCTGCAGGGCAGCAGCTTCAGCACTCGCTCGCTCATACAGCTGATTGAGCCTGGGCTTCGGGGGTTGGGGGGGGTCTGCTTGAACTCAATGTAGTGGAGCCAGCATTTGACAAAGAACTGGTTCCGCATCATTTCCTCCTCATAGGGGAGGTCTTCTACATCAAAGACAAGGTCCAGCCGCTCCTGCAGCGAGAGTCGCGCCATCACCACCATTTTGCCAGCTCCCCAAGCAGATCTTTTCCATCAGGTCTTCTAAACACAGGAATATTGTCAGTGACTGTGCTGCGCTTCGGACATAAACAGGATGAGAAAGGTGCATGTTACTAAGTAGAAATAAAATAGAATCCCATGTGTAGTACTCCCTGGGTTGGCCTTCCTTTCCAGTCCCCTTAACCAAGATCGCCTTCTTCTGGATGTTGTACTGTTGCAGGACACTGAGCAGGTCTGCGATCTTCCACCCTCTCACCACCTCTGCCATCACCAGGGACACCCCCCTTCACACACACCGCCCCCCCACGCTTACCACAGCCTCCTCACCCCCTCCAGCTGCGCCCTCTGTCTCACTGGGTGCTGCTCCTCTGCTTCCACCTCCACCACCTCCTGGCCTCACTGGGCCTCCACCCCTGCCTATGCCACACACCCACTCTGCAGTTTCTTTTCTACATTTGAAATTAAGGAGGGGATGTAAAGAAGATTACATGAAGGTGGGAGAAAACAAGACAGGGATTGGATTATAAGATTATGTGCTTCCTGCCCGGCCCCTCGTGGCTCAGTGATTGAGCATGGAGCTATGAGCCAAAAGGTCATGGTTGGATTCTGGTCTGGGCACATGCCTCGGTTGTGGGCTCGATCCCCTCTCATCATTAATATTTCTTTCTCTCTTTCCCTCTCCTTTCCACTCTAAAATCAATAAAGATCTACAGACAGTCCTCAGGTTACGTCAGACTCAATGTACGTCATTTCGTGGTTACGTCGCCATCTCCCATTTATTGATAAAAAAAAAGTTCCATCATTTCAATGTATGTACATATATGCTTTATGTTTTTTATAATTTATTTACCACAAGTAAAGGTCAGGAATTATCTTTCTTTTAATTTTTTTTTTTTCTGTTTCACTTCATTACTGCTGTGTATGTGCTCCATGTGAGTGACGTAGGTGCTTATGTGGCGGGTTCTGACTTACGGCAAAAATCAAGTTATGCCGCCCTGTAGGAACGGATCTCTGACATAACCTGAGGACCTACTGTACTTAACAAAAAAACAAAACAAAAAGATTATGTGCTTTCTTAAGAGTGGTTGCTTCCCAGGTATCTGAAAAAAGGATTACTCTGGCATTTCAAAGGTGTGTTAACCTAGATGCACAACAATGAATGAAGTTTGCTTAAGGCAAAGATAAATATTTTCCTACAGATATAAGCCAGGGGCGTGACTGCCACCAAGACCTGCCTAGTTGGGAATTTGTGACTAGATCACCCTGTGAGGTTACTTTCCATAGAACCCCCTTTTCCACCCTCACTTTGAGCCAATACAGCTCCCAAACTCTGCTAGGGACGGTGTGTGCTTTGAGACATGCCTTCAATGCTCTGGCAGGCCGTTTACCACTTTACCGGAGCTTTCACTCCTGCTTATACAGAGCCTCCCTTCCCCGGCTGCCGCCTGCCGCCTGCTTCCAGGGCCTTCCTTTGTTCTGTGCCACCCCCTGGTGGTCAGCACAAGTCACAGCGAGCAATTGGTCTCCCGGTCAAACTCCCGCAGGGACAATTTGCATATTAGGCTTTTATATAGAGAGATTTCACATTGTCCCACAGCTTCCTCAGGCAGGGCACAGGATTCTGCAAGACCTCTATCATCTTCCAGTAGTGTCTAAAAAGCAGCTCCATAACAGCTCCAAGGCAGCTGCGGGTCTGACTGGGCTGTAGCCAGAGAGAATCTGGCCTCGCCAATGTCCTAACAGCAAGGCTAGATTATCCAAACCTGAAAGTGTGGGAGTGTTACCACCTCCAGAGGCACACTTTAAAGATGAATGGCTGGTATTCTTCTACAGCTGTCAATCAGATTCAATGGATCCACAGGCCTCTCTAGGGCCCTCTCCTGTGATTAAGTAACCTGCTATAAAGTTTTCTTGAAGCCATAGCCAGCTCAGTAGTACCCCACCTTTAACTGCTTTCCTTCTGGTCTTTCCCACATCTCCTCTCCACTCGTACTTCCTTGGGATTGTATCTTCAATCATGTCTTCACTTGTGTTGTCTAGAAAAGAGACTGAGGCAAATCTCAAGAGTTCTATCTTGCTTATTCTGCAACCACCTCTTGGTTTTTCTTCTCTCGTGTTCTTCAAACTCTCCAGAGTGGTTCTCTAGAACTGTGAGTATCTAAATTATCAATAAAATGTGCCCTAATTTAACTATAATTTGACAATTCCCAGTCACCCAAAGGAATACTACACACTCCAAAAATTATAATGTCCGGAACATGCAAAATGTTGAAACTATAATTTGATCACATTTTAATTGAAAGCATATATTCACATATTACACAAGGAAGAAAGAATTTGTTTTAAAACCTTAACAATGAAAAGACCTGTATAAGAATGTCCTTAGCAGCATATCTGCAATAGCCAAAAGTTTAAACTTTCCAAAAGTAGAGTATTAGATAACTTTTAAAGATTGTAAAATTAGGATTGTCAAATAATATCCAAGATGCCCATTTAAATTTTAGGGAAATAATAATTTTACAATATAGGCATATCACAAATAGTGCATGGGACATATTAATACTAAAAATACTTATCTGAAATTCAAATTCAGTTGGGTATCTTGAATTTTTATTTGCTAAGTCTGCTAAACTAACCTATAATAGAATATTATACAGCAATAAAAATGACTGAGCTATAGTTACATGAAACAACATGAATACATCAAGCAGTGCTGTCTTTACATTAAACTCAAACTCGGGCGAAACTCAACAATAGTTTAGAGAAATACGCACAGTGGTTACAAGGTGGGGGAAATAGAGGGCAGTGATGTTTAGGGGGCAAGAAGGGATCTTGATGAGTAGTGATAAATGTCTCTTAAACTTTGTGGGAGATGTAGTTACAGAAAAATTTTCATGTTGCTTTAATTCACTGGGGATTTACAATTTTTATGCTTTTCTGCATGCATTATAATCACTTTGGATTGAAATTTTTATTATTTTTTTAGATTGAGAGGAATGGAGAGGGAGATAGAAAGAGAAACATCAATGAGAGAAACATCCATTGGCTGCCTTCTGCATGTCCCCTACTGGGGGTCAAGTCCACAACCCAGGCATGAGCCCTGACCAGGAATTGAACCTATAACCTCCAATTTTTTTTCTTTGTGCTTTTCTATCTTTATTCTTTTACTTGTTTGTTTTTTGTTTTGTTTTTGTTCATTTGTAATCAGAAAACACTGAAGCAGTATTGCGTGTAATTATTGCAATTTGGATGAACAGAATACATCTTCTGCCACAAAATTTGGCTATGAACTCTTTCAGAATTGAGAGATAAACGAACTTTCAAAAGCTGACTTTACTTATAACCATCATGTTCTCTTTTTTCTCACAATCCCCTTCATTTAGGAGCTGGCCTCTTCTCCACTCCTCAATTTTGAGTAGAAATCAAGGAAAAGAAAACAATTTATTCCTAGTGGGCTACATAGGTTTTAGATCTACATAGGGATCTCTTTGAAGATTTGACAAAAGGAGCTTCAGAGTCGGGAACTTTGGCAAAACTAAGTTTGAATCAGGTCTGACAGCAACCTCCTTGGGCAAGTTATTAAAGACCCCTGAGCTTTAATCCTCTCATTTTTAAACCATTTAAGCCTCAACCTAAGGAGTGACATGCTTAGTCCAGTGCCTGGTACAGAGGAGGCCTTCGATGATTAACATGATAAGCCCACAATTGCTCTCACAAGTCTCAAGTGGAGGGTTCTTCCATCAGCCTTGAACTTTCCATGGACCTAGGTCTGCCTGGCAGCATGCCTGAGATTGACTTACTTGCAATTGCTTTCCTCCTTGATTTTAGCAATAAAATACTCTATTAAAATGGGCGGCTGATGAAATTATATAAATCAAGAGGATTCTTTCCCCAAGCCCTCTGAATCATTCCCAGAACAGTCATCTGAGGGGAGTTCCTTATAAGCTAGACCAGCATCTTTGTAAATTTCCTTGGGCAGTGACTGTGAAACCACCCAAACTACAGGATGCTTATCTTTTTAGTAAAGTAAAATATCTGCTCTGCCCACACCTAATTTAAAAGGGCTGATTTTATTTAGCACTGTGTCACTTGGCTGCCCTCCAGGGTCTCTGTGAGTATGCTGGGGAGAAATGGATGGGGGCTGTGCTTTATTTCATTTCTTAAGCTCATATGAAACAGCAAATGGCAGAAACAGCAGTCTGAAATGTTGGAGATAATTGCTATTTAATTCTGAATTTGATGAGTTAATGAGCACTGTACAGAAGGCATATGATGGGGCCTCATTTGCAGCCTAAACTGCGTTGCTGTGTGTATTGGGGGAATATGTGCCGTCTGTGTGTATCTTTGCAAATTACATTTTTCAGCACAAGCACTAATCCTGCCAAACAATTACAATGTTTACAGAATCTGATGCAATCCATCTGTTGAAAAGGCTTTTCTGTATTTAGGCTGATAAAATATAAAACAGTTGCTGAAGACTGAACAAAATCTATGGATCTTGATTTTGGGAGCACGTCACGTTCCTTCTAGGCTGTGCAATGGGATGACTGGTGAAACGCTTCCAGAGGTTGCTGGGCTCTTTGGGATGGAGATAGCAACACGGTCTAGGCTCAGCTGCCTTCTTGAATAGACTACTTGCTCACTAAGAACTGACACTAAGGCGTGTCCTGTGCACTTGAAATGCAAGGTGTTCAAAGGCATAATCTCTTCCCTTAGCTGCCATTCTTGCCTTTCAGCTAAATCGGGTATAAATCTGAGAGAGACTCAAAGCATCTTAGTTGAATAGACTTTCTCCCGTGAGAGGTTTAATGGTGGTGAGCTGAAAGGCAATGAACAAGATGTCTTAAAATGTGAATTTTTGTTTTTAAGACTTGGTGTTTTAGTTTGGGTTCCCCCAGATGCAGGCCCTGATACAAATATTAGATGCCATTGGTTTATTTTGGAGGTTCAGGGAACACTGGCTGGTAATGAAGAAGTAATAAGGGGAATATCGTCAGTACCAGATGTATTAGGCTAGTTACCCTGTGCGTGGCTGGAGCTTAACCTCTGAAATCTTGTAGCACACATCCCTCAGGATTGTCCCAGCTGAGAGAAGCAAGGGACCTGGCTACTGCTATCCCCCTCAGTTTTCCTTGGTTAAGGCCTGAATGTGGGTGGTGGTCAGTCCCTAGCATGGCCAGCCCACTATTCATGGGCAGAAGAGATGCAGATTCTAGAAGCTGGAAGCTGCCTGGAGCACAATAAAACAATACATTCTCAGGGATAAAGGTGGCACTGACAAATGTCTGCATCACACTCTTCCCATTTTATTTAAGATGAACTATTAATGCTACCCATACTGGCTCAATCCTATATTTGCAAGGGTCATATGGGCAGTAAAACCTAGTTTACAGGGGAGTGGGACCAAGAGGACTTGCCCTGAAGCAGTCTTGGCAGAGCAGGCCGACTGTCTTCTCTTAGAGGAGGGGGATCTGATGAGAATATGGTGGGTCATACTTAGAAAAATTTCATTATAGGGTAGTTTCTAGAACTGATGAAAACTGTTTATCATTTTAAGTACCCAACATGCTTTAAGTGCCCCCAAATGTAAGCTGTTATCATGACTACTTGTGCTGACTTTGTCAACAGAAGCAAATCCCATAGAGACATCAGATCATCCAGAATAAGCAGATCAGGAGTTGATAGAGGCAGACATCATAGCCAGTGATATGAAAATATATGGTGCCTATAAGTGATTCAATGCCTCATCCTGATGAATGGTTCTGTGATTACAGTAGATTGAGGCTTGAATTGCTATATAAAATCTCAGTAAATGCTATCTATAAAATGCCCGCACTAGAGTGCTTGTAAGAGCAATATTGTTAGATTTATTTCCATATCCCCAAAGCATATCATATGTGCCACAGTCAGGATTTAACAAATAGGTTGAGTTGATGAACAGAAGATGCAGTAAAGGAATAGAAATATTCTAATCTGACAGCTGGCTAGACTTCCCAGATTTGCAAGCTGGGATGAGGCACCTTCCAGCTTAGTGGCTGTGACAATACTGTCAAGGTAATCCAAAACTTTCAAGGGAGGGTTACAAGGTATGATGAAATCAACTGTTGGGGCCTCAAGCAGATCTTTCCTGGATCAGCACACCCATTACCTAGCTGATGTGAGTGTGGGAGGTTAACAGCTCGATAGGTGTACATTTCTCCAGAAAGTTGCCCTCAACCAATAAGAACTGCCTTTTCTAGAAATGCTGTCCTAAGGGTGTCCCAAGACCAATCACTGACCGATATTGAGATGCAAAAGCACAGTTCCTTGCCTCAGGGAGCTCTGGTGCCTTTCGTGTCCCTTAGAGATCACTTAGAGATCACGCTGCAGTAGACTCAGCTAAAACCACATCTCTTCCCCTGCCCTAACCTGCTCCCTCACCTCCTTTCAGATTTATCCTGTAAGTATTCCCTCAACAAATCATTTGCATAAAAATCCCTGTCCTTGGGGAACCTAACCTAAGGTATTTGGCATCAGGAGTGAAGGTCAAATCTACATGCACATGTATCCATTGGACCCACTGGACATACCACATAACTACCACCCAGAGCTGCTGGCCTCAGAGACTAGTGAAAAACCCTCTCCAAAGTGTAGCTGAAGTGCCAACTCAAGATGGTTCATGCAAGCAAGGGACACTATCCTTCTGGACCAAGAGCCACTATATTTTGCTGAGTTCCCACTCTTAAAATACATGGGCCTTGACTTTGTACCCATTGAATAAATCAACTGTAATCCTTGCGTAGGCTCTGCTTTTTAAAGCACACGGTCTTGCTTACTCCTAAGTATATGCTACCTGCTCTGGGTTTGGTGAATTCTTCATAACTCATTTCCAGAGTCTCTTCCATGAAGACTTCTCTGACAATGACCCCCTTCCCAGCCTACTGAGTCAAACGCCCTTCTATATAATTACAGAACTTTGGATTTCCCTGTCTCCTAGCACTTACATTTATTGGCTTTGGTATCTAAAAAGGTGTGAAATCTTCCACCTTCTGACTAACCCCATTCACCCCATCAGGCCATCTGTACTCATAAGAAGCTCAATGTTTTTTCTGGTTTTGCTAGCACCAACCACCGTGATTTTCATAGCTCAGGTGCTCAAGAAATATTTATAGAATGAGTAGGGGGGCAAACATGAAAAGAATATAACCAAAGTCAGTCTTCTCACTAACTGGGAACTCAGTTACCCATAGAAGGGAGCAGGAATAGTTTTATATAAGTAGGGCAGCTAGTTCATATGCAAGAGAGACCAAATGGATTCTGAGGTGAGAATGATCAGGTGGCCCAGATCACCAGCCAAGGGGGATTCTTAGGGAGGCATTGTATGAGATTATATAGAGATTAATGCTGCCCTTATACGGTGACAGAACAACGCTTCCCAGTCTACCCTGATCTTACTTTGGAGTGCTGTCTTTGCTGCATGCGGTTAAGCAGGGGCTCTTAACATTCATTGCTTCAAAGAAAGGTGATGTCTTAATGGACCATAATGAAATGAAAGGTCCACAGGGCAAGAGTTATCTGACCTCAGAATCTCCAAGACCTACAGGTTTGATGCTTCATGACTATTTCTTGAGCTGATAACCACCAAGAGACTCCATTGACCAAATGGCATTTAAAAACTATTCTCAACAGGCTTATTTGTATATCCAAGTCCTCGTAGAATGCTTCATTAAATTGCTCAGGGACCATTATACATGGTGGGGCAAAAGTAGGTTTACAGTTGTGAGCAAAACAGTTTATTCTTGTATTATTATTTATTAATTTTCCATATGAACAACTGTATACCTCCTTTTGCCCTACCCTGTATGTACAGTCAGGCTCATTCTTTTTCCTAAAGAGATTTGCAATATACTTAGAGGGATGGACTTTTAAGACTAAAGCAAAGGGGCTGTGAACATTTGTATATTAACTTTTCCCCCATCAGTCACTCCCTCTTCCTCCCTCACACAGGCATACTTTCCTTGGAAATTGTCTTTACCACTTATCTTGCAGAGTGATGGAGAAAATTAAGAGATACTGTATGACCTATACATTAAGGACACTGGAGAGGGCAGGTATTTTGTGGCAGAAGATAAATTGATATACTCAGAGTGATTTACAAAAATGTGAGCCACTGGCCTCTAGGCTGAGAGAGAATGTGGACAGTTTGGAAAGGGCACTGCCAGACAACTGCTATACATGTGAGGGAGAAAAAGGGAGAAACCTTGGAAAGGTGACAATATGTCATATATGAAATCTCTCCCTTTGCATTTTTGGAATACTTTTTAAAATGAGAAAAATAATTCTTTTTTTTTATGTGACATCATTTAGGGTTGGACCACCAGGCATCTCAATTTTATTTAGGTTATATTACATTCATTTGAATCCTATCCAGGGAACTTGGAACCATGACATGGGGTTTTTGAGGTGATTTTAAATAGTACTTAACTACCATCTCAGGAAAAGTAACATATTATCAGATATTGATATGTAGATGTTTATGTACATTCCTTAAATCGATTCTTCTAACATCAGAGCTAAGGTGATTTTTAGCATTATATTGAAAATGAGAACACGACATACAGATCTATTTCTTCTCATGGACCTAATTCCCTAAACAAGGTTAGTATGACTTTGTGAATGTGACTGTTGCAATATGATTATTAAAGTACATTGTTGTAACTACCCTTTGCTCTGTGTGTCTCATGATGTTTTTCGGCCAAAAGCTACATAATTTTGACTGGAGCTGATTCAGCAGAAACATTTGCTTAATCTTGTTAACGTTCTCACTAATGAGCCATCCAATGATCATTTCTACAGAATGGAGCCAAGTCTCCAGGTGCCTCTCATCACAGGTCTGGTGGTTAATATTTTCCAGTTACTCTAATCCCATATAGCAACACGGGCGGGAGGAGCTTGGATGCAAGAACAATCTGCACGTCATTTCATTGGTCACTGGCTTCCTCTGACAATTTAGAGGGGGAGTGGGGAATTTTTGACTTAAAGTCCAATTAGTCGGGGAGTTCCTCATTTTTCCTCTCTTCAGGTTTGAGAAGACTTGGAAAGATTTTCTGTCGATTAGCCCTTCCAGCAGAAAGTAAGGAAACAGGGAGACAAAGCAGAAATCTCAGCAATCGTAGATTCTGTAACAGGCGCTGTGCTTCAGAATAAAAATAAGCATCTGCAATGCCTAGGATTATGCACCATGCAGAAATGTTTAAAGTTAGAAGCAGGAGTGGCAACATTCTAACACTAGTTTGAAGGAATATCTTGGGGAGGTGAATAAAGAGCACTGCACAGAGCCTTCCCTCTCCCACTGCCCATCATCCAAATCTCCTAATTTTTATGTTCTTGGCAGGATATCTCCTACCCCATGACTTGACTTGGTCTGCCTACTTAATTCCTCCTTATTCTTAAGATCCTTACTTAGTCTCACTTCCTCAGAGAGCCCCACCAGCCCAGGTTAAGCCTGTCTATGCATCTCCTTCTCTGTACCTGTATCAGTTATAGTTTCATATTTGTGTATTATGTGTCTGTCTCACCTGTCAACCTTTAAGCTCTGTGAAGACAAGGGTCCTCTCCCCACCATGTCACAGTGCCACACTGACTGAGGGCTGGGTGGCTTGCTGAATTCATTTCTTTGGGCCTACATTTTCCCTACCTTTAAAAAGAGGGAGTTGGAGATTCTTAAGGGCCTACGCAGCATGAACGTGATAGCTCTTCGGATTATAAGAAAGACATTCATCTGCCCTAGGGTATATACCAACTTTCCCCTTAAACAATGTTTTGGGCAATCTGAAATTTACAAAGCAGGACTATTACAGACCCAAGCCTTTGATCTCTCGTGAGCTTCCAACACCACTCTTCCTGGGGACCAGGGAAGGGCTGCTGAAACCAATTCTTGGGCTGTTTTGAACATGTGGGCTTGCAAGCCACATCAGCTGTAACATAACTGTGCAGGATGTTGCATGGACATTGATAGAAATGGATCTGTTTTTTCATATATATATATATATGCTCAAATATACCTTAGATTAAAATCTCCATTGGCTATTTTCTTAGTTTCTTTAAACCTCGTTTCCTTTTGGTATGTCAGTGACTAATAAATTGCAGTAAAGCTTGAGTTTATACTAGCTCACAGGTGATTACACTGGACAAGTAGTTTTCCCAAACCCAGGGCCCCTTGGAAAATGAAATAACCCACATATGGAAGGAATCAGCAGACAGAGGGGCCCCTACCTACCTGCATTCTCTAGCTGTTAAAATCGTGTTTTGGTAAGATAAGAGGAAACAGGGCAAGAAGGAACTTGGAAGCTCCTAGAAACTGAAAACTGAAGCTCTTGTTGCCATAAAAACTGCACGGAATAGGTCAGCTAGTCCTTGAGTAAGTCAGCTAGTCCCTGAGGGACTGTTGCAGGATTGCTGAGCCTGGCCCCAATCTAAATATAGAGTCTCCATCCCAGTCCTAACTCCTCCGACCCTTTCTCCCTCGTCATTCCATTTTTCTAGAAATCGTGTATTTCAGAAGTTCCAAGAGAATCCCAGTTTCAGTGGTTTGGTCTCATAGACTGCCCGCATTCTCGTCACACCAGATGTTCTATTTCTGCCTTCAGCAGAGCAGCCCCTGGACTCACACGTCGGATGGGAGTTGCAGACCCCGGAGCTGATGGAAGCCAGCAGCCTGCAGAAATGAGTGACGCTGACCCGCTGTCACGGGGCAGTCACGGCTAAAGGCCAGCCGGTTGTTGCCAGGGAGAGGGCAGGCCTGGTGTTTTAGATCTTCTGACCTTTTCAAATGCAGAACACCAGATTTTCATGTGGAACATCTTATTTTTCAAAAAATGTTCACAACACACTTGACTTGAAAAAGTATGAGTATGCTGGGAAATCCAAAAAAAATAAAACAAACAAAAACACACACAAACAAAACAAATACCCATTTGTCTGCAGGCTCGTTGGGCCAAAGTCTGCCAGATTATTTCAGTCTTCCCTGAGTTCTCCACGTCTTCTCTCTCTCCATCCATGGATGTACCCCATATTCTGCTTCATCGAGTCCTCCCATAACCTTTGAAATAGCTGGTAGTGTCCCCATTTTCAATTTGAGGGCACAGAGGCTTAGAGATTGCGGATTTGTCTGTGGTGAAGCAATTCACAGAGAAAATGTATAGGGTTTGAAGAGTTCTTTCTGATCCCAGTGTTATTGTTCTTTTTCCTGTTATATTATTACTAGAGGCCCAGTGCACGAAATTCGTGCACGGAGGGGGTTGTCCCACAGCTCAGCCTGTACCCTCTCCAATCTGGGACCCCCTCAAGGGATGTCCGACTGCCTGTTTAGGCCCGATCCCAGGGATCGGGCCTAAACGGGCAGTCGGACATCCCTCTCACAATCCAGGACTGCTGGCTCCCAATTGCTTGCCTGCCTGCCTTCCTGATTGCCCCTAACCGCTTCTGCCTGCCAGTCTGATCACCCCTAACCACTCTGCTGCCAGCCTGTTTGCCCCCAACTTCCCTCCTCTGACAGCCTGGTTACCCCTAACTGCCCTCTCCTGCAGGGTTGATCACCTCCAACTGCCCTCCCTTGCAGGCCTGGTCCTTCTCAACTGCCCTCCCTTGCAGGCTGGGTCCTCCCAACTGCCCTCTCCTGCTGGCTATCTTGTAGTGGCCATTTTGTGTCCACATGGGGGCAGGATCTTTGACCACATGGGGGCAGCTATATTGTGTGTTGCAGTGATGATCAATCTGCATAGTACTCTTTTATTAGATAGGATAGAGGCCTGGTACAGGGGTGGGGGCCAGCTGGTTTGCCCTGAAGGGTGTCCCTGATCAGGGTGGGGTTCCCTTGGGGTGTGGGGCGGCCTGAGCGAGGGGCCTGTGGTGGTTTGCAGGCGGGCCACGCCCCCTGGCAATGCAAGTGGAGGCCTTGGTATCTGGAATTTATTTTCCTTTTACAATTGAAACTTTGTAGCCTGGAGCAGAGCCAAGACTGGGGCTCCCTCTGAGGCCCGAAGCCATTTCTGTTGGGTTATAATTGAAACTTTGTTGCCTTAAGCGGGTGGGCCCAGCCAGGGTGTGCGGAAAGCTTTGCTTCCCCTGTTGCCGGTGGCAACCCTGGCCTGCTCTCTCAAGCTCCATTCTGCCGCCATTTGTTTGAATTTGTTTATCTTCTATAATTGAAACTTTGTAGCTTGAGTGGAGGCTTAGGCCTGCAACAGCTGGCAGAAAGCTTGGCTTCCTCTGTTACCTAGGAAACCTTGCTCTCTGTGGCTGTAGCCATCTTGGTTTGGGTTAATTTGCATACTTGCTCTGATTGAATGGTGGGCGTGGCTTGTGGGTGTGTTGGAGGTATGGTCAATTTGCATATTTGTCTATTATTAGATAAGATCCCCTGAAGTACCCAATAATGCACCCCCCATTATTTTAAGAAACTAGCATGATAGACCTGAACAAGAAATCTATTAAAGACATTTTAACACAGAATCAGTTAGCTACAAGAATTGGGAGTTTGGGCTGAAGAGTATTGAGAAGCAGAGTTGAAGGGAGAGTGGGGTAAGAAATAAACTAGACAGTCAGAAACTCCTAGTGGCCAAGTGGATAAATGACTTAAGAATAAGAATACTTGAATACTCATGTTGAGGTTGTGGTAGATGCTAGAATGTGAGAATTCCTCTATTGTCCCACCACTCAGTAGAAGTCTGGTGCTGCCCAGATGATATCAGTAGTGTTTGGGGGATTAAAGGATGGACTGGTGTTCATGGTGGGTTAATGTCACGTGGAAAAGAAACTGCCGGTGTGGACAGCCAGGTGATTGAAAAAATGGTCTAATTCATTAGAATCAGGAGCCCACGGCCACAGCCATTATAATCAGGAGAAACAGAAACCTCCCCCAAGCACTCTCCCCCTTGAGAGTCTCAAGGAGATTAGAAGGGAGTTTCTCATCTGGTGTGATGGGAAGTCACGTGAAAGAATTCTGAACCTCAAGGAAGAGGGTGACTCATCTTCTGTCTTCATTATACCTGGAAATCTATATAATCTAAAAATCTTCATAACCACCCCACTGGTGGAAATCCAAACTAATTGCTCCAGCATCTGTGTTCCCACTGCATTTTATTATAACACGGGCTGTACTGACTCTATAATCTGGGTGGGGGAGAGCTAGCGCATCCTCAACCCCACATCCTGGTACACAACACAGCACCGGGCAGGGAGAGGCACAATAATAGTTTAAGATGTTTTAAAGTCCAACTATCTCCAAACTAATAGTTATGTATATTGTGTCTGTTTCCATCAATTCTGTTTACACTTAGTATCTTGTTGTAACTGAATTTAATTTCCCAGAAGGCACTAATTTTATTGCTTCCAAAGTGGTCAATTCTTATTCTGTTTATATGACATTTTATGTTTCAGACCCCTTTGCAGACACTCAGTTGGGATACCTATTCGGTAACGTAAACCCAAATTAATTTGCACAGTTTTGCTTGACTGGGATTTTTTTCTCAAAGTCACGCTCCATGAAAAATTCTAACCAGGTGAGCCTTGGCAGAGCAGCTGTTCCTCCCACAGTATGTAGGGAGGACTCATCAAGGCCTGAGCTAAGAGGAGGCAGGTAATTGCCTGGACTGTTTGGGGTCCTCGTCTAATATTGACTTTTAATTATGAAGGCCAAATGTTTATTTTCATATGGGATACATTTCTGCCCCTTGGTTATTGACAAAGTT
The DNA here is from genome assembly GCF_027574615.1 of Eptesicus fuscus. NCBI lineage: Eukaryota > Metazoa > Chordata > Mammalia > Chiroptera > Vespertilionidae > Eptesicus > Eptesicus fuscus. The sequence goes on along the minus strand of NC_072481.1, from coordinate 38,008,057 downwards.
GGAATATGAAACGTGTTTATTTTTTTGTAATGGGGGTGGGTGGGCAAGTTTATATGACAGTAATATATTCTGCCCACCAGCTCTTGTAAACTCTGATCATATGTCTGTCTGTGCAAGTTGTCTGTCTTGTGTGTGTCCTGATCCATTTTAGATATTCACACCCTCTAAGCTCACTATAAAATATATTAAGAATATGTCACTTACTCTGGAAAACACTTCAGAAATATATATATCAATACCATGGTTGTGTTTATTTGACACTAGAGCTGTCTTTAGTTTTTCAAGTACTGAAGATACAATGAGGATCAAAAGTCCTGGCTCCTACCCTCAAGGACTTATATCTCAGGGGTCACATGTAATCCTGTTACAATGGCGTGTGCTAAGTGCTGCCATGGCAAAGGGCTATTTGGACCCAGAAATTTTACTTCCAGAAATCTATCCTTAGGAAATAACCTGGAATGTGGAAATGGCTCACATGGAGGTTGTTCCCACAGTGAGCATGGTTGTGGCAGAACCGTTCGTGCCACTACGGTTCACACAGAGCCTTAGTCAACTGTGGAAAATTATGGAAACGATAGGGAAATTGTAAATAGCCACTTTCTTGTTAGAATAAAAATAGAGAGCACAGTGTGTCAGCTATTCTGTGCCAGGCAAAGTTCAAAGCACTTAATCTGAATTAACATATTAATTTCTCTCAAAAACCCTATGAGGGTATCATTACTATTAGCACCAAAACATTAAATAACTTGTCCAAGGTTATTTAACAGGCAGTTATTTGACAGGCAGTGTGGCCCTAGAGGCTGCCTTAAGTTACAACTATTAAAAGTGTTCATATCCATTATAATAATAGGGGAGACAGGCTTATGACATTTATATTGAGTTGGATACACACTACTACTCTTATCCTGGGTTCTCCTAGAAAGCACAGCCTCAGGTAAGAGCTTGCTAGCATGTAACTTATTTGGGGAAGATATTTCAGGGAAGAGGAATGGCGGGACAGAATGAAAGACAGGAAAAGTGGGAAAGCCAGGGCAAGGATGAGCTTGTCACCACTGTGTGCAAGGGGGCTCAGTCCCACTGTGATCCTCTGAAGAGCTGTGTAGAATGTACCTCAGAATCATCCACTGAATGGATGGGGGAAAGGAGGATATGTCCACTGACTCCATTCCCCATTGGCCAAGGCTTACCCATGGGTGTTGCCTCCCTCTATATGTCCAGGGCAGCACAAACATGAGTATTGAGAGAGTTCCTCTGGACCTCCCACTCTGAGGTGTCAGGGAAGACCTGGGGCAGAAAGCAAGAAACAGGAGGTATTGAAAAGTTACACCTGTGGGAAGCTGATGCTGCAGCAATGGGTGGAGTGAAGAGAGAGCTGAAGACACATACTACAGGCCATAAAGGGCGTCTGACACGGGCCATCATTTACTGCAGTCACGCCTATCACCATGACTGCTTCATCTCAAGATTTCTCAGGGCAATCTCCTTCCCTGAGCCTTGCTCAGTGCACTCTCCTTGAGATGTACTGCAGGTGGGTTAGTGGAACAAGCTCAAGTCTCCACTACTGCAGGTGGTGCCCAGGTTGTAACTGAATCTCAGCTCCCTCTTCCATTGCCCCTTCTGGGTCTCTCCCACGCTTGATCTGCACTTCGCCAGGCCTAAGGTGCTTATCTAATAGAGTGATCCAGATGCTCATCACTGAAAGTCTTAGGCCCTTTTCAGAAGGGAATCAGTGTCTCTTCTGGATGCTGTGGGTTTCAGCCTGGGGCAGATGATTTTGACACAGAAGACCCACTCTTACATGGTGGGCACTAAACTGGAGTCTTATAGACTTCTGAGCTGTGATTTAAAGCAAGAGAGTTCTTTTTTTTATTCTTTGGGGACCACCCAGAGGGATAGCAGGTGCTCTCAGTGTCCCTCCCACATCCCTTGAACCTCACTGTACACCTCGGCAGAATGAGCCCTCATCAGGTCACTGTTATCAGGCCGTGGTTGCTGAAGTTGACCTTTTGCAGTTGTCACAGGTATGGAATTTCTAAGAGACACGCGCAGTTGTATCTTACATTAGTGATAATAGGAAAGAGGAAAAGGGGTATGAATGCCATTGAATTATACTCTTAAAAATGGCTAAAATGCCATATTTCATGTTATATACACTTAACCACAATCAAATATTTCTTAAAAAGAATACATATCCAACACACTGTTTGTATGCAGTTTTAGTTCATTTTTTACTTAGCATTTATATAACAGCTGCCTTTATTTCTTGTAACACACACATAATACTATAAATATTTACTTCTAGGTATTGTTGATAAGAGGGATTTTATGTTTTTTCTTACACTTTTAGATACTTTCCAACCTTTCTCCAGTGCTTCTACAATATGAATAGCAATCAGCCTTTACAATTTTGAAATCATCTAAAGGAAAACATTTGGTCTTAAGAAATAGCCCCTGATGTTCAGAACCTGAAGATGTTTACAGTGCTTCAATTAATGCTTCCTTTAAATGTTGATTTTAGTTTAAACATGTTAGGAATTGTTCAAAGGTAAAAAAGGAAAACAGCTCCATGTACCCTAACTATAAGGGATTTCAGATTTATGTCCTAACCAGGATCTGCCCCCTCATTTTGCTCCTGACCAACGCAGGCCTAGGGAAGACTTGCTTGGTTCCCATGATCTTGGACTCAGGCTTCTGTGGCCTCTGCTACTGCTACAGACAGAGATGATGGCAGAGACCATCAGAAGCAGAGGCAATTTCTCCTAACCCCTCAGGTCCCTTGAGGGCTTGCCCTGCAGGTGCCGGCCCCAAACCCATATTCTTGTGCATTGCCTTCTCCTCTGGGGCTTTAGTGTCACAAATGAGCCACTGTGGTGGACCAGCTTCTTAACATCTGCAGTTGAATAGCCTAGAAGTGCTGGAAAGTGAACACTCCATGAGGTCACCCCTGACTGGTGAGGGTGGGGTGGGTGGGAGCTAATGGGCCAGTCATTTCATACAGCCTCTCCTGAAGATGCCAGAAGTCCAGGAAATCTGTTCATCACCATGCTGCGGCAACTCAGAATGCACTGTTACTTTTTTTTTTTTTCTCTCTCCTCCTCTCTCCTTTTTCCTCACTTCTACTTCTCTGGAACTTTACCCACCAGCAAAGTGTTAACACAAAAATCTTAGACTCGGGCTTCTTTTCCAAAGGAACTGGGTCAAATCCTACCCATACATCATTTAGACTCTGTATGTGAATTTAAGCAAGTCACTTAACCCTCTGAGTTGCCTTTTGCGTCAAATGAATTTAACAGAGCTTAAAGATTGAATGAGAAGGTTGTACATAATAAGCGTTGAGTGTTTGTTTAATGTAAAAAGTGCCCAGCATATTTCCTGACATAAACAATAGGCAACAAAAAGTAACCCCTTTCATTTTGCCCTTGCTATCTCATACTCTCACTGTGTTGACTCTGATGGTATGGCTGGTAACCTGTAACGTAAGAGGAAATCCGGTAAGGTGAATCAAGGTGAAAATTGTCAGGGTGTTGGTGATATCATGTGGCTCAGCTCCATTCAGCCCATGGAGGCAACTACACAACCCACTACAAAGCCTACTTGATCCCATGAATCCAACTCCATTAGGCAGAAATCAGTCGGCTTGGATGTTCTGGGAGAGAAGCTGGGTCAGCACTTGCCCAGTGGTTTTCTTTACAGAACCAAGACAAGAACAGACTTTCCTTTCTCCTCATCTTTGTTTCACACATGTATTCAAGTCACTTCTGCTGACTTTCTCAGTTCCAAGCAAGCTCACCCAGTGAGGCTCTGTGTGTTTTTAAAGGGCCAGATTTGTGTGTGTTGCAAGCCATCCAATTGCTTGGGCCATCCAATCTGGCAGAACCTCTGATGTGGGAAGTGTCAGTACTGGAAAAGGTTGACACCCCCTCACACCCACCAGGTCATGTGGAATTTGTGGTTAAGTCTCAAGGAACAATCACAGCACAGGTCTCTGAGGGCTTTTTAGCAAGAAAGGCCATGTCATCTTTCATGGATAATTATACATCCTTTTATTTATTTTACCAATTCAGGACTTTGATTTTAAAAGCAATTTACATAGTAAGTTAGTAAACATAATAGTCCCTCCTAGTAAGTGCTTTCTTCTTTATTACTTCTCAATAACCTGGTTAGTAATCCCTTGTAGAATTCTTGGGAGTGGACATTAAGTTCATTGGCCTAAAGCTTCCAAAACTCTACCTTTCTTCTCCTTTCTTGAATGTTAAGATGTATTTTCAACTCAGGCAATCTATTATTTTCCATTTCTCTTCAATTACTAAAAGTATTTCCATATCAAATCTATGTCTTATTTCCTAATTAAGATGTGCTCTTTGAGCCTGGAAAATTAAAATAATTTCATTTGTTATAGCTTTTAATATTGTTTATCTTATTGTCTTTTTACTTAATTTTATGTTTATGCCATCATTAATATTTTAAAAACTGTTCTCTTTGATAGAGAAAGTAAAAGTGAGATGCATGTTAGGTAGTTTTGCTCTTTTTACTCTGTTATTAAAGTATTTCAAACTCCTCCCCTCCAAATGGTAAATATGGTATAATATTTCTTATTTATCTATTGCTGATTAGAGTAATTTTCAATAAGCAATTTCTGGAAATAAGCTTATTCCAAAATTTTGTCTCCTTGTCATTATTTAAAAAAAAGGTTTTTGTGCTCCAGGCCCTTGTGGAGATGAAATGCTAACTCCAACTCCCTATGTGCCCATAGATGCCAGTTATGAGTTGAATCCTGTCACACACACCAAGTCATAAGATCAAATGGGCCCAGCAACATTCCATCAATAGATGGAAATGGCACATTAAACATCAAACATAGGCAAACCAAAAGGTCCAAGCAAGCTAATGAGCAGTTAGTTCAAACCCACCACTGATGCACCAGCATTCTTCCCTCAACCATGCCTATGACCATGGCTTTGGCTAACTCAAGTTGGAGGCAATCAAAAGTCATTCAGTGGTTGTACATATGATTCTGAAACTTGAAAGAGACGTTTGTCAGGTAACCAAGTCATGTTCTTTACCACTATTCTAAAATGCCCCACAATTAACCTTCCTAAGTTGACTTCTGTCCCTGGTATAACTCTTAGGGTCACAGAGTGCCAAAGTGACAAATATCAATCAAGACCTGACTAATTGCCTTGAGTTCCATCCTTTGACTATGACCTAATGCCTCCTGACTAGAATATGACCTACAATCACTGACCCTTAGTGATTGACCTTGGGTTCGCCCCTTTAGTTATTCCTTTTGCCTCCCAGATAATATCTGAAGTTCACTCACCTCTTACCTGACACTGATTCCTGGCCTGACCTTACCTCTACACCCTGAAGTTATTGCACTGCTTGGTTTTCATCATTCAGTGACTGGGTGACAGATAGCCTCTTGTAAAGACTGAAAAAAGCCAAGCATTTTATTGCTTTCCCTAGTCCCAATAAATAAATAGTAATCAAAGAATATCTCTTGAAACTTTGTTTAAAAACTCGGCTACAGATGTTTATCTTTTCCTCATTTCTGCATACATAAAAGCAAGCATACACAAGGCTTCTTCAGTAAAGTACTGTACTATGAATGGTAAAATAGATAAACATCAGATATTTCCAATATTGTAGCAAAACATAGTAGTCCAAGCTAGGTGTGGAACAGAGGGCTTACTCCAGAGGCAGGGGGTTCCCTAAATTTGGAAATAGTTATACAAACAGGATAGACAATTGAAGCAGGGGTATTTTAGAAATGACTCAAACATTATATTTGGGCAGGAGTAGAGGTGGCAGATAGAAACCAAATGATAGTCCTTGGTTCTAGTACATAAAGGCCACTCTTAGAAAAAAACTTGATTGATATAGAAACCATGCAGTGACTGGTCTGGCTTGGGTCCTCATGCTGTCATATCAGCCCACCTCATTATAATGAGCCCCTAATAAGAACAGGTGGTTGCCTGCTTCACCTTGTTAATGATCTCACCTTGTATTCTACTTCATTTGCTCAATATATATGAGTGTCTACTGTGTGCCAATCATGTTCTAGTCATTGGAGATAAAGTAGAAAAAATAGAGAGTTGCTGCCCTCAGGTTTATTGGAGAAGTCACAAATGAAGAGATGTGGAAATAGAATACTTAATGATAAGTGCCACAAGAGAAACAAACAAGGAGCTAAAACAAAATTGGATAATGAAACCTGCTTTAGGATAAGCAAGGAAAGCCTTTTCCTACCCCTAACCTCTTCCTTGAATTCCTGTTCTTATCTTCTGAAGCTAAAGCTTGTTATGGCTCCTCTAACCAATGCAATGCTCTTCTATACTATGCAATCCCCTTCAATTAAGTGGTTAGCACCTGGATATAAATCATTGCCTGGTATAGTGGGAGTCCTGGGATTTCTGTGACTGGCTTGTCAGCTGCCTTTACCTCGGCCCAATCTGATCATTTATCCCAATGCCCTATTGACCATGAAGTAGAGCTGCTGGGTCCAGCCTGCACTGAATTCAGGCATTTTAACTTACCATCCAAAGAATTGACCTTTGAATTATTCTTTGAATTGTTTATGAATTTCAGCCCCCTTTTCTTCTGAGAATCAAGACAAACTGGAAGTAAAAGCTTACCTTACACTGATTTACAAATGTCTCAACCTGGCCTTAAAAAATATCTCAACTGCACCTGCGTCTGTAATTCTGAGCCCTGTGGGAAAATGAGCTGAGATCAGAGGCTAGAGTTGGGCAGTGACTGGAACCCTGCAGGTCTATATGTCCTCTTCTACAGCCATATGTGCTGGCCCTTCAGACACCTCTGCATCAAAGTCAATATGCTCCCCAACTAATGAGAGGAAGGGAGAGGGAGAGAGGGAAAGAAACATCAATGATGAAAGAGAATCATCAATGGGCTGCCTCCTTCACTCCCCGACTAGGGATCTAGCCTGCAACCTGGGCATATGCCCTGATAGGGAATCGAACCATTACCTCCTGGTTCATAGGTCAATGCTCAACCATTGAGCTACATAAGCCAGACTCCAACTAATGAGTCTTTATCTCCAGTGTTTGCTATTTCTCCCTTGATTGGCTTCTTTTCTTATGTTCTCTTTCCCTGAAAATCACCACTGTATTTCCTGAGCCCAAAGCCTTAGAGTCATATTAGATTTCCCCTCTCCCTTATCCCCAACTATATTCAAATTTTAGCAATACTACCTTTTCCCTCATTGCCCTTGCCATTACTTTCATCCAGGCTATTATAACCTCATGCCTAAATTTTTCAAGATGCTCCAAATGATTTCCTGTCTATGTCACTGATCTGGGGTTTACCTAAATAAGCAAAGTGGGGAATTGGAAGAATGTTGAGCAAGGCAGTCAAGACACCATGTCCCAGCCTAACCCTCTTCTCACCTTCCATCAAGTGGCTCCATGAGACATGCTGCCATGACTTTATACCTTTGCCTAGGATGCTTTCAACTACCTGGACCTCATCCTCATTTTGTTCACTTTGGGTCTCCTTTTAAGTATTATTTCTTCTGAGACCTTTACTGCATCCCTGAATGGAAGCAGATGTTTCCCGTGGACACACCTCCCTGCTCCATTGTAGCATTTGTCACAGAGCACTCTAAGAACTGGCTTACATATTTTAAAAGACACTGGCCCTACATATTTATTCCTATATATTTATTACTTTAGTTTATGCCCAACCTATAACTAGAACTTAGTAAAAACTAGATCAAGGAATCTAACCCAAGCACTCTTGTTCTGGCATCCACTTATTGGCTCAAATCCTTGAAGCCATAATGCAACAAAAAGGTTTGTATATATTGTTTAGGATGTAGGGATTTTCCTGCCTCCATTTTTATTGAATCATCAATATGATGGTCTCTCGCATACCCTTTGTAACTCCATATTCTCAAATAACATATTCCAAAAAAAAAAATGCAGAGAAGCAGTTCCAGGAAACTGGGACCCTCAGGCAGATCTAGGGCCTAAGAAGGGCTAACAACGTAAGGAAAATGAAGAACTTGTGTGTGTGTGTGTGGAGGGGGGGAGGGGGGCTACTACTGTCTGGGAGAATCTACCTCCACCCAAGTGGGGAATGGGTTTAGAGGAGATGTTCCTGTTTTTACTTCCAGCCTAATATAAAGGAGACTTGCATGGGCCATTGAAGAGTTTGATAAGCCTTCCCTGGGTTTGGGAGACACAGAATGATGCAGGGCTCATACCTGAAAATGCTGAAGCTGTCTGGGATTGAGTGGCTATACCAAGATCAGCCTGCACCTTAGACCTTGTTGGAACTAGAGGTACAGGAGTGTTTCCTGGGGCAAGAAGTGGAACAGCTGCCTGGAGGTGTTTTGAAACCTACTCAAGAGCACTGCTGCTAGAGGTCTAGTGGACTCAAGAGCAAGAACCTAAATGAAGGTCAGGCGGCAGGAGAGGCTCCGAGGCAGCCAGCTAAAATGTCCCTTGCCTACATCATGGGAGTTATAATATCAGGTAGGTAGCTCTACAGCCCCATGAAAGAGCCTAGGAGGAAAGGAGTCCACTCCAAACATCGGCCACATCAGAGAGTGAGGCAGGTTTCAGTAAGAACTGTGCTAACCCTTCACTCTCTCCTCCCTGAGCGCTGACTCTTGGGTCAGAAACTGCCGCCCTAGCCAAGCCAAAACGAAGGAAAGGGAAAGATTCTCTCAATTAAATTTGGAGTTTGAATTAATATCTTATCATGGCTATTCTGACTTCTGAATTAACCTACATTGACCATTGGAAGAATATTATTTAAGAGTGAACAGAAAAGCCATGAGTCTGTTGAAATATGCATCTAGGTAAAGGAGGAGGCAAATGCCCCCACTGGTCTCATTGTAAAAGGACAGTGAGAGACAACAACTAATAAGTTCTAATGTGACTAATACATGAGTTATACTTATTCACTTTCTGAGGATCCATAACTTCTGTCAGATTTCCAAGTCTGTGACAAGAGAAAAGGGTTAAGAATCAGCCTTTTTCCTTTATAGAGCAGAAAAAAATGAGCTGAAACAGGCTTATGTCGAGAGGACCTGAATAAACATCTCTGGCTCCCAGCCTAGGGCACTGAGACCAAAGCCTTGGGGTTTTAAACATCAAGTAAAACACAAAATTCCATATCTAAAAAGATCAGATTTTATGCACTTTCTCATTTCTCTCCTAATGAGAAATCCCAGGGCTACAGACTGATTTGAAGCATAAGAAGAAAAAAAAAAGGAAAGGAGGGTCTGGCTTTCTCCTAAGCAAAGCTCACAAGGATCATGTGTCTCCATAATGAGACTCCAGTAGTTTCTAAGCCATGGCCCCACTCGCCGCCAACCACATCTGTCTGCACGTTTGATGGACTGCAGGCTTCATTTGTCCCGGTGGCCCTGATTACACTTGACAGGGCCAGAAACCCCAAGGCCCTAGGGCAGGCACGGGTGTCCTGAGGGGTTGGCCATGCTAGGGGAGTTGTGTCCTGTGTTAACTGGCCTTGCTCATGGGTGGGGGTGGAAGCAATGTGTGGGTGCATTTCTCTTTATAAGAAAACAGAAGAAAAGTTTGAGGTCTCTAATAACTGTCCTGTTTTTGGTTGTAGAAGGGGAGGATTGTGCTGCAGCAAAGTAAGATAGAGTCCTGGCTCCCAAGCTGGCTCTTTCACTCTCTAATTGGGAAAGGAGAGACAGGGTGTGGCAGAAATTATTATGACCATTTTTAAAAATAGATGAGAACTTTATACCATGGTTGTTTTCATCTTCTCCACTTTTTGAATAAGACCATCATAGTGTCTGGCTCATATTAAGTGCCAAGTACATATGTGCTGAATGTCTTTTTCTTTTCTGTGGGTAACTATGTAAAAGCACTGGGTTACAGACACACACATAGATGCAATCATTAACTTCTATAAGTTCCAGCCTCTAGGAGGAGGACAGATAAGTAAACAGAGGAGTATAAGACATGAGTGTATGGTGACGAGAAAGTATGGGCAAAGTGCATCCAATCAGACAAGGTGGTAAGAGCAGCTTCCACAAGAAGGATATTTGTTAATAAATACTTAAAGGAAGAGGGGAAGGGAGTTAAGCCAATGGCAGAGAGGGCCCTCTAAGGAGAGAGAAGAGCATGAGGCAGGATGCATGACCGGAATTGCCACATATTGTGTGAGACTGAGGCATAGAGTCAGGTAGGAGAGGCTGAAGAGGATGTTGGGGTCCAAACATCAGGAAGAGATACTTGAAGTGATGTTAAGTGATGTGGGTCTTTGTTTTGTGTTCTAGCATTCTTTACTACCTGCTCCTTTGCTTTCCACTTTATCAATGGGGCTGGAAGCCTGAGAATCACATTTCCCAAACTTCCTTGCCTCCAGCATTCTGCGTCAATGAGGTGCATTATGTGAGATTTGGAAGGCAGAAATGAGACAAAAGTCACATTCTCCAGCAGTGATACTGAATGCAGGGTTTCAGCAGATGTATAAGACTGTTGAGGAATTGTGAATCGAGTTGAGTTGGGCTGGAGGAAAACACTATAACAAGCAGAGTTAATTCTCTGTCACACATGGAGACATATTTGTTTTTCAAATACAAACACTTAATTTTAATAGAAAAGGAGATTACCATTTATTAAAGACTTATATGATAAGATTTTTACCTATATCGTTCACTATGTACTATAAATGCCTATTCAGTATTCACAAATTGCTAGGATTTTACTTGAATTATTCTATATTCTATTTGGCATAGAAAGTAGACATTCTGGCTGGATTTCAAAGATTGCTGATTCTTGGAACATTAGACCTAGAAGACACCTGGGATTTTTAATTGCAGAGAAACATGCTAGTGTGTAACAATTAGTTTTTGATGTGTGCCTCAAGTAATTTTTATTTACACAGCTTGTACAAATCCTAAATCCCCTTCAGTACAGCATCACTATCAGAATAAATCAGATTAACTTCCACAAATAACTTAAAGGGCATTTTAAATCTTCACTGTAGTCTCCTGAACAATGCCAAGATCCCATTCACAACACACAACAAATCATCAAAAATAAAATTTGTTCTCCAACTAGTCAGCTTATCTACACATTTCCCCACAACCCAACACACATACACACACAGCCAGACAGCAGCTGTGCCCTAATCTTCAAACATTTTCAAAATTGTCTCCTAAAACCCTGTGGAAAACCCTGACACCATTTCCCTCTTGTCCTCAATCCCCACCCCTACCTTGTCACCCACCTATGAATCCTCAATCCCCACCCCTACCTTCTCACCCACCTGTGAATCACTTTCCAGTCCTATCATTCCTCTCTGGGTCCAGGCCCATCTGGAAGATGTAACTAAGTTAAGTTCTTCCTCTTTCCCATGATATTTCAAGACAAAACAAGAGAACATGTGTGAAAAGGCCTTGTAAATTGGAAAGTGCTACAAAAGTAATTTAGTATATATTAGATTTCATAGTTTTAGAATGTAGTTATCCATTCCAAGTTTTTAAAAAAATTTTACAAGAAAGAAAATCACAATACATCCAAAAGTTGAAATAAGTGTATTATTTCAAATGTGGTCCAAAACCATGCAAAGACCCCTCTGTTACAGCCAGGCTCTTGACCGAGAACCACGTGATGACATCTTGGAGCCTGAGAGACCTAGAACCTCTGGGTGGTGTGCTCCAGGGAAGAAGAGTCCTTCTCCAAAACCCCTTAGGCTTTTAGCCAGAGCTCTGGCTCACAGACCAAGAGAAAATTTGTCTTTTCTCTAGTCTCAACAAGTGTCTGAAACTCTGAAATGAGGCACATCTGCGTTAAAGGGAACCTAGTGTTGAGAGTTCAAGGGGAGAAGAGGAGAAAAATTGAATTAATTCTCACAATGGGCATGACATCTGTATTTGTTTTTCTAAACATATCCAACTCATCTAAACCTTGTACAGCTTGATGGTAATTTCCTTATTTTACTAAAGAAGAAACTGAGTCTCCAAGAGCTAAAATACTTTTGCCAAGGATATATGGCTAGAAACTGATAGAACAGGAATTTGAACTTGGGTCTATATGGTTCTAAAGAGCATAGTTTTAACTTTTGTCCCCTACCTATGAGGAAGGAGTGGTTCCTTTTCACCCCTGTCCTTTGTCCCACTGACCTAGGAAGGCATTGTAGCACAATGAAAAGAGCACTACAAATATCTCTGAGGTCATAGCTGTAGCCTCTTGAATCCTCAACTTTCTCATCTGTAAATGAGATATGAATTTATGGATTGACCCATATACCATATATGGCAAACCTATGAGTAAGTCACAAGTTTATCATATCAAATTATTAAATAAGTTTAGAGACAATGCTTTTAACATGTGAAAAGAATTATGCTACTTTATTTTAAAATGAAAATAACCTCATTTCCTCATTAGAAATAATAAAAACCCATATCTTTAAAAATTCATGGGATATTTACTAGTAGTTATTTAAGAAAGTATATAAATATCATGAACTTGCCTGTTGTAAATCCAGAGTTTGGGTCCAGTTCCAGCACTCATTCACTGTTGATATTAACAAGTTACATAACTGCTAAACAATCAGAAAAATGGGAGGTTCAAATGAGATCTAAAAATGTATTAAATCTCAGAGTTCATACTATGTACATGGTACACAGTAGGTGTTTACTACAAGTGAATTGAATCAGGTAGCTTATTCCAAGAACTCAGTGAACTAATCATTCCAACACAAGAATACAAAAGTATGGAAATGTATTATTATGTATATAAAAGTTCCCATTAATTACAAATCCAACTATTATATCACATCTGTTTACTTTCCTTCATCACTTCTGCCAGTGTTGTAGTATAAATTAATGTTTCTCAACTAGTCCATTTTAAGAGTCTCCTGCAAGTCTTTGTTCTACTCTTGCCCTCTTCCAAACAAGTCTCCAAAATGACCCCTAATGATCCTGTGTCCTGATATTGATGCTCTTGTATAGTTTCAATTTACCGGGCTAGTTTGTGCCACCAAGAGACCATGATGAAAGTGACAATGTGTGACTCCCGTGCTTGGTGATAATGGCTACCTTGATCTCTTTAATCATGTACATTCTTGTCACAAAGCATCTGCCCTGCTGCATGGTTACTGGAGCAGAATGGTGGTTACTCTCACATGGAAAGGAACCAAGGCATCCCATCAACAGCCACCACCAACTAGCCAGCCATGAGTTGAGTGAGTAGGGTAACTAGTCATCCCAAGTTGCCTGATACTACCTCTCCTGGATTTAGAACTGAAAGTTCTACATCCTTGGAAACCCCTCCATCTCATGTAAAGCAGAACAGTTGCTCACCCTAAGAGTAAGTCACATTGGAAGTATATCCTGCAATCTCTGGGGACATCTGACTAAACCTCCTAAGAAACCCTAAGCCAGCACAGCCTAGCCAAGATACTTCTGAATTTCTGACACTCAAAAATTGAGAGATGGTAGTTATTCTTGTTTCATGTCACTAAGTACTGAGGTAATTTTCTCTGCAGAAATAGGAAATTGATAAACAAGTCTCATTTTTGGAACAAGTTGAGTAACATCACTTGAGTCTATCACCTATCATTACACACTGCACAAAGGCCACTGGGGTAACAGAGTAAAAACCCATCCTGTGCTCTGTTTACCAAGTCCTGGGGGTGGAGTTTCATCTGCACAGAGAAGGAGTCTTTTCTAATTTTCAGAGGCTACATAGAGACTAGCTGTAGCCCTAATGGGAGGGCACTGTCCTTCAAGTTTCCTCTGCCTCTTCTCTTCCTTTCACGCTACTCTCACAGCACATCTTTGCTGGTGATGGGGAGGACCTAATTTCAGTTCCCAAAATGAGCAAAATAACCTTGAGTTCTTCCTGCCTCAAGACTTCAGCATAGAAGCTTTATTTCCTCCCACCTCCTGAATTTTCATCTAATTCCCACTTATCTTTCATGTTTCTGTTTATAGAGCTTTCACCAATTCCTTGATCTACATTAGGTTTCCTACCACACTCCTCTGTGGCCACTGCAATTGTAAGCAATTGTCACAATCAATGATGCACTTTGGTGTGTTTATGCAGTGCCTGCTCCCCCACCAAAAAGTAGCAGCTGTATGAGGACAGAGGGACTTGGCTCTGGTTCCACTGCAAAGCCAGCCACATCAGCACAGCCCTGGGCCCTAAGAGGTGTGCAGTAAATACTCAAAAGAAATCAATCCACTTTGCCCTGAATGAAAATAAATTTCATTTTCAATTATTTAAGAATAACACCAGGCTATTTTATATAAATAAATATTGATTTGTGTGTGGGGATACTATCATTTGTTTATGTGATACTATTATTGCAGAGTTTTACAAATGCTGAAACCCCAATCATTTATATCTTGGATATACTCAGATGGTTATATATGACATTTGAATTTCAAATCAAACAAAATCATGCTGACTTAGAACATGTACTCTAGCTTCTTAATCTGCAAGAGATTGTGAGGAAGATGAAAATGACAATTAGTAAAGGATGCTTCTAGTTCAGGCATGATTCTTAGTCTAGGTGAAAGATTGCCAAACAAGGAATACAAAAGTAACAGAGTGAAACTGAAAAATTAAGAACTTATTTGAACAAGTTTTTTGAGTATTGAAACATTTTCTTTTTAAAAATTTGTAATTGAATTTATCAGGGTGACATTGGTTAAGAAAACTGTAGGTTTCAGGTGTACAATTTTATAATAGACTAGAGACCCAGTGCATGAAATTCATGCACTCATGGGGTTGGTCCCTCAGCCCGGCCTGTGCCCTCCCGCAGTCCAGGAGCCCTCGGGGGATGTCCGACTGACGGCTTAGGCCTGCTCCAGCAGCAAGCTAACCTACCAGTCGGAGCATTTTCCCCCTGGTGGTCAGTGCACGTCATAGCGAGAAGTTGAGCGGCCTTAGCATATCATTAGCATATTATACTTTGATTGGTTGAAAGGCCGACTGGACGACTGGACACTTAGCATATTAGGCTTTTGTTATATAGGACTAGAGGCCCGGTGCATGAAATTTGTGCACGGAGGGGGGATCCCTCAGCCTAGCCTACACCCTCTCCAATCTGGAACCCCTCAGGGGATGTCTGACTGGCAGTCGAACATCCCTCTCACAATCCGGGACTACTGGCTCTGGCTCCTAACCGCTCACCTGCCTGCCTGCCTGCCTGATCATTCCTAACCCCTCTGCCTGCCCACCTGATTGTCCCTAACCTCTCTGTCTGCTGGCCTGATCGCCACTAACCACCTCTGCCTTGGCCCCCGTCACCATGGCTTTGTCAGGAAGGAGGACCGGATGACCAGAAGATGTACGGTCAACCTGGTCTAATTAGCATATTACCCTTTTATTAGTATAGATTGTATTGTGTGTTCATCACCCAAGTCAAGTCTCCTTCTATCACCATTTATCCTCCTTTTACCCTCTTCTACCTTCCCCACCCTCCTTAAACCTTTGTATTCCAGAGGGAGCATTTTTGGTCCTTTGTAGTTATAAGCAAGCTCCTTCATCTTCAAATTATCCAGCTATTTGCTTTGATATAATTTTTTCTGCATCTGGAACTATAAAAATAGATAAAACTAACCTATCCTCATCAAATACTGCCTTCCCAACCAGTATAAAATTGATGTTTTCAAGGGTATACTTTATATAATTAAGATTTCATTTTCAATTACTTTAGAATAAATTTTCTTGTGTGTAAAGTTCATTATTTTCATCAGTGTACTTGAATAGTATATGTTTAACATTCATACTTTTATAATTTAAGTTAATTTTTCCTAAGCTTATAAATATAAGTATTAAAAGGTGTCAAATATTCAGTTGGTTTTTAAATTTTATGTTGTAAACATTCTTAAAAAACACTGTTAATACCAGCATTTCATTACATCAAAATAAAATCCTTAAATATACATATGATATACACATATATATATATGTATATACATATATATATACATATGATATATATATATACATATGATATATATATATATATATATATATATATGATATATATATATATATATAAAATACATGCATATATAATTTGGAATTGCAATTACTAAAGCACACAATCTTTTACTGGTATTCAGGAGTCTGTGAGTTGGCAGAGGTAGAAGTCTGTGTCAGAAATCATTTAGCTTTAACTGAGTTTTATAAGGTATAGGATATGTCAGTGGTGGTCAAGGGGATCTGGCCAGAGATAACCTCTGGCCAGAGATAATACTCTGCACCCCTAATTCTCATCTTACTTGTAGGAATGAATTCAAATAAGAGACAACAAATGGCATCAAAAGTAGGTGAGGATTTATTTATCAGAAAGAAATATACTCAGAAAGGACCTGAGTGGGCAACTCAGCTGGCTAAGATATTTGGGAGTTTAGAGGATTTATACCCCTAGGTTGGAATGCCACTAGGCAAGGAGCAGTCACCCCTTCCCTCCCGTGTCTCAAAAAAAAGTATCTTTAAATTATATGTATCTTTCACCTAGGTGTTAATGCTACCAGTTAGACCATATCCTGAAGGGTCTCAATCTTTCCTGCTCACATAGGGGCCTGCCACCTCCATTGTCTATTTCCAATTTGTTGTATCTCACACACACTCCCTCCAAGCCCCAACTGCTTTCCCCAGCTCAGATCTTCCTAGCTGCCTGCTCTAACAGATATAGATGGATGACATCCAGGAGGAGGGAGCAGCAGGAAGAAGAGCAGGAAAGCGGAAAGGCCAGTATGAGTGCTGGAGTGAAACTAGGAGGCAGGCAGTGGCAGGTGTGGACATGCATAGAAGTATGGTCAGGCAGGGTCTGCACCCAGCAGCTGCCAAGTGACTTGTTCTCACAACACTGATCCCTATGTCTTCAGCTACTAGTTGATTTTCCTTTAGCTGCTATTGGAAACAATGTTATATTGAATATGTGCATGTATGTATGGGAACCACACACATATGTAGCTTGTTTGAGTCTTGTTGAAGTAGCTGACCCTCAGGCCTCTGTCTGATCATGATTTTTACATTGTACAGCATCCCAGACATCCAGGAGGTATGCTATAGAAACTGCAAAGAGGAACATTGGGAAAAGATACACTTGGTTCTTGGGCCAAAATAGGTTTCTTTATGGGTACCGAAACCAGGTCCCAATCAAGGGGTCCAGTCTCCGGGCCAGGCGATGAGATGTTGACATGTGCTCTGCTGCAGTCCAAATAAACATGAGAGGCTGCACTGCATCTTTTTGATACCTGCTCAGTGTTCTCTAAACAACTGCTCCACTCACCCATGCCTGCTTTAGTACATAGCACAAAACACACAGTCAGAAGGGATTCAAACTGATTGTCAACAAGGTTGTTTTGATCTTGCTGGAGTCCAGCATAGCAGAAGAGGGTGAGGAGAGAGGAAGAAAAGTAGCTTGTCATTCACCATGAACTATATTCTAAGACTGATGCTGGGTGCTTTGCCTATATTGTCTCAAACCCCAATATTACTCTTGCAAGTCCCAGTTTGTATTGGGATGAACTGAAATTTGCATCTTAGTCCTCTTACTAATGCACTGTGTGTCCCTACATGAGTGGTAGAAACAAGAAGCAGCTTGCTTGAAGGTGTAAATGTAAAACATATATAGAGTTGATACATGCATTCTTATTGCAGATGCAGGCTCATGGTAGAATCACATTGTATTTATTTAAATCTAATCCAATGTTATAGAATTATAGCCTTTTAAAATCTCTTGCATACGTCATCCCAAAAAACAAACAAACAAACAAACAAAAACACTATTTCTTAACCCATGTCAAACTCCCAACTTAAAAATAAAATTATCACCCTAGCTAGTTTGGTTCAGTGGATAGAGCGTTGGTCTGCAGAAGGGTCCTAGATTCGATTCTGGTCAAGGGCACATGCTTGGGTTGCAGGCTAGATCCCCAGAGGGGGTGTACAGGAGGCAGCTGATTAATGATTCTCTCTTATCATTGATGTTTCTATCTCTCCTTCTCCCTTCCTCTCTGAAATCAATAAAAATATTTAATAATAATAATTATAATAAATAAAGTAACCATTTTATTGCCAACCATATAGTTCAGCTAAAGGGAAGCCATCAAAAGCAGTCTTTTAGCTAGAACTAAGCCAGTGATCTGCCTATAGGACAGAAAGAAAAATGGATTGGGATAAGCAAGTAGCACTTTCTACCATGGTGATTGAAAGGGATTTCTACTTCATCAGCAATACTTTTTATTTTGTTGTTGTAAATTTTCAGGGGTAAAATATGGAGTGTTAAAATTGTTATTTATGGTAGTGAGCATGTAAATGGTATCATAAAGTAAAAAAATATATATTTTTGAGAACTTTATAAATTTGTCTGTGGAATGACCAGATTCAACCTCCACCTGCCCAGTTCTTTCCAGCAAATGTCTCCTCAGAACTCAGGTTGACTGTCTTCCCTTTGGAGAGCCTTAGTGAGCCGGTCAAGCAAAGTCTACTACACCTAATCATACTCTAGTGTACAAGAACATACACTGCAGCAATAAGCATGCCACAATGTCCTTGGTTCAATGTCTACTGAGCCCTAATCCCTCTGAAGATGGACATTGTGCCGTGCACTGCTCTCTGCCCATTGTCTAGCATATTAACTGGCACATAGTGAATGCTCAACAAATACTTTTCTAATTGAGTTAAACATTAGTCTTGTCTCAAAGAGGTTTCTTGTATCATCTAGCCTGGTGCCTGGGATAGAGCAGGGAATCAGGGAATAAACAAGTTAATATGTCAATGCATGAGTGAATGAGGGTGAAAAAATACATGAGAGAGGAAGTAAACAAAACCAAAAAAACACTCTTTTATGTTGGGATTATGCTAATTTCCCAGATAATGGCCATCAGAAAAGTAAAATATTTCTTCAACAAATTCTTCAAGCTTATAAGTGATGAGGTTGAAATTTAAATCCAAGAATGACTGAGTTTAAATGTTATGCACTTAAACAAAAAGAAAACAGGAAAAAAAATAATAAATGTCATGTTCTTTACTTAAGATTTTTTTTTTCTGCTGAGCTCTTAAGACCCCAAAACATGGATAACTCCAAATGTACTTTCTAAAAAAAAAAGCATATTATAAATTAAAAGCCCCTTGAATAATCTGATATTTGCTGACCTTCCAATATCTGCCTTGGGAAGCTTTTCAAATAGAAAGGAAGTTGAAATTATTTTGTAGAATAAAGCTATTTAGTAATATAAAGATGAAATTAACAGAATGTTATACTCTTCCCGAAGCGATTAGGCTGTTAAAGTGTTAAAAACTCTGAAGTTCACCCTTTGCCCCTAAACAATTGCCCCAGCATGTCCCCCTTCCCCAAGGAATAACTGGTGCAGCAATTACTAGGGTTCAAGGATATATCTTTACTCTCTCTAGAGCCCAGCAGCAATGGAGCTATTTTCTATAAGAGCACAGATGATTCCTTTATGCTTGTTCTGTGACCCAAGCAGACAGACCATTCACAATGTCAAATTCATGGGCCCCCTCACAGTGACCTTTGAGTGCCAAGGTCAACATATGCTTGCTCCCTGTGAATGCATATATTATGGTGGGTGCTCCAATATAGAAGGTCTGTCAAAGGTCCTAGTTTCAGAGCATCTCGCTGCCATCCTCAGGACTCATGGTCCTTCAGCATCATTAACGATCCCAGGATAGCCAAAATATAATGAGGCTGGGAGGCTTAGACTGTGAGGCCATCTGGAATGAGTTTGGAGCGGGACCCACCTGTGATGCATTAGGCTCCAGCCCCAGAACTGGCGCAGTGGAGAGGAGCTGCTGGTCCTGCTAACTGAGGAACCTGGGGGAGGGTAATTGGAGAAGGGTGATTTGGAGCACAGAGCTTGCCAGGATCTTTGTGTCTCCTGAGAGTATGCAGGCAGGCTTTCTGCCTAGAGGGTTTAAATTTCCACATCGTGGAAGGAGAAAATGGCTACACATAGAGATGCTTCGTCTTTTCCTAGATAACCCAGTGATAAAACAGAATTGCCTTTCAGATACTGGTGGGCAAAAGGAGGTGGAGTCTGGTGTGTTGAACCTGAGGTTTAGAGGTCAAGTAATCTAAGTTCTAGTCTTGGCTCTGACTCCATTGCAGATGATCTCTGTCCCTCTGTTTTCTCATCTGCTTTATAATTACCACCATCTTAGCCTGCTCAGGCTGCTATAATAAATACCACAGAAGACAGCCAGCCTTCTCACTGTTTTGGGAAGGGAGAGGGAGATACCTCTGATTTCCTCTTCTTTTCATAAGAATACGAATCCCCACCCTCATCTCCTCATCTAAATATAGTTACCTCCCAAAGATACCACCTCCAAATATCATCACTACATTGGGAGTTAGGACTTCAAGACATAAATTTGGGGGAGGGGGTATACAAATATTCAAACAGTAGTAGCCACCTTATTAGAATCTACTATATTTGAGAAATTTTATTTATATGAGTTCCAATTTTCTGAACAATCTACAAGGGAGATACTCCATTATTTTACAATTAAAGAAACGAAGGCCCAGTGAGGAGGAGTAACTTGTACAATATCACACAGCTATAAAGAATTTTAACCCCAGTCTGCCTCCTATTTCTGCTGCACTAACTTGTTTTGTTTTTTTTTTTAAAAAATAGGTTAGATTATTTTACCATGGCTTCTCTTTCTCTGAATATTTTCTGAAAAAGAAAGTCTCACTGTATTAGAATGGGTTGATTTGTGTTAGCCTCTTGAGAAAAACAAAGCAGATTACCTAAAGGGGAACCTATATGAAAACTTTAGACCATAATGGTTAGAAGTACCTACACGTATCTAATTCACCTCTTTGATGGGTGAGGAGTTGGAGGTGCAAGGATTAGAAGGGATCTGCATGTAAATTCATACTACATGGTGTAGCAGATTCAGAATTTAAGTCCAGAATTCCTGGACTTATTCCCAACTCTCTTTCCCACATCTGCTTAGTTAGAATAACTTGTCTCTTAGATAAAAATCAATCTTCAGACTCTGAATTTAAGTTTGCAAGAGAAGTAATGTATTTTGATTAAATGCAAATATGACCTCTCAGGTCAGAATACACTGAGCTGCTTTGTCTTCCAGGCTTAGGGTTTTGACTTAGTAATGTCAAGTTGGGGGTCTTCCCTCACAAATCCAAGAACATTAGTCTAGATTCAGTTTCCCACTCTACCTCCCCCAACTTGGACAATAGCCCCTCAAATAAAATATTAATTAATTAAAAAATGAGAGCTATAGCTAAATCTTAGGCACACTTAGGTACCTATTAAATAGTTTGGTTTAAAAGGAATGTCAGAATACAACTCAGAATGTCTATCTCTGGTCTCCTCTCCATCACTAGCTCATGACTTCCTTCCAGTCCAAAGTAATTACTCCTGCAAACTTATTAGCTCCTTCAAAATAAACAAATCATTTCAATTCGTTGAACCTCAGATGCCTTCCCTATAATGTGAGAATAATGAGTTCCCACACTTAAAATGTGGGAATACATGCTCTACTGATTTCACAGAGGGTTATAAATCATGAATATAAAAGTGCTTTAAAATTTTTAATAAGCTGAGACATTATTTGATTTTTAAGGTTTTAGGATGGGGACTGAACATCCAAATCCTAGCTCTCACTCCTCCCTCTGGCATTTCCTGATATAGTTTGAGTAAAGTACTTACACATCATAGTCAATAACCAAGTCTGAAGCAAAGGATCGAATGCCTCACAAGTATACAGCTTTCTGGTTACCTGAGATTGGATTTTCTACATAAACAATCCTGTCAACCACAAATAGACCATTACTTTTCCTCTGCTAACATGTTTTTCTTGCCTTATCACTATGGCTAGGACCTCCAATACAACACTGAATAGGTTTGGTGAGAGTGGCATTCTGACCTAGGTTCTGATGATGGAAAAAGTGTTTAAATGTCATCACTAAATATATTAGCTCTAAATTTCTTATACTTTTTATCAGATTGAGGAGTTTCCCTTTTTTCCCTTAGTTTGCTGTAATTGATGGCTTTTTCGAATTTGATTTTTACTGGTAATAAAAGGAAAGGGAAAAGACAAACTCAAAGTTACATGGCTGATATTTGGGAAGTTATCAGTAGAATTTTAATAAAGCAGATATCCTCTGTAAAACGACTCTCTTACTTGATGATGAGACATCTTAAGTTGTTTACATTTCTATAAAAAGTATGACCATATACCTTACTTTGCCTGAAAAAGTTCTGGTATATTTCTATCATCTCAGAAATCTATCCAGTGTAAGATTTGTCTTGAATTTATTTTTAAATGATGTTATTAACTAGAGGCCCGATGCACCAAATTCATGCAAAAATAGGCCTTCCTTCCCCCGGCAGCTGCCGGCACCAGCTTTCTTCTGGCACCTGGGACCCGGGCTTCCCTTGCAGCCCCAGCTTCGTCCAGAAGGTCATCTGGTCTAATTAGCATATTATGTTTTTATTATTATAGATAGTTGCATTAAAATGCCCTGTGTTGATCTGGTAGAAAACCAATCTGTTCTTCAAATTCCTGCCATGATCTTGTCAAGTATGTGTGAGATAAGTTCTCACTTTAACTCATAGTGAAATATAACAGATGGTCACAATGACCCATATAATAATATTTTTCCCTAACACTTTTGAGATGAAAGGTAATTATAAAGTTCATCAAGAATAGTTTGCTTGGTACTCACTGATAAAATACAGTACACTCAGATGTCATTGGATAGAAACATCTAACTCCTTTCAGTCTCAGGTAGTGGTGGCAGAAGAAATTAATTCTTCTTCCCCTGCCACCCATTTGGTATACAGTCAGTTGTGCTATGGCCCTTGCCTTGGACTTCAAGAACCATGAAGCTATCTGCCAGTCAGTGATGCCAGCAGGAAGTGTGTAAAACTATACATTAAGTTGAAGCGAAATATGTGCAAGGAAAACAAAAAAGGCTGAGTAGTTCCTATGGTAGAATGTACAGATAGCAGTCTAAACAACCTTGTTGCAACGGTCTTGTAACTTGTTATATTTTTCAATAAACATTTAAGCAGCAATAAAAAAGTAAAAATACATGTTTAATAAAATATATAGTATTACATTTTAAGTTACTAAGAAAGCTGATGATGAACATGTAACTTTCATAAAATGTTTTGCAACATTTCTCATCTGCCATAAGGGCCATAGTGATATCACCAACTACATGAAGACCAGATACAAATATGTAGAACGATCATAGTAATTTATTTCAAAAATTAGTTATTTTTAAGAAAATATTTAAGAAGCTTTGCCTGAAGTTGACATGACAACTATATCTAGAAAGTATTTTCACATATCATGTTGTGAACAATGACTTTTCATTCTTATTAAAATTTAATTTTGCTCATTTTCAATTCAAGATTTTCTTAAGCTTTATGAAAAAGGAAATGATAGATGTTAATAAATCGGTTCCATTTGCATAAGAAAAAATGTTGCAAATAGTTAATGCCATTTTTAGCAACTTACCACTGTGATAAGTTGTTTCAAATAGAAATGTGTTTATTTTCAACAATGGCCATTTTTTCACCAAATTTCTAGAATCAAAGTAAAAATTTTGGATATCTATTCTGATAAAGATAAAATGTCTAATATTACCATTTTGCAGTAAAAAAAAAAGTTAAATATTGAACATGAAAATATTTTTGTGGTGGTAATGTAAATAAAATTTTTCTGAACACAGCATTGTGGTGAAAACAGTATTTTTACTAAATTAAGAAATCTGTAGTGGTGTGCAAATATACTTCGAATTGGTAGTAATATACACATTTTATATTTATATCATAATTTACTGTTAAATTCTACAATTAAAATAGAATTTGTAGTTATCAAAATTTATTGTTTTAATATAGAGAAATTCTGGCAAGGTTAATGTTTAATAGCAAAAAATTTGTAACATGTTTGTGTGGGCATGTTCCCTTTTTGATGCCTATTAATTGGATTTTAGAAAAACTATGTAAATCAACGTAAGTGTCATTTGTAAATGAGCACTGTAAATTTTGATTACATGTATTCAAAATTAAAGAGTAACAAAAATTCAGCTTTTGAAACTTTTAGAAAATGGCAATGATAGAAAATAAAGCTTGCAAACAGAAAGAGACTGAAATGTATTTCTATATAAACAAGGGAGAAACTGAACAAATTAGACAATGACAGCTAAAGTAGTATGCAGCAGTTAACTTTGAAATTCTGTAATTGCACTTTGAAATGTCTTGACTTGAGAAAAGAATATTTTGATAAAGCTCCTCTTTCTAGTTGGATAAATGTGTATTCTGTGCTGGCACCAAATGACATTGAAAAAACCTACATTTTTAAAAAAACATGCAAATTTGATGGAAATAATAATAAATGGGCATAACGTATTTGGTAAATCATATTTTCTAAAATTTTTTATTAAAGATTTTCTAAATGGGGCAAGTGATTGTATCCATGAAACTATTTGGGCTACATATAATTTATTACAAAAAATGGAAAGTAATACCTTCATTTAACAGGATTTCCATTGAGCTTACCACATACCTCAATACCTATAGTTTTCTCAAAAACATTATGGTCTTAAACCAAAGTTAAATTGAATTTGTTAACTAAAAAATACAAATTAAAGTGTCAGGCAATTATATGGAAAAAAATTAAAATGATAAGAGTATACTGAAAAAAATAACTGCAGAAAAATACCAATGATATGGCACCACAAAATGATACTGTCAATAAATTTATTAACGAATGTGGGTATGTATAATTATTTTGTTATGGTCACATAAGCAAAATTGAGATTTTTAATTACTAGAGATGTTAGTCTTAGTTTTTAAAAATAATTTTTTTTGCAAACAGTGTGTGAATAGAATTATTTATAGGTTGACAAATTTGTTAGTCAATTAATAAATATTTCAAAAAAGTGTGTAAGTTTAATTATTTCAGTTCATTCCAAAGTATCCCAGTTCAGATAATAAATTGTGTCACTCTATAAATATCGGATGAAATTATTTGGCCCATTCTGTGAACAATGCAGCCTCCCAAAATTAGTTCTGTTGTCCCTGGAGTTTAAAAAATGTCATACAACAAGAATGACCCTCTCTCAAAAAAGCATTTCTGATGGAGACAAATCTGCAAATTCTGACAGGCCAGAAATAACACCTTTCCTCTCAATCCCTGTAAGGTAATGGGCCAGGACACCCGTGTTTAAAGTCCCTTTCAAAAGAGAGCTCATAAATCAAAACAAAAAATTACACAACAACCTCACCTGGGAGTGGGTGTTTTATTTATAATGCCACCGAGAATGAAATAATGCTAACTAGAGCACTATGTCAAATGAAGTATAAGCAAAAGGAGGCAGAGGTTAATTCTGGCTGGGGGATCAGCTGTGGTGACATTGTACTGGGGCTTGTAGGGTTTCCATAACGGAGACAGGGTACTTAGAACTGGGTGGGAGAAAAGGCAAAAAAGAAAGTGACTCACACAGGGAAGGTCTTAAATATCCTTCTAAAGAGTTTGGTGTTTTCACATTGCCTATAGCATCAAATTCAGACTTATCCAGAGTTGCATTATCCAACATATCCTTTAGGAGGATCGCCTTGATGGCCATATGAATAACTGATTAGAGAGGAGGCATTGCAGTAAGTGTTTAATCAGAAAAACAATAAAACCAATTGAAAAGCTATTGTAATGATTCGGCATTGTTCATCTCTGTTAAATCAGTATAGTAACTAACTCAAACTATTTGGGAAGTCAAATAAAAGATAGTGAGTGACTGGACATGGATGTCATGGAAAAGTTCCAGTCATGGATGATGGAAAGACTTCTAATTGGTTTGTGTGGGTGGATAATGATAACATAAATTGATTATATAAAAGGAAAAGAGATACGGGTTCTGGGGAGAGGGAAATATGTTGAATTGAGTTTTGTTTGCACTAAACTGAGTTTAGAACTGGTGGACTGACCTTTAGATTGGAAATGCCTAGCAGATATTTAGGCACATGGATGTAAATCTCATAGGTGTGATCAGGACACTTTGGCTTGAGTCATTCAGGAAGAAGGAACACCTTCTCTGTTCTATCCGCTTATAAAACTTAAAAGCTTTTTGTCTAGAAATCGCGCAGGTATCTTTGAGAAAAGTTGGTAGCTGGACGGATATTCTCTTTAATGCACAAAAGAAAAGACAACATGAAAATGAAAATGCCAGTAAAAGAAGCTCCATCCTTGTTGTAACAAAATTTTATTTCATTAGCTGTCCCTAACTTTGCAAAACCTTGTGTTAGTGCATGACTGTTCTTTCTCTTCATAAAGCCAATTATATTTTAATGCATTATCTTGGAATACTGCCAAGAGGTTTTTACAGGCAATGATGTGCAACTGTAACTGAAAATACCCAGCACCCACTTGGCCAAAAACAACCCTGCTGGGGACCACCCATTTACACAGCAAGAGAGCTCTGTGTTGTACATATTCTGCCCCATCCATTGTGCCAGTTTTAAGGGGAGGATGCACCAGGATTGCTAAAAATCTGGTTCCTATTTAGGGAGGTGAGGAAGTAAAAAAGATACATCATGTGGAGATTGGAAGGCAGGGATGGAATTTGGAAACTCCAGGCTCTGCTTTGTTCCTGGTCAGACTTAAAGAAGTGGCCAACTCCCTTAGCCTAGAGCCCTCCCACATCCTCTGTCCCTGCAGGAGCAGCTCCTGGCAGGGGCTGGCCTTAGCTGAGCCAACATTTAAAGAATGAATTTGAATAATATCATGATAGTTTTAGGTGCTTGATGTATTAGTTAAGGTTCCTTTGGTTGCAAACCAACTAGCATTGGCTTAGATTTAAAGGCAGCTGGGTTATTTATTTATAATTTTTGAAGATTACTGGGATATCATATGGAATCCAATAGAATTAATAAAGAAGCAGGATTTCTCCAGGGACTAAGAAGAGTTGGTAGATTTTTTTTTTTCTGGAAACTTTTCAATGGGTGGGAATTGGATCCCAAATTCTAGGCTCCAGGTCTTGGGTGAAATTCTCAATGGAGAGAATTTGGCCCCTTTTGACCAGCTATGGTCAAAGGGTGATAAGGAAATATAATATCAATATAACTTCCATGGCCCTAACCTATGATCAGAACCCTATCCTGCAACAGAGAAAAGTGGCTAGACAGACATTCAAATAAACGTCTACCACACAGGAGCAGTGGCTTTAATTGGAGTGTTCAGTATCAAGGTTCATCAGTCACCTTTCACTAGGGTATCCTGTGACAACAAGCAGAATTGAAATCATAACAAAACTCATTTTCCACTCATTACCTGCTGGCTTCATATAGGCTGCGGCTCCATTCTGTGTTAGGGGTCAGCTGCAGCTTTGCTCCAAGTATCTTTTTTATTCTGAAATCCAAGCAGAAGAAGCAAGCCCTATCTGGGTTATGCCATTCTTGAAAGGTGAACCACAGAATGGTTCTTAAAGTTTCTTCAAGGACGTGAGTATGCCCCTTTCTCTCATTCCCATTGGCTGAATGATATCACATGGTCAAGCATGATGTCTATATCGCAGAGAATTATACCTCTTCTGTAGAGAGGGGTTGCAAGTCCATGACAGGAGGGAGATCTATATAACCTTTGAGGCAGATATGTATAATCCTTTGCAAAGATGGGAGTGAAAAACTGTCTACCATAAGTGATTGAGGTCATCAGTATCAAGTCATCCAGCTGTTGATGCCACTCAGAGCTGGTACACAAGATGCAATCTTGACCACTAAAATAAGCCACTTTTCTTGGCCTTGTTCCCAACTCTCATTTCTACTGTTTCTATCACTGTGTCTGGTTGCACTGTAAGTTATTGGCAAGATAACATACCTGGTAGCCCTGTTTACTGCTGCCATGTGCATTTAGGCTAGACTGACCCTCTCATATGTAACACATGGGGCAGCTAATAAAAGGAAATGTCTATTTGATTGATCAAAAATTGTTCAAATCATCTATTCTTTGCTGATTTTGTTTAGTTGTTATATTAGTTATTTAGAGATGAATAATGAAATGTCTGTGATAGTTACTTTTATGTGTCACCTTGACTAAGCCATGGAGCCCAGACTTTGGGTCAAACATTACAGGTGTGTCCTGAGGGTGTTTCTGGATGAGGTTAACATTTAAATCAGTAGCCTAAATAAAGCAGATTTTTCTCCCTAATGTGAGTGGGGCTCATCTAATCAACTGAGGACCCAAATAAAACAAAAAGACTAAGAGTAAACTTTGCCTGCCTGTCTACTATAACAGGGATGTCAGTCCTGCCCTTGGACTGCAACTTGCAGTATCAGCTCTCCAGATTCTCAGGCCTTCAAACTTGGGCTAGAACTATACAATCAGCTTTCCTAACTCTGCCAATCATAGATCTTGGTACTTCTCAGCCTCCATAATTATGAGAGCCAATTTCTTATAATAAATCTCATTATTATAAGAATACACACACACACACACACACACACACACACACACACACACATACACACCCTATTCTGTTTCTCTGGAGAACCATAATTATTATAATCTCTAATTTTTTTCAATTGCCTCTTTCTCCTTTCTATTTGATCAGTTTTAAAATGTAATTTGGTTGGGGGAGGGGCATAGGAAAGGGCAATGGCAGGGGGAAGGGACATATATAATACTTTCAACAATAAAGATTTATAAAAAAAATAAATACAATGTAATTTTGGGTTCTGGTTTAGGTGCATATATATTTATAGCAATTATATCTTCCTGGCATACTGATGCTTTCATCATTACGAAATTGCCTTTTTTGTCTCTATAATTTTTATCTTAAAGTCTTTTTTTTCCTGATAATAATAAATCAACTCCAACACTTATAATTACCATGTCTATTTTGTCTTTTTCTCTAAAAAAATAAAATAAAATAAAATCCCAACTTCTTTATTTCTAAATCCAAGATTTAAAGATGGAGCTTGCTTTTATATTCAGTCTGACAATGTATGCCTTTTGATTTGGGTATTTAATTTATCCCCATTTTTGCACTTATTGATATGAATAGATTCATGTCCTCCACTTTGCTTTACTTATGTCTTGTGACACGTTGTTCCCTTTTATCTCTTTTATTGCCTTCTCTTGTATTATACAAATATTTTTATTGTACCACTTTAGTTACTCTGATAATTTAACTGTATTTTTGAGGTATATTTAGGTGTTGCTCTAGAAATATTAATATATATCTGTAACACCACAACCTACTTCAATTTATTGTTGATTTTATTTCTACAAAAGATAGCTTCTTTGTACCAGTATAGCTCCATTTCCTTCCCCTTCTTTGTGCTATGTAATTTATATTAAAATTATATTGGTTATAAACCCAATAATATTGAATTATAATTATTGCTTACATTTTTTCCAGAAATTAAGAAATGAAAAAAGCAAACTATGTATATTCTGGTGCTCTTCTTTTTTTCCTATGGTTCCAAGTTTTCACATAGTGTCATTTCCTTTCACCCTGAAGGACTTTTCTTTAGTATTTCTTGTACAGAAAGTAACTGGCAATAAATTCCCTCAGGTTTTATCTTGGAAATGTCTTTATTTCATTTTTATTTTGAAAGATAATTTCCTGGACATAGAATTCTTTATTGACAGATTTTTTTTTTTTCGTTAAACACTGTATATGTCATTTCACTGCCATCTGGACTTTTTTGTTGCCATAAATTGTATTGTCCTTTCCCTGTATGTGACAAATTTTCTTTCTGCTTTTAAGATTTCTCTCTTTGCTTTGGCTTTCAGCAATTTGACTATGTTGTATTTAGGTGTGGTTATCCTTGTGTTTTATTTGTTTGTTTGTTTTAATTTGGGGCTCATAAAACTTCTTGAATCTGTAAATTAATGGTTATCATTGAATTTGGGAAGTGTGGGCCATTATATTTCTAAATATTTTCTTCTGTCTCTTTCTATATTTACCCTCCTTCTGAGTTTCCATATACGTATATTACAACACCTAACATTGTCCTACAAGTGTCTTACACTATGATAAATTTTCTTCAATTTTTGTCTTGTAATTCCTTTTGAAAATTTCTCTTCATCTTTATGTTCACTGTTTCATTTGCCTCAACTATTCTGTTTAGCGCATCTGGTGAATTTATTTTATTTCAGTTATTTTACTTTACTTTTTAGAATTTATGTTGGATTCTTTTATTTTTATTTCTTTTTAAATATATTTTTATTCATTTCAGAGAGGAAGGTAGAGGGAGAGAGGTAGAAACATCAATGATGACAGAAAATCATTGATTGGCTGCCTCCTGCATGTCCCCTACCAGGAATCAAACCCACAACCTGGGCATATGCCCTGACTGGTAATTGAACCCTGATTTTCTGGTTCATAGGTCGACACTCAACCATTAGTCACACCGATTAGGCTGCATTTTTTTTTCTTTTCAAAATGTATTTTTCATTTATTAGATTCCTTGTTTTCTTATTTATTGTTAGGTTATTTTTCTTCAATTTATTGAACATAACATTTGAAGTCTTTATACACATTTATAATGGCTACTTTGGAGATTTTTCATGGTAAATCTAGGATCTGGATTCTTTCACCCACTCCTGGTTGTTCTGTGTGGGTTGGGGAATGCATTTAAAGCTTCAGGTAATTCTGAAATGCACTTTGGCTTTTAGTTTTTGCCAAGCTCTCTTGGGTTTCCCCTTTGCATATGTAGTTTTCCATACAACAGAAAAGTGTGGAAAAGCTTATCTCAGGCTTTCCAAAACCGTCTCCTTTCCACATTCTCTTCATGAAGTTTCTGAATAGCCTGTCACTCATCCCAAATCGGAAGGCAACCTTGTTCTTGCATGACTGTGGGTTTTCCCATCTATTTCCAATTAATCCTGCCATTTTAGCTGGCAAAGCCAAAATTTTTTGCTTCCTGTACCCATTTGAATTAATTGCTACTGGCAGTAAAGCGCTGGTTTTTTCAGCAGCGGACAAAGTTTTCTTCCTATTAATCTGGTGAAGGGAGGAAGGGAACATATATATGCAAGAGGGCCAGAGGTTTATCCTTACCCAAAACTAAAGCAGCTTTTCAAAAATAAATGCTTCTCATTTTTTTTTGTCTGCCATTAATCAATTCTTTTTGCCCTGAAATGGTTGCTTTTAACAATTTTGTCTAGTTGTATACTTGCTTGTTATACAAAAGCATCACCAACTTCTTCAGTCATCATTGTTGAAAGTCCTCCTCTCTTTTCTTCTCTTTGAATGTGCAATGGTAACACCTAGCCCAGGTTTCTGAGTATAAAATGAGATCACGTATGCCAATGATGTAGTATTTCATGAGTACTCTGACTTTCTACACTTAGAATCCTACCTAATAATAGACAAATATGCAAATTGACCATACCTCTGACACACCCGCAAGCCACACCCACAAGCCACACCCACCCATCCAAGATGGCTACAGCCACAGAGAGCAAGGTTTCCCAGGCAACAGAGGGAAACAAGCTTTCCACCAGCCTTTGCAGGCCTAAGCCTCCACTCAAGCTACAAAGTTTCAATTATAGAAGGTAAACAAATTCAAACAGAAATGGCGTCAGAATGGAGCTTGAGAGAGCAGGCCAGGGTTGCCACCTGCAACAGGGGAAGCAAAGCTTTCCGCACAACCTGGCCGGGCTCACCCGCTTAAGGCAACAAAGTTTCAATTATAACCCCAACAGAAATGGCTGCCACCACGGAGGGAGCCCCAGGCTTGGCTCCACTCCAGGCTACAAAGTTTCAATTGTAGAAGGAAAATAAATTCCAGATACCAGGGCCTCCGCTTGGGTTGCCAGGGGGCGTGGCCAGCCTGCAAACCACCACAGGCCCCTTGCTCAGGCCGCCCCACACCCCAAGGGAACTCCACCCTGATCAGGGACACCCTTCAGGGCAAACCAGCTGGCCCCCACCCCTGTACCAGGCCTCTATCCTATCTAATAAAAGAGTAATATGCAGATTGATCATCACTGCAACACACAATATAGCTGCCCCATGTGGTCAAAGATCCTGCCCCCATGTGGACACAAGATGGCCAGCAGGAGAGGGCAGTTGGGAGGCACCCAGCCTACAAGGGAGGGCAGTTGAGAAGGACCAGGCCTGCAAGGGAGGGCAGTTGGAGGTGATCAACCCTGCAGGAGAGGGCAGTTAGGGATGACCAGGCCAGCAGAGGAGGGAAGTTGGGGGCAAACAGGCTGGCAGCGGAGTGGTTAGGGGGTGATCAGGCTGGCAGGCAGAAGCAGTTAGGGGCAATCAGGAAGGCAGGCAGGCAAGCAGTTGGGAGCCAGCAGTCCTGGATTGTGAGAGGGATGTGCGACTGCCCGTTTTAGGCCCGATCCCAGTGGGCCTAAACGAGCAGTCGGACATCCCTCGAGGGGTCCCAGATTGGAGAAGGGTACAGGCTGGGCTGAGGGACAACCCCCCTCTGTGCACGAATTTCGTGCAGCACCGGGCTTCTAGTGAAGACATAAGACTCAGATATAAAAGAAAAAATTTTATGTCTTCTTGCTGACAAGTTAACAAATCTATTCAAAGATGGTTTTTATAAAAGAAAGGTTATAGAGAAGTAATCTATGAAGATTTTTTTCCCACTAGACTAGGAGCAATTGAATACCAAACTTTACTAAACGTTGAGTGCAAGAATCTATTGTTCAGTATCAGTGAGTGAATATATGGCTATGAAAAAATTTCAAAGTGAATATAAAGAAAATGTTCTTCTGAAGTTTCAGAAAAACTTGATCACAGAAAATTTAACAATGTAAATGATGCATGGCTATATCTATTTTATATTTTGCAAAAAAATATTTTTAAGATGAAAATTTCAACTTGTTTACTAGCTAAACAAACATTATACAAATAAAACTTGAACAAAATAGATCAAAATTGTTCTAAATCATTATATTTTTAATGGAAATGTCCATGATGTATGGTTAGGTAAAATCCTATATAACAGTGGTTCTCAAACCTTCTAATGCCGCAACCCTTTAATACAGTTCCTCATGTTGTGGTGACCCCCAACCATAAAATTATTTTCGTTGTTACTTCATAACTGTAATTTTGCTACTGTTATGAATCGTAATGTAAATATCTGTGTTTTCTGATGGTCTTAGCCTCTACAGCAGCATTTCTCAACCTGTGGGTCACGACCCACAGGTTGAGAACTACTAGCAGGGTCACTTAAGACCATTGGAAAACACAGATATTTACATTATGATTCATGACAGTAGCAAAATTACAGTTATGAAGTAACAACAAAAATAATTTTATGGTTGGGGGTTACCACAACATGAGGAACTGTATTAAAGGGTCGCAGCATTAGAAAGGTTGAGAACCACTGCTATATAACAAAAGCCTAATATGCTAAGTGTCCAGTCATCTGGTTGGCCATTCAACCAATCAAAGTATAATATGCTAATGATATGCTAAGGCCATTCAACTGCTTGCTATGACTGTGCACTGACCACCAGGAGACAGAGTCAACCTGTTGCTATGACATGCACTGACCACGAGGGGACAGACACTCTGACCAGTAGGTTAGCTTGCTGCTGGGGTCCAGCCAATTGGGACTGAGATGGGCTGGACCTGCCCTGGAGCCCTCCCGCAGTCCCTCCCCAGCTGGCCAACCTCCTACATCCCTCCCCAACCTTGATCATGCACCAGTGGGGTCCCTCAGCCTGGCCTGCTCCCTCTCACAATCTGGGACCCCTTGGGGATGTCAGAGAGCCAGTTGCGGCCCAATGGCAGAACAACCAGTTGCTATGACATGCACTAACCACCAGGGGGCAGACGCTCAATGCAGGAGCTGCCCCCTGGTTGTCAGTGTGCTCCCACACGGAGAGCGCTGTTCAGCCAGAAGCTGGGCTTACAGCTGGTGAGCACAGCGGCAGTGGCGGGAGCCTCTCCTGACTCCGCAGAAGCACTAAGGATGTCCGACTGATGGCTTAGGCCCACTCCCAGAAGGACTTGGCCTAAGCCATCAGTAAGACATCCCCCGAGGGTTCCCAGACTACAAGAAGATGAAGGCCAGGCTGAGGGCCCCCCCGCCAAGTGCACAAATTTCATGTACCAGGCCTCTAGTTTTTAAATAAAATACTAGATTTTGAATGACAGTAAAATTGAAAGGTAATGGTTGGAAGGATTCATTGATAGATGCAAAAGCAATGAATGAATTTATCATTGAAAGGTTTATGTTTTATAGCAACATTAACTCTGATAAAGTTATTGTTCACATTTTTTAAGTTAGAGTATAATTAAATAAAAATAAAAATCCCCTGTCTTTGCCAACCAGCTTGGTCAGTTTCAACCATAGGACCAAAGTGTTGGCATCACTATAAGCTTATGGTAGCATCCTTGAATTGCAGAAAGAAGTTCAAATATAGAAACATTGAAAGCAAAGGCTGCTTCTATGAGCTTCACACTTATTTGGGGTCTATGACATATGTTAGTTCCATTTCTTCAGAATTCATTTTCTCAGAAGCAAAATTAACACAACGTAATTTATATAAGACCAAGCCCCCCACCAAAAAAAAATTACTAGTTGGGGAAAAATTATGTTCTAAGACCTAGGATCTTAGCTTCTATCTACCTTTGTGAGAATACCCCTTTCTTTCCCTTAGCTTCTATCTACCTTTGTGAGAATACTTCTTTTTTCTATTATAGCATTTGTCCTGTATTATAGCTATCTTTTGTCTTTTTTTCCCACTAGGCTAGGAACAACTGAAGAGTAGAGATCATTCCGTAAATATCTGAATTTATAGCACCTTCTACAGAACCTGATAAAGAAGAGGTGCTTGATAATTCATAAATGTTTAAGTGATTATTCAACTTATTCCTTCTTTTAAAAGCACTGTGATTACTTTTGGCAACATTATGAACAACAATAACACATACACATATAAACTCTCACTAAAATTCTTAGAAACTGTGGAATTAAATAACAGCTAATTTTACTGTTTCATAAGAAATAAATGGGAAACCCATATGTCAGAAATTAAGATAAGTTATAAAGATCAGCACCAGTTATACAGTGTAGGGAATTCAACACCAAGGGCTTGAGTATAATTGCTACAGGGGGGGAAAAAAAAGATAAAAAAAAGAATTGGAATCAAGACAACTACATAAAGCGGAGACACTCAAAAGTCTGCAACATCAGTGAAAGGGTGCTATAAAAAGTAGCCTGCCCATCAGAACAGGGAGATGGCATGGAAGCTTGCATGCCTCTACCTGGACTCTGAATGGGAAACAAATTCTTCCTGAAAATGATAAAACACCAGGCCTGTCTATCTTTTGTATTTGGAGCCTGAATTTTAATTTGTCGTGGGGTTCAGGAATTCCTACACAATCAAGTAACATAAAAATGGTCCTTGGCCAGTAATATTCATGGAGTGTATGAAAAAAGGAAGCAAATAAAAAACAAAACAAATATTCTGGGAATATACTCGGAAAAAACGCAGGATTCCCTCAAGTAATGACAAAATCAGCTAACGATCAGCTGACAATAAAAAGTTTAAAAACAGCCCTGGCTGGTTTGGCTCAGTGGATAGAGCGTCGGCCTGCGGACTCAAGGGTCCCAGGTTCGATTCCGGTCAAGGGCATATACCTTGGTTGTAGACACATCCCCAGTAGGGGGTGTGCAGAAGGCAGCTAATCAATGTTTCTCTCTCATCAATGTTTCTAACTCTCTATCCCTCTCCTTTCCTCTCTGTAAAAAAATCAATAAAATAAATTTTTAAAAAAAGTTAAAAAACAAATGATCATTAAAAAGTGAGTTGGTTGAAAAAGGGAAAGATCAGAAAACTCCCCTTGAATTAGAGATAGTGAGATAATTTAAAAGACTAAAAATAATATGTTAAAAAAACAAAACAGAAATCACAAGTAAAAAGAATAAAACATGCAGTATACTTTGGCATTTTATAACATTATCTGGTTCTCCTTCCCTTTTTAATGCCCAGAAAGACTATATTTCCTAGTCACATGATAAGGAAGTAGAAAAATGTGACTTGCTCTGGCCAATAATCTGTTATGGGAAGCAATGTGTGTCACTTCTGAGCCAAAGTACATTCTTAAAAGCTGGTGCATGGCTTTCCATGCAGCACTAGTCACCTTGGACAGCCATAACAAAATACCATAGACTGGGTGAGTGGTTTAAACAACAGAAATTTATTTTCTCACAGTCCTGGAAACTGGAAAGTCCAAGATCAAGAAGGTGCCAGCCATTTCAATTCCAGGTGAGAGCCTGCTTCCTAGCTTGCAGATGGCTGTCTTCTTGCTGTGTTCTGAGATGAGAGAGAGAGAGAGAGAGAGAGAGAGAGAGAGAGAGAGAGAACGGTTTTTGGTGTTGCTTCCTATAAAGGCCACTAATTCCATCGTGAAGGCCTCACCCTCATGACCTCGTGTAATTCTAACTACCTCCCAAAGGTCCCATCTCTAAATACCATCACACTGGGAGTTACAGCTTTGGCACATGAATTTGGAGGAAACAAACCTTCAGTCGATAACACATATTCTCTCCTCCTGTCATGACTGAGAACCCTCATGTTTCAGAAGATGCAAAAACAAAGTGTTGGTGTTTCAATGAGCCTGGATTTATTAGAAGGAGTTGTGTGGAGCAGAGCATTACACTAATTTTTTCAGAACACAATAAGATCCTGTTGTTTTAAGCCATCAAGAGTTTAGAATTGTTTGTTACTACCGTATAACCTAGCATAATCAAGGTTATAGAAGGTGAGGTCAATGTGAAAGAATAAAAAACAAATCAAAGAAGAAATAGGATATTATAAATACAATTAACAAAATAGAAATAAAGTACAAACTAAAAATTAGTAAACTAGAAATTAATCTGACAAATTATTTCTTATGCAGCACAGAGATATTGTACCATAGGTCCTAGCACAACAATAAGCCAATAAAAACAAATATCAAGATTGGAGAAAATGATTAGTAAAGCTGCATCAAATGCAGAGATAAAATTATCTACCGAAAAATTCAAGAGAAGCTATAGAAGAACTAAAAAAAAAAAGTTCATTACAGTTTCAGGTTGCTGTATCAATAAATAAAATTCAGTTGTCACTATAAACCTGTATACTACAACAATTTAAAAACTGTAAACACCATTTACAATAACAACAAAGACACAAGGCACTTAGATATAAGTCATTTAAAACATATGTAGGCATCTGTTAACATATTTATAGAGGAAATTATAAAACTTTATTGAAGAATGTAAAAAATCAATCTAAATAAATTAAGATTTAAATTACATTCATATTTAGGAGTACAATCACATTGATAACACTTCCCCTAAATTAAAAAAAGTATATAATTTAAATCTCTACAATAGATTTTTAGGCAAATGATGTTAATTCCAAAATTGTATAAGAAAGAGCAAAAGGTCAGGAATTTATAATCCAATGGAGGGATGAAAGGAGATTTAGTTTACCAGATGTAAATATTTATCAAAAAGATATAATAACTAAAACAGTACCATATTGATGTAGGGATCGACAAACCGTAAAAAAAGACGAGTGTTTAGAAATGGATCTGCATATATAAGAGGATCATGAGTATGAGAAAGGGCATTAGAATTCCATGGGGAAAAGGACTAATCACTAAATGATGCTGGGTTATTGGCTATATTTGTGGGGGGATGAAGATACAATTAGATCTTTTCTTCAAAATTTATGAAAAAATAAATTTTAGCACGTCTGAAGCCGTGAAGCAAAACAAATAAACTATCAGAAAGCAACAGAAAAAATATCTCATGACTTCAAGACAGGAAAATCTTTTATTTTTATTTATTTATTGTTGAAAGTATTACAGATGTCCTATTTTTTAATCAAAAAACAAATTGAGTACATTTAAAGGAATAAATTAATAAAATTGAATGCATTAAAAATTAAAACACGTATTCAATGAAAACCAGCATACTTGAAGTGGCAACACGAGTGATAGATAGGGAAAGGACATTTGTCATGCAGATGGAGTAACAGTTTTTAAAATGTCTGGAATGATACCAACTTCAGGAGAGTTTAGACCTTTGAGGGAGGCTGGCTGGAGCAAAGAGGCATTCGTTTTAGATGCCGTCATTTAAAGAGAGAGATGCAGCACTTTTTGCAACATGAAGACTATTATTTCGGAATGTTGGATATAACTGGGTATCTATTCTATAATTGTTCTCATTTTTGTATATTTGGGACATTTCCTACTTTTTTTAAAAAAACCTAAGTCTATAGTAATCACTCCTCCCTCTTTGCAACCCTGCACGTGGGCAAATTCTCTTCTTATATTCTGCTTCTGTGAATGTGGAGATGAGAAGAAATGAAAACTCACTCCTTAAGTTGTTCACAGTAGTGAGCAGAGTTTCTCAGACCTCCGTGGTACCTGGTATATAGCAGATGCTCAATGTATGCTTATTGAATTGAAATACTAGATTTCTGCAGTTAACAGGATTTCCTGTGTTTTCCCTCAGACCCAGGGCTCCCAAAGCTCCCTGCACTTTCCCATTCCACCAGCACTTACTAGACAGGACCAGCAGTGTTCAGGTAATACCTACGTAGCTCTGAGAGGGCAAGAAGAGTACCTATGGGCCCTGATATCCCCAGGTGACAGACAGCACAATGTCTGACACATTAACTAAAAGAACTGAATTCATTAATAACCCCATGCCATAAAGGTCCCAGTATTCATTCTTCACTACTGGTAACTATTCAGAATTAATAGTTCCTACCACACCAGAGATGAAACATGAACTGGGCATCCCTCGCCTCCTCAAATATTGCCTCCTAGAGTGATATTTCAGGTCTGCTCTTCCCCTGCTCTCTCTCTCACTAAACTCTACCCGACTGAGGACCACTTTTGCAAACTAGTTGTACTCAGGTTATCCTCTGACTTTGGTGACCTGGCTCTGTACCTAACACCTCAGCCCTTGCTCTCAGATCCACCTGGAATCTTTCTACCTTCCTCTTGCCCTTGGCCACCTAGGCACAGTAATTTGGCTCAAGGATAAGTTTGTACTTGGGTTGATTTTAGTATTGGGCCACTGCAATTGGCAGCCTGCCTATAAGGAAACTATCACAGAGTCACTTGACTAAGCAGGACCTACTTTTAGGGCACTGAGAAAGAGCTCAGAATCCATCAAACCTGAGTCAATCCTAAATGGCCAGTTTCTGACCCACGTGGAAACTGCTTAGGGGCCAGAGGTAACTCTGAGGCCACCTGATCTGGTGTCCCCAGGAGCTGGCCCTGCACTGGGCAGGAACAGTCTGGGGTAGTCACACAGTAACTGCAAGTCAAGGCTTAAGGGTGATTGGCAGTGCTGAAGCCCTGTACTACTCTAGCAAAGCTGGGCATGGTGTACTACTCCATGGTGGCCCTCTCTTTAGATGTGGATTACATTGGGTGCTTGTTTTGTTTTCTTTCCAGTAGCTAAGGTTCAGACACTCGCCTCTCCTAACACTTAACATTCCTACCCTGGGCAGCACTACTGCTGTATATCACTTACACTCCCTGCTGACATTTTATGGGGATTTTAAAGCAGCAGGTGTGTGAGATAGAAGCCATTGTCAATCATTGTGTTAAAAATGCTCCACCCTTTCAAACCCCCTAATCAGCAGGCTTGATGGGTTGCAGCTGGCTGCTAACCAGCCAGGGTTAGAAGCTTTCAAGGCAAATAGTCCCACCCCACTTTGGGAGGGGAGAGGATGGAAGGCTGGAAAAAGGGGCAGCTGAGAAGCCTAGTCAAGGCCAAGGCACTACAATCTCATGTTGAAAGTGATGGGGAAGTTTATCAACCAAAATGAAGTCAGCACAACAGGAATGGTCTTGCTTCTCTACTATTTCGGAAGGCTCCATTCAGAGGAAATAGCCTTATACAGTGATTGATTTCCTATTTAGATGACCTGAGGGAGGAGTCCCCTCCAAGTGTCTTGCTAAGATTTGGCACTCCTCCTTGGGGTGTATTAAATGAAAGACAGGTAACTGACTACTTCATATTAGGGTCCAGATAGGCTGTGAGATTGCTTCTGAGTTTGCCTGTTGACTAAATTGAGTTCATTCAGCTTAACTCAGGTTCATTTTCTCCCTTTCTCTCTCTCTCTCTCTCTCTCTCTCTCTCTCTCTCTCTCTCTCTCTCTCTCTCTCTCTCTCTCTCTCTCCCCTCTCCCCCCCCCCAAAAAAAAAGGTTTTAGGGACAGTAAAATAAACAATGACTGTGGCAGTAAATCCTTGCCCCTCCATCAATAATTCACCCTACACTCACTTTTTCATTTCAATGATTTACATAGTCTTAATCTTTTATAAAAAGCTCTTCAAATATACTTTGTGTCCTCTTTTGATCCAGACACGGCTCCCCAATTCTGCCTACTTATAAATTCCATAGTTATACCAAATGCAGGGTACCATGCCTTTAAATCAAGGTAATGAGCACCAGGGGTATGGTGCTTTGGGCTTTTGTAACCATCACAGGATGTCGCCTGCCACTTCATGGAGAACCATGGAATAAATCTGAGTCTCTGTCAATCCAATTTGGACTTGCCTCTCAGACACTGACACTCTATTGTGTCCCTTCTTGGACTTCCTGTCTCCTTCTGTCAATTTCACTCCTGACCACAGTTTGTCCACTCAGTGGTTCACTGCATGGTGACCTGCCAATGACCCCAGCATTTGACCTGTAGTGCAAACCCTATTTCCATCTTTGAGCAGGCTCTGGCAGCTCAGTGGACCTTTGTTTATGAATCTTTTATCCTCACTCAGTTAATAGCCTCTGGAAGGAATGCCATACTTTATCGGTAATAACTCAAATAGTAAGTGGATTGCCTTGTTAATATCTGAATCATCAGTCACAAGACCTCTATTAAAGTACTTACTAGAGACCCAGTGCACAAAATTCATGCATAGGGGGAAGGGGGTCCCTCAGCCCGTCCTGCACCCTCTCCAACCTGGGACCCCTCAGGGGATGTCCGACTGCCTCTCTCCATCTGGGACCACTGGCTCCTAACTGCCCGCCTGCCTGCCTGCCTGACTGCCTGCCTGATTACCCCTAACCACCTCTGCCTCGCCCCGCACCTGGGACCCAGGATTCCCTCCTCCAGCCAGTCCCAGGCACCCAGAACCTAGGCCAGCTTCGCCCAGGTCGCCCACAGCCGCAGGGGACCATGGGTGAGCGGCTTTGCCCAGGCCATGGCCATAGCCACAGGTGCCTGGGACCACAGGTTGGGTGGCTTGTCCCTCTCCCAGGCCACAGGCGCAGGTGCAGCCGCTGGCTCCCGGGACTGTGGGGCAGGCGGCTTGTCCCTCTCCAGGGCCACAGCCTTGCTGGTCCCCATTCCTCTCTCCCGAGCTCATTTGTTCCTGGCTGGTCCCCATTCCTCTCTTGTGAGCTCACTTGTGCCTAACTGGTCCCCATTCCTCTCTCATGAGCTCATTTGTGCCTGGCTGATCCCCATTCCACTCTCCTCAGTGTTGAGTATCTGAGCTGTTAGGGCATGATCCATTCGCATATTAGCTCTTTATTATATAGGATTATAGAGGATCCAACTTCAGTTAGCTCACAACATGAGAGCAACATAAGTCAACTTATCTTAAGGAACTACATAAAAAATACCACAGAGGAATTGTGTACAAAGGGAAAGTGGAAGGGACAGCCAAGATACAAATATCCAGAATATCATGCACTAGGAAGTTAATTCTCACATTGGGTCTAAGAGACTTTGCTTAGAACAGGTGATGTATTATTGAATACTAACTACAAAGACTAGCGCTCCCACAAGCAAAAGAAGAGCTAATGCTGAAAAGACAGGTAGCACCAAAGCTGTGGAGGACTTTGAATGCCAGTGTGAGGATGGAGTTGAAAGAAGATAATGTCACAGGAAACAGAATTTCAATCTTTTCCCCAACAGTCTGTTCAAACTCACTCTGTTTGACTACTTTTCTGCCTTTGGGTGAAATCTAGGGCAGTTACCTTTGACCCTTCTGCTCACTCTTTTCACCTTACTAATTAAAAACACAACAACCCTATGTAATAGCTAAAATTCCAAATTTAATTGAAAGTTAAAACATCTTTTTCCCCACAGATTTGAGGGGTTAGTATCTTTTCTATGTCTGGTCTCCTAATTCCCTACTTCCCCCCAGCTTCCTAGCTCAAAGCGTAGGGAGGTGTGGGCAGATGGAGGGAGGATGGAGAAGAAAAGGTCTTCCTAGATTGGGACTGCTGTGATCTTCCACTGGTGCCCTCTTGGATTGAAAGATGTTTCCAAAATTGTTTAATTCAAATGACTGTTTGCATAAGGCCTGCATTTCTATCTATGAGAATCTCCCCTTAAGCTGCTCCAGTGTTATGACATGACTGCATGTCTCTTATGACTCCCTCCTCCAACCCCAGCACAATATCCTCTTAGGTGAGGTCCCTTTTAGAACAATCCTCAATGTGGTCACTCCAAAAGGCTGGCCTGGTTTGACACCCAGGGCAGTGAAGCTTGCTCCCAAAGCAGCCACTTCTCTCTGTTCCACTGCTATGAAAATAGTAAAACCGCTTGCCCCTGAAACTTCTCTGATATGGGTCAGACACAGGTCTAGGAACATATACATGTCTCTCAATGAACTCGCTGTAGTCATGTTTCTAGCCAAACTCTTGCAAAAACACATCAGCTAGGAAGATCCTGAAGACTAATGACAATCCCTCACTAGTCTTGAGGTGGAGAAATATCCACAGAGGAGGCAAAGCAGGGAAAATGCCACAGCATTATAAAAACATCTTCTAACCCCAATATGCACCTCAAAGGTATAGAAACAGTGATGTTGAACAGGCTGGGAGTCACTACACTTCATTAGAGCATCCCCTGTGCAAGCCCTGCACAAAGTTTTGGCCACCTGTTTTGTTCCCTCTGTTGAAAGTTTCATCCAAAAACTGGACACCATTCTATTTTAACATTTTGTTATACCAGGGTGAGGATTTTATCAATGCAAGAGTCAGCCCAGCTTTGTCTTTGGGCTTCTCCAGAAGCAGACCCTAAGACAGATTTTGAGTGCAAGTTGTTTGTTTGTCTTTGGGTTTCCCCAGAAGCTGACTCTAAGACAAGGATTTGAGTGCAAGTAGTTTATTTGGGAAGTAATGTCAGGAAATACTTGTAGGCAAGTGGGGAAAAGGGAGCAAATAAATGTTGTATTAATTGAATCAGTTACAATTATGGAAAACTGGAGCTTAATCCTGCTGTGAAACTCCTGGAGACAGCAGAAAAAACCTACAGTTGCCCTTTTCCAAGGGATAAAAAAACAAAACAAAAAAAAACACAGGGTATTTATCCACCAACTCCCAGTTCTTCATTGCTTGAGAGCTGTTTCCTGGGTATTAATTAACTTGATAAAACTTATGGCTTTCCTGGCTTGAAGGGTAAATATTAGCAAAAAGAGAGACTAATAAAGGCATTTGCCCAAGTAACAATTATTGAGGGCTCCATTTGGAGTTAAAATGTAATCCTTTTTACAAAACTCATTCTTTGTTTTTCCCACTTGTCTCCTTCTCCTCCACCATCTAATCACTGAACTTCTTTGGGTTCCAGGTTTCTTTTGTCTACTTGTCTACTCACCTAATATTGAGCACCTACTATTGCAAGGCTCTGTATTCAGTGCCAATGAGGGTGGCTAATTACAAATAAATATTATGCAGTCTCTGCCTACAAAGCAACTTGAAATACAGCAAGGTAGATATTTCCAAACACAGATAATTTTTTTAAATTATGAATAATAAAGGCATTTGCCCAAGTAACAATTATTGAGGGCTCCATTTGGAGTTAAAATGTAATCCTTTTTACAAAACTCATTCTTTGTTTTCCCCACTTGTCTCCCTCTTCTCCACCATCTAATTACTGAACTTCTTTGGGTTCCAGGTTTCTTTTGTCTACTTGTCTACTCACCTAATATTGAGCACCTACTATTGCAAGGCTCTGTATTCAGTGCCAATGAGGGTGGCTAATTACATATGAATATTATGCAGTCTCTGCCTACAAAGCAACTTGAAATACAGCAAGGTAGATATTTCCAAACACAGATAATTTTTTTAAATTATGAATAATAAAGGCATTTGCCCAAGTAACAATTATTGAGGGCTCCATTTGGAGTTAAAATGTAATCCTTTTTACAAAACTCATTCTTTGTTTTCCCCACTTGTCTCCCTCTCCTCCATCATCTAATCACTGAACTTCTTTGGGTTCCAGGTTTCTTTTGTCTACTTGTCTACTCACCTAATATTGAGCACCTACTATTGCAAGGCTCTGTATTCAGTGCCAATGAGGGTGGCTAATTACATATGAATATTATGCAGTCTCTGCCTACAAAGCAACTTGAAATACAGCAAGGTAGATATTTCCAAACACAGATAATTTTTTTAATTATGAATGAAAGATAAAGTTGGGGTGCAAGGAGATGGTGGGGAGTTGATGTGCTCAAAGCAAGCACAACCAACTATAAGTTAACTCTCCAGTTTCCAGACTGGAGTTGAAACCATTTTGGAATTTTCTTCCAGTTACAGGCCCAGAAAGGTTGTCTCAAGTATGGGAGTCTGAGCAGGCTGCCTTGGAAAGCCACTTTTGAATATGCATTTGTAGTGTGGACAGAATTAATCCTATAGCAGCT
Source organism: Eptesicus fuscus (assembly GCF_027574615.1). Classification (NCBI taxonomy): domain Eukaryota; kingdom Metazoa; phylum Chordata; class Mammalia; order Chiroptera; family Vespertilionidae; genus Eptesicus; species Eptesicus fuscus. The sequence continues at coordinate 37,963,435 of NC_072481.1, read as the reverse complement.
CTCCCACTGGCAGGAGGATGCTCTGGGAAAATACTCAGCCTAACAGTTGAGAGCTCTTGCTCTGACTCTAGCCACCTTTTCCAGTCTTATCTACTGCTATTTTCTTCCTTTGAATCCTAATTTTCAGGCCAGTCTAATTTTATGCTTCTCCGTGATAGCATCCTAAATTCCCTCTCTCCTATGCTTTTCCTCTTCTGCTAAAACCAGCCTATCCTCTTTCCTGGAAGAGATGATGCAACATTCTTGCTGGGATTCTATTGTCTGAGGTTCAAGGAGCAGCCTGAGGGTTGTAATGCTTATAATATAGACCTAAATTCAATCTCCTGCAACGAGCCTCCCAAACTACACGATTTTACAAACTGAAAGACCTTACCTCTCTCTGGACCTCAGTTTCCTTATCTGTAAAATATAAAGTGAGCCCTGCTTACCTAAGGATAGCTCCAGGAGTCAAGATGATTGTAAATGCTTTGCAGATTGTGAAGCAATCCCTCATGTATGTGTTTGCTTATGCAAACGTAAGGGATTGTCATTAGTATTCAGGATTTTCCTAGCTGATGTGTTTTTGCAAGAGTTTGGCTAGAAACATGATCAAGATATGTCCCAGCTGAGTAGCTTCTTCCACTACAGCTTCATCCAATAGCCACAAAGGGGGTAGAATAGGTCTTTTGTGATTGTTTTGTACATAGTTGGAAGTATTTCAAAGCATCAGATTTTTTTAAGTGAACTCTATTTTATTTACATTAAATCTAGTTCAATTAAATCTAGTTCAGAAAAAGAAGCACTGTAAACATATAGTTCCAAATTTAATATTTAAAATAAAATATACATATCTTGTTATTTTTTTTTTAATCAGGATTTGCAAAGAATTCATATATCACTGGCAGTACTGATAAATCACATGCAAAAGGAGAATGGAGGAAACAATTTGGCTTAAACAGGAAGTTTTTCTAGGCTGATAATGAAGTGTAAAGCTTTCTCCTTGACTGTTGGAAAAATATAACTTAGATCCATTCAGTTACTCAATCAATAAATCTATGAGCAAACAAACATAAACTGGAAAGAAAAAAAAAACACATAAAATAACCCAAAACTTTAAGGAGAACATTCCTAAGTAAAGGACACTGGAGAAGGAGCAGGTTGGGGAGAGTATGATGAAATCACTTTGGAACATATTGATTTTAACGTGCTTTTTAGAGAGGCCATGTGGAGTTTGGATATGCAAAGCTAAAATGCAAAAGTGGTGAGTAGAGCTCAGATACAAATATGACAGTTATTTACATATAGATGGATTGTAACCCTGGGAGTAGAGATGATGAGTGAAGAGGAGGAGTACCAGCATTTAGCGATCTGGACAAAGATGAGTATCCAGCAAAGGAGACTCAAGGGGACAGCCAGGAAGGTGGTAAGAAAATCAAGTGAATGTGATATCACAGAGCCAAGGGAAGAGTAAATCAAAGCAGAGGGCCCATGGTCAGCAGTGATAAATGCTACCGATAAGTCTAGTACAATAAGACCTACTGAAAGTGGTACACTGGACTTAGCAACATGAAGATAATTCTAGTGAGACCCATTTGGATGCAATTACAGGCAGACCAGATTGGAATGGGTTGGAGAGAGAATGAAAAATGAGGTAGGGACAAAGCATAGATAATTTTTTCAAGAAATTCAGCATTAAAGGGAAGGAGACAGCAATACCTGAGAGAGCTGCTGAGAGTACTTCAACAAATTGGAAAAGACTGGGGCATGCTTCATTATTGATAGAAGGGGTCCAGTCCAGAAGGAGAAGTTAAAGACACAGAGGAAAGAAGCCTGAAATTTCTAAGAAGACCAAAGAACACGTTTACCAAAGCACAGATCAGAGTCACCTGTCCTATCCCATCCCATGGTTAAGGAAGGTTTCCAGGATAAGATAACACCCGAGTCAAGCTATTTAAATAATTTGTCCAGGCAAGAGTAGTTGAAGAAAAAGAGGGTATTTCTCATCCAGTACTTATTTCAGTGTCACTACTGGGGTATTTAAAACTTGCCTGGATTGAGTGGCGCGGGGGGTGGGTGGGTGGGAGTGTTCTTGAATAACATTGTATGAAACTAATTTTTCTAAACTCATTTTTATAAATAAAATGTGGGTTTGCTTACACAGGGCTTATATTGTGTGTCCCCACACAAGGTATATTTCTCATCTGGTCTATTTCCTTTAGAAAATGTGCAGCCAGTGGTAGTGAATCTTAACTCCCAAGTGCCTACAACTATTTATATAAAGCAATGGGTTGCCTTACTCATGATCACATTATGTATTTCATTAATGAATAATTTCCTTATAATCATAATGCTGCCTAATTAGAACCTGCCTATCTCAGCTGAAAAGGAGAAGTTGGCCTTTAGGTGGCCAGGTCTGAACTCACAGATGAAAGACATATTTTTCCATGGTGATAGGTTGGGGGCTGGGTCCAAATTGGGAAGCAGACCGGATGAAGAATATTCTGTGAGGGGCACAATCCACAAGGAAAGGCAAACTATTAAAGATAAGAAATGATTTCTTTTTCAAAGTTAATTGTTATACACTAAAACTTAATATACTTGAGAAATTAATTTCACAAATAAGTACATGAAACACATTCAAACTCTCTAGTAACTTAAGAAATGCTCATTAAATTGAAGTAACATTTTCATTAGTTAATTAGCAATAATATTTTTAAGTATAGTAACTAAAGCTAGTAAGTATATGATGGAAATAGTACCTTCAGTTATTCTTGGTATTGGGTAAATTATGGCATTTTTTCTGGACAATGATTTGGAAAACCAAGAGATGTAAAAATGTTTATATATCTTGACTCATAAATTCTTCTTCAGGAAAATTATCTTTAAATAATAATAATAACCTAAAGATAGGTATGAATTTTAGCTCACATACTCAGTATTTTTGTAAAACAACTCAATTTATGACATTGAAACCCATTTCTTTGGTGGTCTTGGAAAGTTTAATCTGTTTTTGGGGTGTTTCTGAGAGAGATTATTCCCAACCCCCAAATAAACAGAGGAGAGAAAAAGGAATTATGCTTTTACTATATTTTCCAAGACACTCTGCCTCTCCCCAGGTCCCTTGGCTGCCCTCTCCTTTCCTCCCACCAACACCCACACTTCTACCTTTGAAAACAAAAGTCAAGAAGAGAAGAATTTTATAGAAGGCTGAGCATTTAGCCCAACCCCAAGCCTCCTCTAGGCTGGAATAAGAACAGTCTATCTGTATTTAGCTAGGAAGTCATAGATACAGAGAGAAAAAATAATATCTTAAAAAATTATCCTAACATACATGCATGAAGATTGCTATAAAATTTTAAAAAATAGTGAAGGAATTGGGAACAAAAAATACTCAACAGTGGGGACATGATCATATATAACCAGTCACCAGAGCAACCTTTTCCCCAAAGATTACCTGAATTTAGTACCCATAAAAACCTTTGATCAAGTATCATAAAATCATTAAAAATAATTGTAAAGACAAGGCATCAACCTGGAATAATATTTAATATTTAATATTATGTTTAGTAATCTTTCTATACAAAAATATTTTGTTATTGCAAAAAAAAGTCACCAGCAAAAATGAAAATATCTGATGTGGCAGGATTTTGGGTGGCAGGATTTTGTGTGAATTATTTTTATAATAAGGGTATGTATCAACATTAACAATAAATAGAAACTAGAGGAGAATATACTTATTTCCAGGTTTGGAATGAGAAATGAAGAAATCCTTGTGGATTTTGCCTCAAAATTCAGTTCCAAGAACCTATTTCAGTTCTTGGCATCATTAATGAAAGAGGACTGCAAAGACAGTTTCTCTCTTGCTTTAACTTTCTCTGATTCACTAAGACCTACTCTCCCCTGTCCGTGCTTTAAATGCCAGAGAAGTTCAGAATAAAAAGAAATAGTCAAGGAGGCTTCTGATAAGAGATGAGGAATGGCTGGGTCACGTGAGAGAGCATTCCTTTCTAAGGAAGGAGAAATCACACTTGTTGAGCACCTTATATGTTCCAGAAACAAGGATGGAAACTTTAAATCATTATCACATTTAATAGACTCTACTGGTTCCACTTACTAATGTGGAAGCTGAGGCCCAGGAAGGTGAAGTAATTTGCCAAATGCCACTCTGCAACTGAGTCAGAATTCAGAATCAAGTCTGGCTGAGCCCAAATCCCGAGCTATTTCCCCCATGACAGTATGTTGCCTCTCCTCTAGGTGGCCTCTCATTGGCAAGTCCATTCTGTCTGCCTGAAATAAAAATTTTAAAAACATAAAAAACTTCACTATTATAAATTAGCGGAAGTACTAAGTAAAGGTCAGCATTTCCTAAAAGTGTAGTTCATGCAATGCTTCCTTTTGTTTCTTGAAATTTAGTTTATCTTGTTTTATTTATTTTTAAAATAAAAGTACATATTTTATTCACTCTGGCCAGGTAGCTCAGTTGGTTAGAGCATTGTCCTGATATGCCAAGGTTTTTGGTGCAATCCCAGTCAGGACACATACAAGAAACACCAATGAATGTATGAATAAATGAAACAACAAAGCAATGTTTCTTTGTCTCTCTCCATTCCTCTCTCTCTTTATAATCAGTAAATAAATATTTTTAAAAGTACATCTTTTACCAATGCAAATCAAAATGTTTCTAGGGAATGAACCAGGCACTGAAATTTAATTCTCTGTTGAATTTCAGTAACACTTGAAAAGTTCTATTTTCAAATCAAAGATATTTTTCCTGTTCTTTTGGAAAAATAACTTAGTAACAAAAGGAAGGTGGTTAAGCTGCACACTAAATTCATGTTCTTCTTACTTGGGACTGAAGCAGTCTTGTAAGACAAGCAGCTCACAACAAGCAGAGATAAGCATATACATAGCCTGCAATGGAAATCCTGTGTTCATTTCTTCCTTTACAAGGAAGCTTCCAAAAACAATCCTGGTGGTTTAATCTTATTTGAAGTTCACCTGATTATTTTATTATGGCCTTGAATGAAGTCCTGTTTATTTGTTAAAGCTGGGGACAGTGAACAAGGAAAGGCTTAGGCTAGAAGAAGCAACAGGAGAGCCAAGACAGGGCTGCTGTCCGCTCACTGGAGAGTCAGAAAAAAGGGGGGACCTTGGAGACAGGTTCAGGGGGTTGGGGTTAGCCCAGGATGAGCTGTCACGGCCCACTCCTCCCCCGGTTGCAAGTCTCCTGGGGACCCTTGGAATTTAGGAGAGAGGTAAAGTTAACAGGCCTAGGTGGGGGAGGGGCAGGGGGACATAAGGGAGTGCTTCAGGAGGGAGAGAGCCTGAAGTCCTGTTCTTAAAGGCTGTATTTCCAAGCCTACCCCACCCCAATGACCCTCAAGGGTCCCAAAGAGAAGGTCACCCCCATGCCAGGGGTGGGGCTCAGGACAACTAACTGTCAGTTGGAACAGATCTAAAAAGGACACAGATTTTCCTCTGGCATGGTCCACACAAAATATACTCTGAAACTCAAGCACACCTCTAAAAGCCCCAAGAGGCAGATTAAAAAGTGTGGGAGATACACTACACTACAGGCTTTTTTTTGTGTGTTTTTAAAGCACATACCTAGTGCTTTGGTCCTAGACATGATTTCAGCATACAGATTCTTGTTGTACCATGAAGCTTTGGGAGACTTTGTTCTGGAAGAGGGATCCTGCTGAGTGGGGCTGGGGTGAGCCTGAGGTGGTCTCAGATGCCACTTGTCAGGTGTCTCCAGACATTAAAAACACCTCCTAAGACCAAGCAGAACTCAGGTCAGCTCAAAATGATGGGGTAGCCTGAGTACCAAACCTCAGAGCCCTTTCCAGAGGGGCCAGTTTGTTCCTATCCATCTTCAGCACACCAACAAGGAAGCTGGGGATTAGGAGACAACATTTCACAGGATCAACCACCAGGGGCCACAGGTGATGGCCTCTGTCACTGGCTAGTGTGCCTGCTTACCTATATTTCTCAAACTAACTTAAGAAAACAAAAACCTAATGTGAATAGTGGAAGGGCTTGGCCAGTGTTGCCCAGTGGTTGAGCATTGACCTACGAACCAGCAGGTCAGGGTTAGATTCCCAGTCAGGGTACATGCCCGGGTTGTGGGCTTGATCCCCAGTAGGGGGTGTGGATAAGTCAGCTGATCAATGATTCTCTCTCATCATTGATATTTCTCTCTCTCACTCCCTCTCTCTTCCTTTCTCTGACATCAATAAAATGTATTTTTTTAAATAAAGGAAGAAAGGTAACAACTCCCACACAGATGCCAGTGGCTTTGCTTCTGTGAATTTTCTAAAGCAACATCTTGACTACACCCTGAGCTGACGTCAGCAATGGTGAAGACAGATTTGAAAGCACCTTCCCATATTCCAGGCATTTTGCCAAGGCTTTGTCGCCCAGAGGCATGCTGGTGCTGCTGGGTTGTCTGTCAGGGCCATCTCTGTTCTTGTTCCCCCACCCTGAGGTCTGGCTACTTGTTTAGTTTGGGGACTGTTTATACATGAAGTTCCAGCAAGATGTGACTTTGGACTCCAGTGCCCCTACTTTCCATAGCAGGTCTGCCATGATGTGGAGGGCTGAGATCCAGATCATAGGCATGAGGGAGTCCCACCCATGCTATTATCCAGACCATGTCTGAATGTCCCCTTGAGTTAGAGCTGGGTCCCCGATGAACCATGGGAGTGGACAGCACCAAGCCAATGGCCTGCATAGCTGTCTGTCCTTTCAGCTTTTACAGAGCCAGTCTAGGGGGGTCCTGGGTTTCTCCTACTTTTGCTGCACAGCTAATTCCTGCCACAGATCTCTGGCTTCCTCCTTCAGTTGCTGAACAGATTCTAGGAGATTCTTCTTGTCAAGCTCGCTCTCCGGGGAGGCATTTCTTTCAATGGTTTGATTCAAGTACTGCTCCAGTTCTTCCAGAGACAGGATCGTGGCCCATTTCACTCTTTCCAAGATACAATTTGCTTGTTCCAGCTCTTGGATATATTTCTGCAGCTGATCTTTAATTGCCTTTGTCTGGGCAAGGTCATTCTCTAAGGCGGAGATCTGCCAGTAGCCTTCAGAATGCTGCGTCTCCGACTCCTCCTTGGTGGTTTCTAGCTCCATGTGAAGGTGGTTATTTTCTGATAGGAGGTCCCTGTTCCTGGTTTCAATTTGTTGCAGCTGCATCTCCAATTCAGCTTCATATTCTCAGCTTCCCTCCTGGAATTCTCAGAGCTCCTCTGGTGTTTTCTCTGCCCTTTACTTGTAGGTCATAGTCAGATCTTTCCAATAATCAGCTTCTTCCTCTTCAGAGCTGAAAGTCTTTCCAGGGACCTCTATTGTGAAACAGAACAAGTCACTCTTGTTGTGACATGGTGCCCAGGCTTGGGGTGGTGGCAGCAAGCAGCAGAGCAGGAGGTTGGGTGGCCCAGGAAATACTCCTTGAAGGAAGTTTTTCATAACCAAATAACATGGGCAGATACTGTTCCCAATAGGCCCCCTTTAGAAATTCTCAGTCCACTGAAACGTTCTGAGTAGTTCAAAATACTCCCTTTTTATCTTTTTTTTTTTTAAATCCAGTGTTGCCCAAACTTAGTCATAGGATACTTTTTATCCCAATCCTCTTACAGCTCCTGGCCCAGTTGCTCAAAGCTGTGTCAGAGACCATGGAGGAGGCTTCCAGGGAAAACTAAAGGGTCCTATTGTCCTGGGGAGTTAGGATATTCTGTAAGACACTGGGCCAGCTGTGCTTAGTGAGATGGTCATAGTAGGAGAGAGGGAATGTTCTCTTCAATTCTGAGCAGAACTGGAGAGCCCTCAGTACAGTGAAGACTCTAAGAAACATGACTGCACATTGGCCCTGTATGAGATTGCATCCTTGGGGACATCAGGAGAGGGGTAGCACATGACACAGCCAAGTGGAACCCAGCCTCGAGGGGTAGGTCTTCTAGTGGCTTCCCAGCCACACACCTCAGTGAGGGCAGTGAGAACAAGAGAGGAAGCTTTGTGCCTGACCCAGAGTGGGCATGCAATCAATGCTAAACATTTGCTTGAATGTACTCAAGTTCTTTCTGGAATGCCAAGAAGTACTGTCATGGCCCTGGAATGAAAGAGATGACAGACTCAACAAGGTTTAAAATGAATAAGACTTTAATAAAAAGGCTTTTTACAGAAACACAGGGAGGGTTAAGTGAACCAACAAAGAATGGGAGGCACCTGCAGGAGGCTTTTTCTTCTGCTCAGTCTAAAGGGAGAAGTAGATAAAGCAGTGTCATTGGAACCTTGTCAACCAGAGCCATGAAAGAGGCCCCATCTGTCAGGGAGTGTGAGGGGACAGAAGAGCCAGGCCAGAAGTAAGACATCCAGGATGGTCAATGATCCTACAGAAGCAAATGGAGAATGTAGATAGAAAAATGTGGGTAATTATTATTAAGAGGTCACAACTTATATTTATAGACTGGGGAGGCCTTAGAGACATAAGAATCACACCCCAAAAACCCTCAAAATCTAAAGCTCAGAATCTTAGAATTTTAAAATATAGAAACTCATGGTTAATCTGGAAAAACATATATTTGGGTGAAGTTGAGGCTCCCCTTCCCATTTCTGTGGCCCACTAAATTTGCCTCCCACTCATTTATGCAAATCATGCTGAGTTAATTTATGTGTGTTGCCTTCTTTTAGCTTTCCTAGGATGGGACACTTGGAAACTGTGGTGGCAGGTCTATTTGCTTAAACCTTTCCTGTGGACAAGCCTGCCCACCACATCTGAGGAAGAGTTTATGACTTGAGAGAAGTATTTCTACCCCAGCTAAAAAGAAAGAGGCTCATACCATGAGCCATTCCAGATACACCCAAGGAACTGTTGTTCTTGGGACTTGGGTCCCCATGTCCTTCTCAAAAATGTGCTTGGAAACCACAAGGATGCCTGGATGATGGCCCAGAATGTGTGGAACGTAGACCCAGGATTCTGCTGACCAAAAATGGATGAATACAATCAGACTTGTATGGGAGTGGGCTCTGCAAAGGGAATAGAGATAAGATTGTCCAGGGGAAGGTGAGGAAACTCTAATATTAGCCATAATAGAAAGTTACTTATATTGATAGGACTTGAGAGACAGAGGGAGGAGATACTGCTTCCAGAGCTCCATGGAAGTGGGGCCTCAGTGAGCCTACCCAGTGGGAACTTGGGCCACAGAGAGAAAACTGTTTAGTGGTAGCCAGATCCATGGAGGAGAAGCAGGAAGAATGGGAGAAGAATACTCTGGCTCATCTTCTTTTGCCCTCCAATCTCCTGCCATTGTCTCCTGTAAATTCAATCTGGTCTGAAGCCAGTTGGTAAAGGACATTAGAAACTGTATTTCTCTGCAAAGTAGAACAGAGTGAGAAAAAGGGATGGGATTGGTGGAAGATCAAGCAAGCAAATGATTGCTCACCATTCCATGCAGGTGTTCACCCAGAACACCTCTGAAGTGCTCTCATCAATATTACCAACGACCTTCACATTGCCAAATACTGTGGAAGAGTCTCATTTCTTATCTTCAACTATTAGCAGCATTTGAACTAGCTGATCACTTCCTTCTTAAAGTATTTTCTTCAGTTGGCTTTTGGGACACTTCTCTTGGCTCCTGGTTTTTCTCTGATATCATTTGCTACAATTTTCAGTCCCCTTTGTTGGGACCTCTGCGTCTTCCCATTTTTATATTGGAGGGATTCGGGATTCTTTCTTTGATTATTTCGTTTTTTCTATTTACTTTTACTACTTAGATGATTTCATCTGGCCCCATGAACTTAAATGCCACCTATCTAGACACTGAATTTTTTCTAAATCCAGCTCCATTCCTCCTCTAACATGCTGTGTATTAGTATCCAGACGCCTGTTGGGGAGCTCCAGTTGGATGCAGTGAGCATGTCAAATATAATAGTATGTCCTAAATATAAATTTTTTCCCACAAATCTGTCCTTTTTTCTATTTTCTGAGCTCAGTTCTATACTCATAAATGTGAAATGTACTGCACTAAATATTATGAATATATTTTTCCATAACCACTATGAAGTATTTCATTCAACAACTACTAGCAGAGCGCCTGAGGTGCCTGACCTGAGCTAGGCAATGAGTAAACAAAATTAATCAGTCTTGGTACCTGACCTCAAGGGAGAGACAGACACATCATTTGTGCCTTTTTGTGTTTATAATAAGATCCTCTACCCAGCTTTAAGTTCCTTGACAATTAGTATATTGTTATGGTTCTTGATTTGAAATACAGCATAGTTTGAACAAGGGGTCTTGGGGCCTCTTAGAGAATCCAGGGAAGATGGAATAGTCAAACCACAGAAAGCGGGAACTTTAGAAGCAGTCTGTGAGCCTTTTCTCTAGAATCTACAATATCAAGACTCAGCTCCAATCTCATTGGCATTAAGACTATCGAATCACACAGTGTAAAAATGATAAAAGATATAATCTCTGTGAGCCCCAGGCTTCTCATTCGGAAAGTAGAGAAATTAATAATACAGTGCCATTTTCGAGGCTTAAAGAACATGATATGTATGAAACACGGGACATGATTCTTGGCCACAATAACAGCAGTTACCATTCACTGGGTGATTACTATTTTAGTTTTCTTTTCATTATTATCTACCTCAACTCCTCATCTTTTAAGTAAGTGGGTATTAGAGTCCAGAGGGGAAACAGCTTAATGTCACCCTGTAAGTTAGACAAGCACAGAACTAGAACCAGAATAGTGGCCACCAAAATGCCAGCCAAGCACTGTCTTCAGGACATCTTTGTGCCTCTTCATAAGGTTGACCCTCTGGAACTTGGAGAATCCCAGCATCACCATGTTGGAAGGAATCTTCGTGTTCATCAATGATTCACCTAATATTATACAACCAGGACCTGGACCTCTCTGTGAACCAATGAACATCCCATTGGAGCCATTTGGGAGCAACATTTTAGAAAGCTCTACTTATATCATACTCAAATCTACCTCTCCTAACCTCACCTCTTTTTGTTTTACTTTCAGAAGGGATTCAGAATGTGGATCAATACATGGTTTGTTTTGTTTTTATGACAGCTTTTGAGGTATTTGAAGAAATCTCATTTTATTGAGTTTTTTGTTTTTCAGTGTAAATGTTTTCATCCATTCCAAGACAAAAAAAAAAATCTTGTCATTCAAGATCTGGATCTCCCATATCCTCTAAACTCTATTAAGTACCAATCCTTTAAGTTCTACACATCACTAGTTTTCAAAAATCTCCTCTGCTCTATCTCTACCACCACCACTCTACCTAAGATTCTGGTCATCTTTCAGCTACATTGTTACTGAATAATCTCTTTAGCCTGACCTGTGACCTCTATGCTTATACCATTTAATTTAGCATCTATAATTGCAGCTAGAGTGATTTTTCTAAAATGCAAATCTGGCACCATCACTTGGTTCCCTGTTACTTATCAAATAAATTCTTAACTCCTTAGCATAGCAGATGAAGACATCCATGATAGGACCTGTGAAGAGTCTCACAATTGCTCTTCAGTGATATTGACCTTTTGAAGGCAGGCTGGGAGAGTCTTTTAACGGCTAATGTGGATAATGAGAGTGGTTATGAGGATAGTGGGATTAGAATTTAAAAACGGGGGCTGAATTTGGTAGGCAACTCAAAGGTAAACTCAAAAGAACATGGTTATCTCTTACCTCTGCCATTCAAAGATAACTGCCAGATTTCTGTTTTGATTGACAAAAGAGATGCTGGTGTCATTCACTGAGACTGAAATTCAGAGGGGGCTTGGGGAGCATAAGATGGTAAGTTCAGTTTTCAATGAGACTGAAGGAATCTGCAGAGGCAAGGGACTGTGACTCTGAGAGAGATGCTACTGAAAGCTGCACACCAGTAATGTGGGCAGGAATGGAATCAGCTTTTTTGGTGGCCACAGAGCAGAGCTGGTTCTTACAGAGCTACAAATGGAGTAAATTCTGGAGATGAAAGAATAATGAAGTCTCAGCCTCTGTCTGACCTTGGAGTAGAAAAAGAGCTTCAAAACAGCCAGTGTATGTTACTGCAGAAGGTTGTTTTTATTGTTGTAAAGAAACATTCTGCTTTGCTCTAAAGATTTGTTTGTTTAGCCTTTAATCATGAAGGATGCCTCTGGCTGTAGTAACTCTTCATAACTTATGCTTTATTTTTCCTTGCCCATGACTAGGAGGTCACCCATTAAGGGAGAGGAATGGTCTTTATTTGGCAAAGGAATGAACTCTAAACTGGAATGATACCTTACGTCTCTGAGAGCAGCAGACAACCATATAGTGGCCTCATTGGTAGGAAGTTGAGGTAAAAAAAAAAAGTCAGAGTAATCTATTTTAATAACCACCATTTTTAAAAAAAAATAAGTACTAATAGATGATCAATAATTATACAAAAGTCTGTTTTTCAGATAGATATACTGAGGTTCAGACGAGTTAAATAATTTATCCAAAGTCACACTTCTACTAGGGGTAGAAACAGACCTTGAACTCTGATCTGATTCCTTGAACTTGGCTTTATAATGCCCTTCAAAGCAATAAACAAAACTAGTGAGCAATTCACTTCATTTGAGATTATTTCTCACCTGAAACATGAGAAGAATATTCTCTGTCCTATTTTCCTGATGTTGCTATGGTGTTCAAACAAGATCAGTTAAATAAAAATAATTTATAAACTTTAAAGTTTTATACACATATGCAGAAATATTAGTCATAATCATAATGCTTGCTTATTATGATTGTGATTATTATAATAGCAAAGTCATTTCCTTTTCTTCTAAATCCAAATTACTACATTCATAAAAAGTTTGGGTTTTATCAAATAGCTTCCAAGACCCTCCAAGCTCTATTAGCAAAGAATCACAGGAATTTTAAGTATAGTAAGTAAAGGGCTCACATGTGAGAGACACCAGGAAGACTTCCTTTGGCTGAGACAATAGCAATGTAAATGAAAACTAAGAAGGGGTTAGCAAATCAAGTGCTGTCAACTTAAGAAGCTTAAACATCAAAGAATAAGACAGTAAAAAAAACCCTACAGTCTAGAAAACCAATTAGCATGTGATTTTGGATCACCTAAATGGGATCCCATGTGCATCGTGGACCATGTACATACAGCCATAGATGGTAACTTGAGATGCATGAGCTAAAAAGGCTTTAAGTCAGTCTCCTTCCTTAAGAAGCCCATGTGACATATTTATCCCTCACATTCCTACATCACTGGTGAAAATTCAATGAGCAAACACAGATTGACCAAACAGCCTGACACTGAGTAGTTCAGCGACTGTCACCTGACTCGCATTGTTGGGGAGGGGTGCTCTGAGAAGAGTCCATGTTGGTCAAAGGGGAAGGGGACATGGCTGGACGGTAGGTCACACACAGTATTTGTCTCAGCAGAGCAAAGTCACATTGGGGAAGCACAGCTGGGGACAGCTGCTCCTGTGGTTAACTGGGGGTGAAGCCCTGCTTTGTGGATGAGTGCTTTGGGCACCAGAATGGACACAGCAAAGCCCAGCTGCATGCCTGTCAGGCATAGAGCAAGCCTGGCCTTACCTACCCACCTGCAACCCTTTTCTGCTATAATATTAGAGACAAAGTAAATTTACCTCCAGCCCCTCTGCCTAGGAGAAAACTCCATTTTCCCTGACTTTCCAAATAACTTGAGGGAAGCCCACTTGTGTATGGGTGTCAGACTGACACATAGTAGGCATTGAGTTTATACTTGTATAACTTTGACTGTGCTAGTTTTACATATATTGCTTCACTTAATCTTCATAGTAACCCTTTGGAATCATTATTATTGAATTTTGTAGATGAAGAAATGAAGCTCAGACAGGTTAAGTGAATTTTCTAAGAAAACATAACAAGCAAATGTTGGTCCTTGGGTTTGAACCCAGGACTTTCTAACTCTGTGTCCTGTTTTCTTTCTAATATTGTAACTGTAATGTAGAGGGCTAGGGGAGAAACATAAATCAAGAGGTTGTTTTCCAGAATATCTAGATTCCCAACCTCGTGATTAACATACGTTGACTCTCAAGCAGATGAAAAGGTTGCCCACTCGCACAGGCCATGTGACAGATAAGTCTCTCCAACTTTATTAGGGGCAATTTCCTATCTCTCATGGCCACTGTATCTTTCATTCACCCCTTTGTTGGACAGGCCCAGTGTTAGAGGCAGAGAATTCTGCTCTGAAGAACCTAATTCGAAGACTTGCCTGCCTTTGAAATGCCCATAGGGGAAAAAGAGAAGATGGCCCTTTTGACATTTCCTTGCAAGGTCCCCATCGTGACAATTATGCATTCCTAGGTGCTATAGGAACACAAGACAGTAGTGATAGTGATGAGCTCTATGTGTGGGAGTCAGAGCTTCCCAATGAAGAAGACAGCCAACTGGATCTTGAAGAATGAGCAGGAACATGAGTGAAATGACTTGTCCCTAAGTCTGGCCTATATGTGGTTTTAGCATCCATCATTAAGACACAGACCTGGCTAATGGTGCATACACTTGCTGGTAATTCATGGTGCTCTAAGATATCAAATCAAGATCTTAAGGAGCAAACTGAAGCGCAGAGAAGTAACCTGACTTCTTCAGGGCCTCTGGATAAGAACCCCTCTTGTAATTTCCAGAACACTCTTCACTGCTCTGGGCTGCCTCTTGCTTCATCACCTCACTTGGAGCCACAGCCTGTTTGTCTCCTGCCTGCCCCAGATTCCTGGGGTCTCAAACCACAGGAGACCTAGGAGGGTGCATTAGTCATCTGCATTACTATCCCATCAGCATAGTTTTCTGGCCATGAAGCCTCCTGGCTTTGGGGATGTGTAACATGTGCTCATTTTCCTGCAGGGTTCGGCTTCATTTAAGCTCAAACAAATGAGAAATGCTACAAAAAATGTACAGTCCTTGACCTTAGAGCTCTTCCACTTGGCTGATGGCCTTGGGTGAATTCTTCCCTCATGAATCAAAGTCAGGAGCCAAGTTGTATTATTTTAAGGACCTCAGGCTCAATGCCTTTTTCCTGTCTGGAATGTTCTTCAATTTCCCTAAAGTCCTACCAAGTCTTTGAGGTTCAGGCCAAGTGCCATCTCCTTTAGAAGATTCTCTGTTCCCCACCTCTCCACCACATCTAGCCCATAGCTACCATTCCCTTCTCTGAACTCTTAACATACTATCTCTAGTACCCATTCCACACCCAGCATGTTTTAATTAAACACAAAAAAGAAAAATGCAAAGTGTATCTTATAACCTCCCAAAGATTATATACCCTGGTTTTGCCCCATCCCTTTGGGTATTGTCTATCTTAAACAAATGGCATGTTGGGTTACTTCTGTTATAGAATAGAAAGAGTTTGTCCACCAGGTGCTGGAAGAGCCAAACACTAAACACTGGGAATTGCAATGGAGAAATATTTTATAAGAATGGCACCATCCAGGAAAACAGGAAGCTAATGCTCCAAAAGCCTGAAATACTGATGGCATGTAGGTTATAGATTATATAGGGCAAAATCACCAGACATCTTGGGTTAGGGGTCTGCGTTGTGCTGGAAGCTGATTGGTCTAAGGAAATGTAAGGATAATAAATCATTTCTTTGAGTCTTGAAAACAGCTCTGAGGTCTGTTTCTGCATCTTCTGTTGGGTTTCAAGGGAAAGTAGCCAGGGGACTGGTCCACTTTAGGGCTCAGGAACTGAAATATAACCTAGGTCAAGATGCTATTTTAGCCTGCCAGAGGTCCTGACCATGTGACCATTAGCCACGTGTGGGCTACTGTTTTCTGCTGCCTCCAGGGTTGCTGATTATCCTGAGAAAAGGCTAGGTCTCTGACGGGTAGAGAGAGGATTTCTAGAGCTAGGATTTAAAACTAAATTTATTCAAAGTCATAAGGACCCTTGGTTTCACTTTTGCCTCAGGAGGTCATTCTTGCCTCCTTTTACATTGTTCTGTCCATCCCTATACCATTGCTACTGGTCCTTAGTACATGTTGAATGCTTAGCTATGGGTCCCCAAGTTAATATTTGACTTGAGCTTCCCATAATAAACTGAATGTTGTTTAACCTGTCAAGCCATAAAATTGGGCAGGCACAGCTGCACTCCATTATCAAATGGAAGTGGTATATACTAGACGGTGTTGAGCAGGCCCTGAAGGCACAAGTCAGTTACAGGAAGTGGCCCAAATGATAATGGTCCCAACTTCTACTACATTAACTTTCCTCCCCAGCCTGTTGCTATAGCCTCATGAGGATTACCCTACCACCAGCTGACACCTTCATCTCCCCTCTGGACAACTACAGAAGCCACTAAACTGGTCTCCCTGCCTCTAGTCTCTTTCACCTCCTATTCACTGCTAAATGCTGACCCCATGATCTTAAAAAAAAAGTCTCTGTGATCATATTGTTCTTCTCCTTAGAAACCTGTTGCCGTCAGAACATCTGCTCACTCTTCATAGCCTTACTCAACCTACTATCTTCTCAAATTGCTTCTCAGAGTATGAAGCAAGACAGCACTTCTCAAGCATTAACTCCAAATGTGCCTAAAGGACAGAAGAAAGCCATCAGGTATCCCTCAGGATCCTAGAGGCAGAGCCCAGAGCAGAGCTGTGCAAGGGTCTTCTGAGAACTAATGGCTTACCCAAGAGTCATGCAAACTTGAACTTCTATTTCAGAGTATTTCTAGATGTTCCCTATTACTTAAAACTTTACTTTATTTCCCTAGTAAATGTGATAGCCCATGAAAATGCAATATCTTTATCCTGAGCTCTTTTTATACTGTACTGACATGCCACCATTCCTCCCACATGTAAGTATTCTCAAATTTGAGAAGCATGGACCTTCTAGCACTTTTTTTTTCCTTCTGCTACATGTCAGGCCTGGTCCTATGACTAAGAAACTGAGTCTAGTGAAGGAAATTTCGCACAATGCTATAATAATATACATATCATCATAAATTGTAAGTAACAAACATCCTGGGCATGTGAAGGGTTAATGTTCTCACTATCAATTGAAGGCTAAATTCTTTAACCTGAAGATAATTAATAATTAAAGACAATTAATTTCTTTAATAATTACTGTATTGTCTTAATAATAATAATGATATTAAGACAATACAGTAGCTACAACTTATACAGTGCTTACTCTGACCAAATACTTCTTTAGGCTCTTCATGTATATTGATATGTTTAAGACCCAGAACCACCCCATGAAATGAGTACTGTTCATATTTTCATTTCAATTAGATGAGAAAACTCAGCTTGGCTTTGAAACAGTCAGTCTGGCTTCAATGACCATGACTTTAACCACTCTGTGATGACACATCTCAACTATCTTTAGCAGTATGTAATAGAAATAGTACCATTAATAGTAATAATAATAGTAATAGTAGCAGCAGCAGCTACAATCACAATAAATACATGCATGCAGTATATACACACAGACCCTTAGAAATAAAATGAGAAAAGTACATACAATTGCTTTGAAATCCTCCTGGCACAGACCAGTCCGATATGAGACCTTCCTAAACAAGCCCTCTCTGAGCTCCACCTTCCTTTCCTACCCACAGAGGTTCAGACAGAGGTCTCCCAAGATCCCTGTGGTTAAAAGTTTCAGTGAGAACATGTTGAAATTGGATGGCTACACATGCTAATTAAGACAGATCTGTGACTCAGACAGCCATAGGCAATGAGAAGGTAGGGGTTCAAAGATCTGAACTCTTCTGATTGACACTCAAGGACCCACTTTGGTCTGGCTACTACTAACCAACAGGCAGTCTTCAAACTTGAGAAGCCCGTTCCCAGAATGGAATTTGTGTTTTAGTTCCAGGAAAAGACTGTTATTGAAAGAATGTAAAGGAGCCAACATGTGTGGGGCAGTGGCTGTGTGTAGCCTTTGGATTAGACTTTCACATATAACCGACTCATATATTCCCCACAATGTCCAGTTATGGAGGTAAGACCTACACCATTTCATAGGTGAGGACACTGGTGCTCAGAGAGATTAAGTACCTGACACAAGGTAATACAGAAATAAACCTGCAGCACTACTATTTGGAGCCATATACATCTGACCACAAAGCTTATTTTTAAAGAACATATATGCCATAAAAGAGCTAAGCTTCTGTCCAAAGATGTAACGTTCTTATAAAGCTTTTAAAAGGAGATGGCTCAAAAAAACACTAGGGACTTTACATTTTAAGACTCTGATCCTTCATATAAGACTGCTCTAAATCTAAAGCACTCAGAAGTTTATTATTGTATGTCCTTAAGTGAGATGGCCACTGGCTTCAGCCAGGTGTTATGGCAGCATTCACATGGGCTTTCTAGGGTCCAGTCATTTCCAGAGCTGAAAGGAAAGGGCAGGTGACAGAGGGTGGATGCAGTAAGTGACAATAGGAGAAAGACCGGGTAGGAGGGAAGAACCTCTGATGGCCCAGCTGTTGGAAAAGGGAGCCCAGATAGACCAGTAGATGGCTTTAGCTAAGTCTTTCAATGAGTTGTAAGGAAATTAGTTAAATGGTTGGGGATGGGGAGGGCTTAAGGTTACTATTCTAAGATTGGAGGAAGAAGCAAGCAATAACTTCCAGGCTTAGATTTCACTAGAGTCCCCAAAAAGTTACCAAAACATGGTTTCAAGTACATACCCAAGGCTAATTATAGGAACATGAGCAAATTCCAAATATCCAAAACCAGGAATCAATGAGGAAGAAGAAGGAGCAGAACAGGTGACTTGTAGCAGAATTTTATGATATACAAAACATGGACTTTTATGGTCCTGTGTCTGGGGAAGCATGTGTACGATTTTACTAAATGCTGACATAAAGAAAGGATATTAGAGACATGTGGCAAAAACATAAATGCTGAATGTACATGGCACTTGGAAATAGAAAATAGTCTATTGAGCCTGGGATTGAGAGAAATAATACTTACAACATGGTAACTGTGGGCAGATTACAGAGGACCTTGAATGTCAAACTAAAGAGCCTGAATATAGTCAGTAAGTCACTGATGCTAATTGGTGGGTAAAAGAGAAGACAACATGGTTGGTGCTTAGGGAAAAAAAATGGGTTTTGCATTGACCAATGCTATAGGATGGCACACAGAGGGAAGAAATGAATGAACCTATTGAGCTAGAAGAGATCTTGGAAACTCTTATATTTCTGTTTATAGTTGGGGAGATAAGCTGGAGAGTGGGACCTCACAGTGATCTGTGAGGAACTGGAAGCCAGTGATCTTTTCAGCCAACTGTACTTTGAGATTGCAAGGTTAATAGAAAAACCATAGTTCTCCAAGTTGTGGCATTTCTGGTTATTAAAAAAAAAACGGGGAAAAATCAGAAAATTGTGTCCAGGGAGTGGGGCTGAAAAATAAAACTCAAAGCCAATTTTTTTACCTAAATTCACAGAATTCAAGGACTTGACCATGGGTGGTCCTTGGCTCTTTTCCCCAACTTCTACAGGTTGGCCTAATGTGTATTTGATCCCTTGGTCTTGCAAGACTTTTAATCCATAAATTGCATCAAACATTGCAAAACCAGGCAAATACTTACAAGAGATTTTGTTTTACTGACTTAGCCTAGACATAGAATCTAATTCCAGGCAAGAGCTGGACACTCAATCCCAGGAAAGGCAAGATCAATAAGATAAACCCAATCAATTTACCAGCCTCTGGCTGACACATTCCCTTTCCTTTAATAGGGGCCTAAACAGAGTAGTAAAACACAATTTCTAATCCCTGGGTCTCCCAAGGTAGCAAAGTCCCATTGCTTATTTCTGTCTCTTTTGTTACACTCAGGTGCTATCAGTGAAGGAGAGAGATTCAACAGTGTAAGTGGAGCCCAAAGGAGGAAGCCATTGCTATTCAGGGGACCAGAAAGCTCACCAGGAAACATTTGATTATTCTTTTAAGAGTGAAAGGTACTTCTCCAGACAGACAAAAGACAAGAGGAAAGTTATTCCAACAGGAAGTAATCTGTGCACAGATATAAAAGAAACTAAAGGGTGGAAGCAAACAGCTCAGTGTGGCAAGAAATGCGGAGCTTGAGGGTATGAAGAAAGAAAAGCATTTTAGGCTTGTATAAGGGCATTTAGATGTGAGAGAGCCTCGAGTGTCAGGACAATGTCAAATAGTTCCATGTGGGATGAACCCAAGTACCAGGAGGAATGTAGAGAGAGATGAGACAAGACTGGAATGTGGGACAACTCAGGCCAAGGAGGGCTGTGAGTACCTGTCTAAGGAATCTGGCTTTTACTCTGCAGGTAGCAATGGAGGCGGTTGGGGGAGGGAGGATGGCATTAAAAGTGTCTGAGTAGAGGAGTGACATCATTAGAGCTGTGCTTTTGGGAAAATGGATTGGAAAATTAGAGGTTGAAAATAGATTGGTAAAGGCATGTGCCCAGGTGAGAAACTGAAAGGACACAAACTAGGGCCTTATTAGTGATCTAGATCCAATTCTATTGAGAATCTTTCCCCAAGTTTTCCCACCTGCACCAACATCGCCCTTCTCTGAACACCTTACCACTAACGTGAGTCCTGGTCATTGGACCTTTAACAACACCACTAACTGTAGATTTGCCTCCCTTGTGCAATGAACAGCCTGAAGGCAATGGGGTCTGAATAATTTCTCTATCCTGGGCACCCAGCACAGTCAGCCTCCAAGACAATATTTGTTGAATGAATGCAGGCTGGCATACCGGAATAAGTCAATGAATGAATGGGAATAGATGTGGCTGGGTGCCCACACACCTAGTCTCTTTCCCTTAACCTACTCACCCCCCCACCCCACCACCACCACCACCACTGAACCCAGGTCCTGACACTGGCTGGGTAAATAGGACAGTTGTTCCTTTATTCATTCATTGGTAGTATTATTAATAACTTTTAAGTGCCACTTGGATACCACTCAAACAGGAAATAAGGGAGCAAATGTAACCAGTTGGCTGGATGACTTGTGGGATGTGCTATCTCCTGTGATCAGGACTCCATAAATGCATCCCACAACATTCCCCAAGTTCCCCTTGGTTTTACCCACACAGGCCCATACCCTGTGGAACCTAGACAGATTCCTGATATTGAAGGGGCTGGTTAAAGGATAGACACAGCTGGTTCCTCAAGACTTGTGTGTATCTGGCCCCAGGTCCTAGGCACAGAATCCTTCCAGACAATAAACTGCCAGATGATAACCATTGCCCTTTAACATCTATTGTGTATCTTTTGTTGAATCTCACAACACTGCTAAGTAGGTTCTACTTTCCCCATTTGACAGATGAGGGACCCAAAGACTACAGCAGTTACATCTCAACCCTGGCTGCGGTGGAGAGTCACTCCAGGAGCTAAGTGTTACCACCTCCAGGCCCCAGCCCAGGTCCCTCTCCAGTCAGTATCCCAGGTGAGACTCAGGCATCAGGGTCCAAGGTGTCATGGCTGACTAGTGGAAAACCCAGGACTGGTACTCAGCCTCCTCCACACAGCCTCAGTGTCCTTCCCACAGCTCCATTGTCAATAAGTAAAATTCTGCTCCAGAACTGTCCCTGGGAGCTTTAACTCTGGTGTAAACAGTCAGGAGCTGGGTAGGCAGCAGATGGGGGGGAAAAGGCATCTCATCAATGTTTTCATTTTTCTATGCTGCTTGCTTTTGATCTCAAACCACAGGATTTATTTGTGGCTTCGATGGTGCATTAACTGTTTGGGTTCCTCGGGCTCATTCTGGTCCAAACACAGCCCAGCCTGTTTTCTGCAAGCAGGCCTTCCTGGTACAGAGGCCTTGCTCTGCTTTCTCTTTGACTGGGGCAAAACAAAGGGCAGCTCTGGCAGCTTTATGGGCTGCTCTCTGGCTGCTGACATAGCCGCCTGACAGATGGCCTGCCACACTGGGTCATGTCCCCAATTTCACCAAAGAAGCCCACTCAGGGCATGTGTTTTGGCTTCTTTTTATGAGATTTGTGTTAGCCCATGAATCACAGAGTAACCATGCTGGAGAGAACCTTAAAGATCATCTAATCTACCCCTTCCACCATCACCACTCCCCACACACTTTTCTGATGGGAAAATGAAGGCTTATTGGATCATTAAGTATGAATAATCATAAAATTCAACATAGTAAAATATTTCAATACCAAGAAATTATTATTTAAAAAAATAGATGTTTATTTTGCATCAATTAAAGCCATAGACTTTACACATCATCTTAATTAATTCTACGGGCCACTGCATTGCACGAATTTGGGGCCATCATCAGTATCACGGAGTACATGTTGCATTGCCAGGATAGTCATTGGTCTCCAGAATAGTGCTATTCATAACTTGTGTGGCCATACCTGGTGGCTTTCTTAAGACTGATGACATCTTTAGGAGAAATCTGTCATCCCTATAGTAGGTCAGGATACTGCATAACTTTTTCCTTCCCAAGTATGTCTAACTCATCACACAAAGGTTACCAGCCAAATGGGAAACAAGCATCGCTTTTTTTAAATGTGTGTAATCACCATGTGTATCTGGTAGCTTTTGCTACATAACATATTACCCTAAAACTTAGGGGCTTAAAATAACCATTTGTTATTGTTCAGAAATGTACAGGTCAGGCAAGCAGTTCTGCTCATCTGGGCTGAGCCCAGCTGATCTTGGTTAATGCTCATTGATATGTGTGCATCAACTGATGGGTCAACTAGAGGATGGCTAGTCTTCAACAGTCTTGGCTAGGTTGGCTGAGATGACTTCTCTCCATTGATCCTTCTTCATTCAGAAAGTTGGCCTGGGCTAACTGTGCTTGGAGGCCACAGGGTTTCAAGAGAGCCAAGGGAACAGGTAAAACCTCTTAAGGCTCAGGCTCAGACTTTATATATAACTTCTGTTGCTTTTTTTTAGCCAAAGGAAGTCAAAAGGCCAATCCAGATTATAGGCATAGAGAAATCAACTCTACCTCTTAAAGGGAAAAGGTAAAAAAAAAAATTGTGGCCATTTTTCTACATTGCCATACCCTGTAACAACATCAACAAAAATTACAGCGTTGTGGGTGAACTTGGCTAGAGAACATTGCTTAGGATTTCATCTGGAAGAGGTATAACCTATATTCTCCCTGTGACATGCACAGTTATAAGTGGAGTAGCTGGAACACAGAAGAGAAGATGGAGATTGTTGTCCAAGATAGTGATCTCACTCACTAGCAAGGGATTAGAGTTTGACCTCCATTGGTACTGAGCACATTAGACACTTCTTTTTAGAGAGAGGTATATAAGGGAGTGGAAAGAGAATCTGTTCCACTAACTGAGAGGGAATCGGAATGCACATTCTCTCCTCAATGGGATAAGGTAGGATTGTGGGAAGAATTGAAGAGAAGTTCCCTTCTCAATCAACAATCCTTAAATCCAGGCAAGGACATGGAGGCTCATAGAGATTAGGATACCTGGCCAAGAACACAAAGGAGACCCAATTAGGCATGCTGCCCAAGTTGTGATGCCAAAGTCAGCTAAGTTAGCCTTCTTTGGGTTTCCATCCTTAATAGCTTTAGCCCTTTGCTGAGAAAGTCAAACAAGGCTCTCAGATACATCGAGCAGCTATTTTGGTCCAAGCACTTTTCTAAGCACCTTCTTATGAAAAGTGCATAAAATCTTTGCCAATCTTCCTATGAAAAGTGGATAAAATCTGAGTGACAAGCATTATTATTCTCATAATGAATGAGAAACACTAAATCCAGAGAGTCAATGAGATGTATTCAACATTATGCAGTTAGTAAATGGGGTAACATGGACCTAAATTTAAATCAACCCTGTCACTATGTCCAAATGTTCTCTTTATTAAAAATGACTATTTAGCCTAGCTGGGATGACTCAGTGGTTGAGGAGTGTCTACTTACGAATGAGGAGGTCATGGTCTGATTCCCGGTCAAGGCACATGACCAGGTTGTTGTGGGCTCTATCCACAGTGTGTGGTGTGCAGGAAGCAGCTGATCAATGATTATCTCTCATCATTAATGTTTCCATATCTCTCTCTCTCTCCCTTCATCTCTGAAATCAATGATATATATATCTTATTGATTATACAGTATATATGACTACTCAATTCCCTTGGCATGCATTGTATGCAGCAGGCATAGTGGGTTATTTTTCTCCCCAAAAGATTCTTCTTTATTCTTGAGTTCCTACTTTCCCTCCACCTGGAATGTACCAACAACCACATTTTTATTTTAGATTTCTCCTTCCTCATCTGCATCTGCTACCCTAGTTCTCTACCTATAAGACCCCTGCCATCTTTAAAGGACCAGCTCAAATGTACCCCCTTCCAAGATCCAGAATTAAGGTCTACTCTTTTCTTATTTCTCCAGAAGGAAGAAGTCATTTCCTTTACTTCCTCTGTTCTTACAGCATTTCATTTCATCCTACTTTGTGCCATATGCTGTTATTATGTGTTTACTTGTTTATATACATAATAATGTATAAGTTTCTCAGGCAGAACTTTGAAAGCTTGTTGGGCCATGGGACTCATTATTGGAATACCAATGCCCAGAACAGAGCCTTGCAAAAACAGAGGGGAAAAGGAGCAATATGAGTCCCATGCCCCAATGGCAGGTATTGAGTAAATCTTTATTTGCTGCTAGAAAACCTGGGAAGACTTCCTGGAGGAAGCCATGGGTCTGGAATCATGAGAAACTTCTGAATTTCCTCCTTGCCTTTAGTTCTTCTCATCCCTTTGGTCTCTGATGTCTAAAAGGTGTTGAAAGCGCTTTGGTAGAAATCAGTAGTTTCTCAAGCTTGGTTACAGCTATTCTTGGAAAAGAGAAAAGGAAAAAAGTAAGCACCAACTGGTGTGGTAATAATTTAAGTTTTATCCAAATAAGATGTGGAGGACTGCTTGAGGGGACACATTTCTGGCAGCTGATTGTCCCTGAAAAAGATAAAAGGAAGGATGAGAAGAGAGCATTTTGTAGGAGCTCTCTCCACTTCGGAACCAAGCCACTTTTGTTTCTAATTCTCAGAATAAAGAAGGAATAGTAGTGATTTTCTAAAAGTAAAACAGGAAAAATCTTTACTCGCTCTGTGTGTTAGGTATATATCTGATAATTCCTAGCATGTGTACATTATTTGCAATCTATAAAGTGTTTGCCATCTGTTCCCCTAGTCTCTAAACAAGCCTATGGGGTAGATGAACCTATTAAAGAGTGAGAAGTGCTTGAAGCTTATACTCACAGTGTAATTTAAAATTTTCATTGTCTCTTTTTAAGAGACTTTTAGTATGACACATGTTTTCTTTTCAATGACCTTTGAGTCTTCTTCCAAGACATAAAGACTAACTCTTTGAAGATAACTCTCCCCCTACCAGGAAATCTAATCTAGAGGATATGATTCAAGACAGAAGAATAAAAGGAATAAGATAAAGGCTTTAAGTAAAAAAAACATTCTGGCCCCTGATTCTAGTGTGGTCTTGCCTGTGGCATCTCATGGTCATGGGCAGATCGCTTCAATTGTCTTAAGTTTCCCAGGCATAATGCTCATCATTTCCTCCCCTCTGCTCCCAGAGTCTTTTCTATAGCATACCGTCATTTAGATTGTATGACATCTATTGTTTCTCCCTTTACTCTTCCATGTAGAATGGCTTCTCCCATCATATTCTGTCTCTGTCCCTTGTTGGTTACTTTCATAACACTTATCACAATTTGTCATTATTTCCTTTATAATATCATCCTACTTGATAGAGTTTCTGGCTATCTCCCCAACTGGAATGCCAGCCTCATGAGGACAGGGGCCGGGTCTGTTTTGTTTATATGCACCATGCTCAGTGAAGTCAGTTGTCAAATATTGATGGAGTGAAGGATACCTCCTGCAGGAGAGAGAGGACTCCTCTTTTAGCACAGAGTTGGTGCTCAGCCAAGGATTGGGTTGACTAAAGGAACATGTCTCCAATCCTCACCTCACACTTCAGCCTTGACTGACAAAAGAGGGAATGTCTACTCCCATCCTTGTATTCAAGTTCTCCACGCCTTGCAAGTTTCTCTGCAGAAGAGGAGGAATTATCCATATGGTTGGATAGTCCCTGATAGTCCTGGACCATGAATTTTGAGGGTGCAAGGACACTCCATGAAAAGGAACCATGTACCTATGTATACACCCTATTCTGCTTCCTGAGGCCTAAAGAACAGTATTCTCCTGCTCCCTCTTTGAGTTGCTTTTTCCCTCTTTCAGACCAGTTTGCCCACTTCTGTCTGCCTGCAATAAGCTTCTTCTGAGGAGGCATCCACCAACTGTTCTTCTGTGTGACTTGTGATGGGGTGAGAGGGTCAGGCAACCACATCCTCTTTGTGTGGTTGTTTGGATAAGTGAATGTGAGGTTGGCTTCATCAACCCAAACATCTCGATTTGCAGACCTCCGGTTGTAAACTCAAATCTAAATCCAGGATGTGAGTAGGGCATGCTGAGGTCTAGGCCACTTTCTCCAACAGTTTTAGCAATGCTTTACAGTGGGGTATTCTATGCTTTCCCAGCCATTAATAAAACTGGTATCTTATTTTCTGTTGTACTATGAATTTTTTCCTGGAGGCAGGATGATTGAGCATCAAACCCTATCCAAACCCCTAAAAATGTTTTGCTTCTTGGCCTATGGTTCTAGACTATCTGTATCCTAAAAATTCAGAATCTCTAAGTATAGAATAAAAGAATATAAATTAAAGAAGCATCCCAGGACTCCTATACACATTTAGAATTTGAGAGCCATGTCCTAGCAAATCTCCTGTGAACTTGACAGATGGATCTTGTAGCTTGATCAAGCCTGTTCTGAAGTCATGAGTTTACTCATGTACTCTCAACTGAGAGTCCAATTCTGCATGAGGAGATTGCTCAAAAAGGCTTATGGGCCTTGGAATTAAACCCATCTGAGTTAGGATCACAGCTCAGCCATTCCCCAGCTGTGCAACCTTAATCTGGGCACTTAAACTTTTTGAACAGGAGTTTCTTCAATATGTAAAACTGGAAGAAGTACTTAATAAAATGTGCTATGAAAGAGAGTGAGCAAAAAATAAAGAAAACTTCCAACCCTGAAGGGCATGGAGTGGAATGATGGGATATGCCTTCTGTGGTGAAGAATGTGTTAAAGACTTTGAACTTTCATCTGGTTTCTGGGATAAAAACATGCACACACCCACATGTCCTCATATACACATGACCTCCAATTAGTCTCACTGCTGCTGGATAGAACACAACCTATTCCAACTTCTGAGTATGTTTGAACCAGTTGTCTTCCTCCATCTGGCCTCAACCAAGTCTTTATGGCAAGAACACCTTGTTTTCATGACCTTGAAGATACCAAGTGCACTATCTTCTCTGGAGGGAAATAAAACAGACAAGGCCACAATGTTTTGTCTTGGAACCTTCCTTAATAGAGATCAGGAAAACTAATTGGAGTCATTAGTTTGAGAGGAAAGCATGCTTGTAGTAAAATGATTCCCAAACTCAAATCAGAGAATGTCTGTACTGTAACATATGGGGGTGACTTAGTTCAATGCCCTTTTTTTTACAAATGGAAAAATAGGCACAGAAAGTGAAAGTGACTAGCCTCAGGCCAGCCACATAGCCAATTTCTGGTTAGAACACAGTGACCATAGCAAACCATGATGCAGGGCCTGGGAAAGGTCTACAGAACCAGGCAGAGAGCCTCAAAGAAAATTGGTTTCCCTGGCATGTCTGGGTCCTTCACTGGAAAGAAGACTGCTTCTTTGCACATGGCCTAGGCACTTGACCTTTCACTTAATAAATTCTTTGTCTCAGATATCAGTTCCTGGGAAGCCATAGGCAGGTCTATTTATCTAGTCCTCACAATTATGTATACAGGTGGTATTATCATCTCACACTGGCAGACAAAGAAACTGTGAAGGTGCCAAGGCCCTGATGCTCCAAGTCACACAGTTCAAAGCTGTCCTGCCCTGATGGGAGGCAGGGCTGCCTGGCTTCTGAAGACCTTCCCACCCCATTGCACCTGCTGTACCTGCTGCACCTGCTTCTGGCTTATCTCACTCACTCATTAATAAAAATCATGTTTATTTATGTTTGTAGTAGGAAAATATGCTACATGGGGCATGAGGTCTTGTCTGTCTTATTTTTTAGTATCTCTTTATGCCTTGGACAGTGCCAAACACCCAAGAAGGAAGGGAAGGTAGGAAGAAATGAGAGGAATAGAGGGAGGTGTGGGAGGAAAGGATGAGTTCTGCTTCTGCTCTAGCACCTCTATTTTCTGCTCTAAAATCAGGTCTTCATGACAAACTCAAATGTGCACAGTCTTTACCTTTTATAAAATGTTTTTCCATTCTTTGGATACTCCCAATAGAAAGTAGAAAGAGAAGGGATTTTTATCACTACTTTATTTTTCCATTTATAAACCAATCAGCTCCTGAGAGCTGCAACGTACTGATAACTGTGATAGTCTTAGGACCACGATGACCACAACCTGGTTCGTGTGAAGTCCTATTTTCACCTGTCTCCCCATGTGGAGTATTGCAGGCAATGCAAGAGGGCTGTAGTAGGCCTCTGCACAGAGGGGAAGAGATTTGCTCCCTGAAGCTCTCCTGGGCTGTCCTCCAGACAGAGCAGATGCTTGAGATGAGTTTTAAAAGAGCACACGCAAAAGGAACAGCACATGTAAAGGCACGCATGCCTGAGAAGTGTGGTGCCTTTCCGAAACTATGAGGCTGCAACCTAAGGTGTATGCTGAAGAGCAGACTCGGGTGCTGGAACCTGAACAGTGAGCAGGGACCTGACCTTGGGAAGTCCTTCAGTGCTTGGACTTCAGCCTGAGGCAGAGGGCCTATTGACAGTTGTGTGCCACAGAATAGCCCCATCTGACCTTCTGGCATTAGAAGATCACTTTGGAGGAGGCAGTGTCGAGGGTGGAGCAGAGCAGGACAAAGCTGAAAGGCAGTGAGAACAGTTAGGAGGCTGAGAGGATCATCCTGGAGAGAGATGAAGAGAGACTGCAGAAAGACCAGCCAGCCGGGGGCACTTCAGCAAAACACATGGGGAGACTTGGGCAGAGTCCATGCCAGAATGCCTGTGCTTTTGGGAGGGCAGTGATTCGCCCATTTGAGCAGATGGCAAACCTTGGTCTTCCCTGTCCTAGTTCAGCATTCTTCCCCACACACAGGGCCAGTGCTGCCTTCGTTCTCTGTATTCTGGCCTGGCTCCCTGAAGACATCCTGCAACTCCGAGCCTGTAACCATTGACCCTCTTTGCTCATCCACCTGCTCCTGGCCCACAGGCTGCCCATCTCTGTTTACTATCGCAAAATTAAACTCTTTACCCCTGGGGGCGGCTTAGAGTTTACACAGCTGCAAGTAATAGGAGAATGTACAAGTTCCTCTACCCTCGAGGGAGAAGGTAGGCCATCACCCTTACTGAGGTGCACTGGGACCTACCTGGCTTCTCAGGCCCTCTCCTCACCTATATTTCTGAAGGCTTGTTTAACATTAAAGCTCAAAGAGACTTTTGAATTCACCTAGGCTCAGGGTTACCATGTGACTCATCTATGGCCACAGCCAGCAAGTTTGCAGGTCAGGTTCCTGGACTGACTCCCAAGCCTCTGGCACTTTCATGACCTCGTAGTAGCCTAGGAAATTAGGACTTCAATTTGGGTCTCATCAAACCATAATGCTTTCCATTATTGGAACAAGGAGGGTATTGATGCTCCAAGGAGCCCACAGGTGAGCGCCTGTCCTAGTCCCAGGTGAGGCCCATGCAGAGCGGTTCCCTAGCCCCGCGCCATACCAGGCGGTGCTCCGGTCCAGGTGGTGTTTACCCTTTCCTCATTCTGTGGTGATGTGCTCATTGATGAGCCGTGGAGCACATCCAGAATGTTTTTGGAGCTGTTAGCTATTATGTCCTAAAAAATAATAAATTGCACACTGCGGCTCTGCTTCTTCCCCTCTTTCTTTCAAAGCAACTGGAGAGCTAAAAAAACCAAGCTCCTTCCAGGGCCCACATCGTGTCCATGTTACCACCAACAGGAGGGTCCCCAGGCCCTGGAACCCCTGTTTACTCTGAAGAACTCACTCAGCACCAGCTGAGAGCCCTCTTGGCCCCAGTGCCTCCTGGAGGATGCCTCCTAGGGCCCCTCTGT
This sequence comes from Eptesicus fuscus, assembly GCF_027574615.1. Taxonomy (NCBI): domain Eukaryota; kingdom Metazoa; phylum Chordata; class Mammalia; order Chiroptera; family Vespertilionidae; genus Eptesicus; species Eptesicus fuscus. Next base: position 37,933,365 of record NC_072481.1, on the reverse strand, counting down.
GCAGACACAGACAGCAGGCTGCCCCTTGTTGACAGTGCGGAGCTGCACCCCCAGCCCACCGCTGCCTGCTCCTTGGGCCACCAGGTCTGCATTTATTTTTCCAGATGATAAAGCATACTGTCCTGAGGAGTTCAAAGCCCCCACTAACACCGTTGCCTCATAGGCAGGAAAGCTGTGTTATTTATTTCATGGAACAGTCTACCAGCCTCCTGCTCTCCTCTCTGCCCCCCTCCTTTCCTCTGTCCCCCTCTCCCTCCCCTAGCCTCTTTTCTTTTCCCCTTTCCTTTACATCTCAGGCCCTAGCCCCCTTCCTCTTGTTTTCCCTTCTTCTCTTTGTCCTTCTCTATTCTTTCCTCTCGAGAGCCCCCGATGAAGCTCTGTAGAAAATGTTTGAATCTCCAAGTTAAAAGCTAACAGCCTCCTTGGCATTGATATCGGATAAGAACTACTCATTTCCATTGTGTCCTAGACCACACGTTTTGAGTGGAAGTTCACAAAGTGGACTTTAACTGATAAAGGCCCAGCTTTATCACAAGAGCATGGAAATCCTGGGCCCAGCCTACCTAGGATATAAGTATATCAAAAAGCATGAGTGGAAATGGGAATCTCTATATGCGATGGAATTGACCAGAAAGTCAGACAACTCTGCAACGCTCCTAGATTTCTGATCTTGGGAAAGTTATTTCTCTGTAGATCTCAGTTTCTAATATGTCCAAAGCAGTTAGGAATCCCTGTCCTACCCTCTCCCAGGAAGGACAAAAGTATGCCTAAGATTATCTCTAGGAAATTCTTCAGTGCCCATGCAGTTATGAGCTACCTACTCCCAATGGTTATTGTAAGAACCAAATGAGACCACGTGTATAAACTCCCTAACATGTTGTCAGGAACAAGTAAACATCAGCTACAATTATCATTTGCTGCTGGCTAGGTCCCCAAGCAGCAGGCTGAGATGGAAGTGTGCATGCAGAAATGGTATCAGGGACTTCTCTCAGGATCCCCACACATGAAAGAGAAGAGTAGGTGGCAGGGTCAGGCAGAGAAAGTAGTGAGCTGTGGTGCAGCCTCAACAGAGGTCTCAGCCAACACTGTAGGGAACTCTGAAGTGGAAATGGCCTTTCAGAGTTACCCTACATTGGGGTTAGGAGGCCAGGCATTTATACCCCCCCACCCCAGAGTTCAGTCATTAGATGTGGGCTGCCCCAGAAAGGCAGTAGGATCTCAGGAGAGGTGGCTCTCTTCAGCTGACGCAATCCTCAAAGGGGACTAAGAATTGAGGGCTGTCTTCTGGCCGCCCTCCCAGCAGCTGGAGAAATAATTCCTTAAGTACAGAGACGAAGTCTGGGCCATGCATCCAATATCCCCTACTTCATCATTATTATTACATAAATATAATGATTTATTTTGTTTCCTCATATGGCTGAAAAATTCTGATATTTGCCAAAGAGTCTGTAATTAGAAGACAAATGTGGAAAAATTATTTCTACTTAACCAACCAGTAAGTAAACACTGATCAGCAACTTCTCAAATGGAAATGCACAGTGACCGTCAGACTGACCAACCCAATGGGTCCACAACAGAAAGATGTGATTTGCAAGACTATTTACAATGGTCCCTAGTCATATCCCAGACTTGCACGGTCCATTATCCCTTACTGGCAAATTCTGTATATTGCTTCTATAGTTCTTTCTGATTCTCACTTCTGAATTTATCACTCTATTGCTTAAACATAACCAAGGCTTCCATCCCCTAAAGAAACAATCAGGTCTCATTCTCCCTTGGCAGCCTCATTCCCTGCCCCTCCTTCCACCCCTCCACCTCATGACCCCAACAGCTCATTTTACTTGAGCCATTCCTAATGCATACCTCAGTGCCTCAATATATTTTTATCTATTTTTTTCAGTGTCTTTTTTTCTTTACTTATTTATTAAGGTATTACATATGTATCCTTATCCCCCCTTTGCCCCCCCCACTCATGCCCTCACCCCCCTGGTGTCTGTGTCCATTTGTTATGCTTAAATGCTTGCATACAAGTCCTTTGATTGATCTTTCCCCCTTACCCCCACCCTCCCCTATCTTCCCTCTGAGGTTTGAGCATCTGATTGATGCTTCTCTGTCTCTAGATCTATTTTTGTTCATCAGTTTATGTCATTCATTATATTCCACAAATGAGTGAGATCATGTGATATTTATCTTTTTCTGACTGACTTATTTCGCTTAGCATAATGCTCTCCAGGTCCATTCATGCTGTTGCAAATGGTAGGAGTTTCTTCCTTTTAAATAAATATTTTTAAGTAAATTAAAAACATTATAGAAATGTTGAAAAAATGGACTTCAATTCCTTAAGGTTTTCCAAGACAGAGGTTTCATCTATGTCATTTTTTGAGAAGAATACAATGAAATCCCATGAGATGGTTTCCAGCCCTGTAGCCTTGATGGACAGGCTGAGAGAGGAAGGACTAGCCTGCCATGATGAACCTTGCTTCTCCACAGTGATGTAGCTATACTGGACAAATTCAGACTAAACATAAATGCATCATTGTCTCCATGTGTGTTTCTAATGTCTTAGCATCAAACTCCAGGGAGGGCTCCTGGGGGCAGTAAACGACACTGAGACCAACCCAGAGTTATTTTGGATGTGTATACCTGTCATCTTTCTAGCAGTCTTCCTGGAGCAGCCTCAGGGAAAGTCCACAAGGGCAAGGACTCCATGTTGCCATCTGACCACTAAATCATCCTTTGTGACCTGGGCCTCAAGCCAGCTGACCAGATCCTGCTTCTAAGAAGAGAGCTAATTAGATGGCTAACATGAATTCCACTGAGAAGAGATGGTCACTTTAATTGTTCCTCATAAAAACATTTATTATATAAAGACAGATATTTAGGGGAACTCACGTTCAGGCAGTCATTTACTTGGGGGAAAAAAACTCAACCACATAAACACTGAAAAAAAAGACAAAAGAATATCAAAGGTTGCATTCTTCTCTTTCACTTGATATTGAACAAATATTTATTAAGTGTCCATCATGTGCCAGACATTACTCTGTGCATTGGAGGCCCCAGGAAATGAGCCATCGACCCTGCCCACATGAAACTCACAGGGAACCAAGCAGGTTGTGTGAGAAGCACACTGGTCAGTAAGTACACATGCAGATCAGAGCCCCACTGCATACTTGGGAAAGCTCCCAAGAAAATGGTAATTAGGCTGAAACCTAAGGGATCATTTCAAATTTACTCATATGAGAATGGACAATAGTAGAGGAGAAAATAGTGTGTTCCTGTCAGAGTAAATGGTGTGTTAGAAAGCTCAGAGGTAAAAAATAAAAATAAAAAAGAGCATTGGTCATTGAAAATGACAAATCCAGCCCTTGTAGCAGGAGCACTGAATGTGCAGAGAAGTGGTCATGAGGAGGCTACAGAAGTAGTCAAAGACCCTACAATGAAGAGACTAGAAGCCCCGTTGGGACATGGCTTTTCCTAAGAGCACAAAAGAGCCAGTAAAACCCTTCAAGCAAGATCCTAACCACAAATCCTAACCAAAATCATCTGTGGCAGTAACACATTGGCCACACTCATCCAGTGGGAGTGCCCCAAGTTAAAGATCCTATGCCTTGTGCACTCTAAATTGTCAACTTGATCTAAGAGGACTTAAGAAAGCCTTCTTTTAGAGCTCACCTAAGACTAAGGAAGTATGAGAAGTAGAAAGAATAGTGGATTAATGTGATGGTTAATGTTATGTGTCAATTGGCTAGGCTAAGGTATCCAGTTATTTGATCAAATGGTAGTCCAGATGTTGCTATGACCGTCTTTTGTACAGGGTAGAGCAAAAGTGGGTTTACAGTTGTGAGTATGTGAAGCACAGAGTTTATTCTTGTATTATCATTTATTAACTATTGTATTATTCTCCATATGAAGAACTAAACCTCCTTTCCCCCCAGCCTGCAAATTAACATTTGTAATCAGTGGACTTTAAGAAAAACAGATTATCCTCCAGAATGAGTGAGCTTCATCCAATCAGTGAAAGGCCTTACGTGGGAAATCTAGGTTTCTCAGAGAAGCATTCTGCCTCAAGACCATAATATGGAAACCCTGCCCAAGTTTCCAATCTGCTGACCTGCCCTAAGGATTTGAGACTCAAGGTTGTAATAGAAAGTCTTGCCTGCATTTCTTACAGCCTGCCAGCAGGCCCTGACTGCCCTGAAGATTTCTGACATGCAAGACATTAAACTACTGTCAGCCAATTCCTTAAAATTAATTCTCAATTGATGTTGAACAGATATATAGGTAGATAAATACATAGATAGATGATAGATGATAGATAGATAGACAGAAGATAATGTAAACACACACACACACACACACACACACACACACACACACAATTGGTTCTGACTCTTTGTAGAACCTTGATTGATACAACTAGGATTCATTCAGAAACCCCACTCCAATCTCCTCTAACATTTAACTTCTCTAAGCCTATTGTCTCATCAGGATAATGGAGACTAATCACCCTCCTTTGGGCTGGCACATAGTAGGTGCTTCAGATCATTTTTTCCCTCTCCTTGATTGATTGATAGGATAGATACATACCTAATGAAGGGCATTTTTCTGCTGACACAGGCTGTCCTCAATGAAATCTGATCAAGAATGAGAAGCACTAAACAAATAAAAGAGAATATTCTTTGAGTATTCTTGCCACCATGATGGATGACTGCTCCAAAAGCTATTTCTCAAGAGTTCCTAGTAGAGAAAAATGTTCAAGCTTGATTTTATATGTGTGTGGAAAATAAATTGTATGACAAGGGTGGCGACATTTGGATGGGGAGAGGGCTTAGACAAGGAATTAAACATGTCAGGAGTCTCAGAATGAAAATAACGTTGAAATAGAAGGTGAAAGGGGCATATTTGGAAAGCTTGACAAGTGGCACAATGGGAGGAAAGGTGGCATTCTAGAACGGGATGTCAGCCATTCTCTACCACTAAAGCCACGATCTGCCCTCAATAACTCAGCAAGGTGGAAAGGACGAAAAAATATGAGCCCAAGTTCTAATGCTCTATTATCACAACTGGCTTAAATTATTTTCCCTTGCTTAATTGACCACATAGCAAGAACAGAGAGAGTAAAACCAGACAAACTTTTTTTTTTTTTTAAGGAATCTTTGCCTAGGTAATCTCTCAAGTTCCTGTCAGCAAAACTCTCAACATTAGAGATACCCAAGACCCAGAGAGAGAAAATGTCTGGGATAATGTCACAAGTAACACAAGGTCTGTGAGCTCCCAACTACCGGGCTTTGTAAAGAACTAAGAGTATTATCTAGGCAGACATGTCAAATAGATTGCATTCAACACACCAGCTCCAACTGATTGATGGTGCTGGGTTGAGGTGTATGAGAGCGAATACAGGTTCAGCATGAAAGAGGGCTTGATGGATTAGTGACGTCTGTCATGAGACAGAAGATCTGCAAGCAAGCCAAATTTTTGTCATTCCTATCAGGTTATATCACACACAGGTCAGCAAAATATAGTTTGTGGGCTAAATGAGGCCCCCTGTTTATTTTTATAAATAAAGTTTTATTGAAACACAATTCTGCTCATTCATTTGTGTATATTCTATGGCTACTTTTGCTCTACAACTATAGAATTTAGCAATCACAATATAGACAACATGGTCCACAAAGCCATATATATATATATATATATATATATATATATATATATATATAACACACACACACATACAACACACACACACACACACACAAAATGGTCCCTTTATAAAAAAGTTTACCAACCCTATTCCAGAGTACACTGGGACCCAGATTGACCCGATTCCATTCAGATAATGAGGTCACTCATTCATTATTCATCCCATATTTATTACATGTCTCATATGTTCCAAACACTACATATATAAACATATATATAATATAGTAATAGGTACTATGTAATATAACATAGCAATTTATACGATGAAAGGAAACAGCCTTAGGATAAAGTGAAGATAGATAGATAGATAGATAGATAGATAGATAGATAGATAGATAGATATCTGGAAATATAAATATTTCCAATCCATATCATCCTAAGGCTGTTTCCCTTCATGGTCACAGGATGGCTGCCAGGGCCCATCTGGTCTGTGTGCTTCCTTGTTTATATCAAGCAAGGAAGAGAAAGAATCCACTCCCCACAGCAAGAATTATAAGTCCTTCCTTTCCTTCCCATCAGTCTAATTAGGCCGCTTAAATCGCAAACCTAGGTTCAGACTAACACTGTTTGCCAGGGGTGTGCCATACCCAGACAGGCTATAATAGAACTCACCCTAAACTGGGGTGGGGCAGCATCCTCTGAGCCTTGTAGGAGATAGATGAATGCTTGAACAAAGTCAAGTTCAAACAAAAACAAGGAGAGGGACAGGAATGATGACTGGGCAACCCCAGTCCACCACAGTGGCTATTGCAATCTCGCAGTTGAAGGATAGTGGTGAGTTCCTAGTTAGGAGAGAGCAGGAGAGAAAGAACAGGGCAAGTGTTTGAGGTAGAAGGACTAGTTAGATTGAATGTTACAGTGATAAGGTAGAAAGAACAAAGTTGATCCTCAAGTTCTTGGCTTGTGCAATGAGTCAATGATTGTCACCAATAAGGTATGAGAGCAGGAGGGTCAGGGAACTAGACTAGTCATTCTTAACCCTGCCTGCCCATTAGAGTCACTGGAAAGCTTTTAGAAAATACTTAAATCTGGGCCCCTCTCCAGACCAATTAACCCAAAAGTTCTAGAAAGAATCCCGGACACTGGTGTTTTTGAAAAGCTCCCCAGGGGATTTCAGTGTGTAGCCTGTGTTGAGAACCACTGCTCTAAACCATTCAAGTAGGAGCAAAGCCAAGAAATTATCTAACCAAACTCCTCATTTTATGAATAAAAAAACCAGAGTCCTGCCCAATGTCACACACCCTTTACCACATTTCCCTTTCATTTCAGTAAGTTGTGTTTGGGTGTTCACGGTGTGTCAGGAACTGGGCTCTGTTATAAGACAGCAAGGTCAGTGGTGGGCCTGGCTGTGTCTGACACAGGACTGCAGAAAGCGTGGGAGGAAGGAGAACCACAGCTCTGGCCTGTGTGGTGTAGCAGGAAGAGCATAGAGTCTGGAATCAGATAAACCAGGGTTCCATTCCTGGCTCTGCCATAGTGAGGGCTTAGACGAATCATTTCAACCAGAATCCATAAACTCTGAGAAGTGAGGACTAACATGCCTATCCTATGGAGGAGGAGAGGGGGTTAACTGAGAAAATGTAGGAAACGCCCAGCAAGGACCTGTGAGGCACTTGGAAGTGATTAGCGCCTTTTTAAGCAGGTTGGGATGATTAAACCCTTACTTGTGGACTGGAAGGAGCCTGGGCTGGGAAATAATTCTGCAACTGAACTCGAGGCCGCTGCCAGATGATCTCTGTGGGCCAGGAGCATATGAATGCTCAGCGAGATGGGCCATTATGATTTCAGTTCAGGTTTTCATAACAAAATGACATCTCACTGAGATGACTGATCCCAGAAGAGAGCCCAATCTAAATTTAGAGGGTTTCATTGCTTTCTCAAAAGCCCAGAAATGTGATTTGTCTTCAGGCCCCATAGCTTCCAAGATCATCTGTGGTAGCCAAACTGACGGTGACATTCTCTCTAGCTGCATTTGAGCAGTGAGTCACTGCATCCATATGGTCAGTTTGGGATCTGAGAGAGGCACTGGACTGGAGCCCCTCCCTGGAGCCGTCCAGCGTTCCACGGTAATTGGCTGTCATTAGGAGAGGATGTGAGTCATTAGGAACTTACACATGTGCATGTGAGTGTGTGTCAGCACAAGGAACTCACTCGTTCCTTTTCCGCTAATCACCAAAGGCAATCACAGAGCCATAAGCAGCCTGGAGTGATGGAGCCAAGTAAGAGTGGGTCCTGGGAGCCCAGGCCTGACTCAAAACCAACCACCATCTCTGCAAACAAGCATGATTCTCACTTCCCTTATGACTTGCCCAAGGGGACACCTTGCCTGAAGTTTCCTAGTCAGGAAAAATAATCTATATCCACAGGGAGAGGATTCAAGGTCCTTGGGAGAAAAACAAAGTCAATAAAAATGTCACAAAATAAATGATCTTCAAAAGCGATACCTGGCCCAGCCAGTGTTGCTCAGTGGTTGAACATCGACCTATGAACTAAGAGATCACAGTTCATTTCCCAGTCAGGGCATATGCCCAAGGGGAGTGCAGGAGACAACCAATCAATGATTCTCTCTCATCATTGCTGTTTCTCTCTCTCTCCCCCCTTTCCCTTCCTCTTTAAAATCAGTTAAAAAAAAAACATTTTTTTTTAAAAGCGATAACTGGATTGAAATTTGAAATTGAAGACGTTTCTCTGAATGGGCATAGGACAAATATATATTGAGCATTTCCTATGTGTCAGTCACTGAAGACACAAATACAAAGAGTCACAATCTATAATAATAAAAGCGTAATATACTAATTAGACTGGACGTCCTTCTGAACAAAGCCAAGCCGGGGCTGCTGGTGGCCAGAGGGAAGCCCAGGTTCCGGTTCCCAGGTGCCAGAAGGAAGCCAGTGCCAGCAGCCAGGGGAAAGGAAGGCCTACTCTTGCACGAATTTTGTGCATCGGGCCTCTAGTAAAGTAATAACTCTCCAAGCACTAATTTCTTTACCTCATAGCTTCATTTTTATTAAATTTCTTCTAAGTTGTTTTGAGTTGAGTCAGGCACTGTACTACAATTGTCACAAACATTACCTGCTTGAATACAACACCATCCTTGAAGGAAATATAGCCCAGAGCCATTGCACAAATGAGGAAACCAAAGCCTCCAACTGAGGCTCATCTGTCACATTTCACAGTGAGAGCAGCATCAGTACTGTAAGCCCTGGCTGCCTGACTCACCCAATAAATGAGGACACTATAACTGTATGGCACTTTAATTTTTCTGGACCTCAAAGTGCCAAAGCATGAACTTGAGCCTGGCATTTCCTGGCTCCCACTATTATTTCAAGCTTCTGCTTTAACATATCCCAGAAAGTATGAAGCAGGCCAAATGGCCAAAGAGATTGGGCAAATTCCCATAAGTTTCATATGTTTAGGAGTTTCCTCTACTGAGTAGCCCCTGGAAAAGCCAATAGGCCAGATCAGAGCTCATAGTGTAATAAGAGATGCTCAACAAATGATAGCCATGTGCAGGCATCTTATCACACACTAGAGACCTGGTAGGGTCCCTAGGCCTGGCCAGCAATCGGGGCCTTCTGGCTGCCAGCTGGGGCCTCCCTTCCCTGGCTGCTGGCTGCTGGCTGCTGGCTGCCGGCCACTGGCCAAGGCCTTCCTTCGCTCCGCACCGCTCCCTGGTGGTCAGCGCACATCACAGCGATCAATCGAACTCCCGGTCTCCCAGTCAAACTCCTGAGGGGACACTTTGCATTTTAGGCTTTTATATATACAGATTATCTCCTATCCTCATCAATATAATGCTATGAATGGAGTAGAATTATCTGTATTTTACAAGAAACTAAGACTCACAGAAGTGAAATGACTTGTCCATAGTCACTTTGCTGGGATGTGGGAGAGTTTGCATTAGACTGATATTTTGTCTTTCCTACTATACCGAACGTCCTTGAGGCCAGACGCATGCTTTGGTAGCTTTGTTCTCCTAGCACTTATCATGGTGCCTGAAACAGAGTAGAGTCTTGATAATTGAAAGGTTCTGTTTCTGTTGAACTCTAATAATATTCGTTAGGAATGTGCCTAGCACTGTGCTAAATGCTTTATAACACGTTATTATTTCAGTATTCGAAATAAGCCTGTGAGATAGTTTTTAGATACATATTTAAGGTGAGGAAATGTACTGAGAGTGACTAAGTTTATATAATTAGTACATGATAGACGCAGAAATTAGTCTAGGTTCATGTAACTCCAATATTGTGTGTTGTCCAAATTTATTTATTTGGAAGATGAATGTCATGGCTAAGAATCTGATTGCTGGAACTGCCCAGCACTCACATCCTTAGTGCCCTCAGCAATCTGCTGCCATGAGCACTGCTGTACATTGCAAAGTGAGAACCTAGGGGCTCAGAGGTAGGAATTGAGTTTGCTAACACTTTTCAGGCCATTGAGGGTTCCTAGCATCTGAAGTCAAAATTATTCAAGATTGGCGCTCCTAATGAGTTCTTTTTTTATACCTGGAATGTGTTGGGAGCCAGCTGGCTACTGCCACAGCTCAGCTATCACCTGGTGCTTTCTTCTGAATAGGGTCAATAAATCACATGAACAGCTAAGCCAGACTGTGTCTGTCTGAGTCTGTATCTGATAAGACGCTCTCAACAACAAGTGAGCTGTGTTCCACTTTCTGCAGAGCTGGCTGCGCAAAAGGCAGCAGCCAAGTGGATAAGAATCACCTGATTTCAAAACTGGAAGGCCCATCCAACCTCTTTGCTTTGAGACTCGGAGCCTTAGACTGGAATACTGGGTCGTAATATGGAAATCCGTTCAACTTGGTGCAGAGTGGTATGTTGTAACTATGGAAGAGTATTTTATAGAACCTATTTGTACAACAACCAGAACACATGAGAACTGGAAAGTCCTCCCCCTTGTGGTACACACAGAGATGTGCAAACAGATATCCTTCCATGAAAAACTAACTGCCGGCCTGAGAGGAGCATCAGCACACAGCTTCCAGCTATGAGCTCCATCAAGATCCGCCTTAGCTATCTATAAAAGCCAGCTTCATCCAAGGTCATGCCCTTGCTGGAGTAGCTCACATTTCATGATTAAGCAAGGCAGTATACAAAGGCCCAGTCGTCATTTCAACCTGACAAGGGACAACTTTGATGAACACAATTTTCTCCAGAACACACATTGTGTTTCCTGAAGCTTTGTTGGACCTCTATCCCAGTTCATATTCTCCCTCTACCTAGTAATGCTTCTTCCTACTTCCTTTCACAAGTTTTGACCCCCCAAGGTACAATAAACATCTTGTACCCTAAACTCTAGGTATCTTCTTTGGAGAACCCAACCTGTAATACCCTGACCTCTCTGACTGAATTTTCTTTCTGCATTCCTTGGTATGTCTGCTCTGCTCAATAGTTCCTTTTCCATAATCCATCTGTAACTTTCCATCTTGAACGTAATTCATCATGGTTTCCTCGCAAATTGTGGCCTCAGCACCTGTGGCAGACTATTTTCCAGGTTGACTACTGCAACATTTTTTTTAATTTAAATTTTATTTTAAAGTCTACATGTTCTTTCAAAAATTGGCCACTCCCCATAAATAGAGAGAATCTGCCTGGCCAGTGTGGCTCAGTGGTTGAGCGTCGACCTATGGACCTGGAGGTCATGGTCAGATTCCCAGTCAGGGCACATTCCCGGGTTGCAGGCTCGATTCCCAATTCCAGGTAGGGGGCATACAGGAGGCAGCCAATCAATGATTATCTCTTATCATTGATGTTTCTATTTTTCTCTCCCTCTCTCTTCCTCTCTGAAGTCAATAAAAACATATATTTTTAAAAAATAGGCAGAATAGCCCTAGCTGATTTGGTTCAGTGGATAAAGCATTGGCCTGTGAACTAAAAGGTCCCAGGTTCGATTCTGGTCAAGGGCACATGCCTGGGTTGTGGGCTTGATCCCCAGTGGGGGACTTGCAGGAGGCAGCCAACCCATGATTCTCTCTCATCATGGATGTTTCTATCTCTCTATCCCTCTTCCTTCCTCTTTGAAATCAATAAAACTATTTAAAAAAAATAGGCAGAATATGCCCTGGCCAGTGTGGTTCAGTTGGTTGGGCATCATCCTGTGCACTGAAAGGTTGCTGGTTCAATTCCAATTCAAGGCACATGCCCAGGTTATAGGCTCAATCCCAGGTAGGGTACATGCAGAAAGCAGCTAATTAATGTTTCACTCTCACATTAATGTTTCTTTCTCCCTTTCCATTCCACTCCCTCTAAAAATCAATAATTTTTTTAAATAGGCAGAATCTATTTCTCCTCCTAGTGAAGTTGGACTTTGTGACTGCCTTGATGAATAGGATGAATGACATTGCATGACATCTGAGGCTAAGTCATAAAAGGCATTATGGCTTCTACCTGGTTCTTTCTCTCTGGGGACACTCACTCTCGAAACCTAATCACCATGCTGTGAGGAAGCCCCAAATAGCCCATGTGGCGAGACCACATAGAAAGGAATGAAGGCCCCTAGCTGACAGCCAGCATCAGCTGTCCGTCAGCCATGTGAATGAATGAAGCTTGAGGTAATTCCATGCCCCAACCATTGAATCTTCTAACTTAGACCCCAGACATGGCAGAACAGACACAACTTGTTCCTGCTGTGCTCTCTCTGAATTTCAGACCCTCGGAATCTATGAGCATAATAAATGGTCATTATACACCACTAAGATAATTTTTTTTTATACCCACAGTAACTGAAATAGCCCCAAAGTTCACAGGACTCTGACCTGTCTCCCATGGCCAACTGACTCTATCTCTAGGTAGAGTTCAATTCCAAACTCCTTGGACAGAGAAATTGATGGAAACAGAGGTGAAGACCTGACACAGATTAGGCCAGCTGTGGCCATGTAGCTAGGAAGTCAGGTCTTCCAATGTAAAAGGCTTTTTAATTTGGGATCTTTTTATTCATTAAGTAATTATCACATGTCTTGTACAAGTTATATGCCGCATAAGCTACTGGTGAATAAGATGTGATCCAGCTGGCAAGAAGTTTATATGGAGAGGACTCATGCACTGAACAAGGCAAAAATACATTCATTTCCTGAGGTAGCACATTGCAGTGATAGAAATTACTGAGGGAACCTAATTTGTTGGAGAGTCAAAAGCGTAGCCAGGGAGAAAAGGACTATCATGTTTACTCTATCCAGATTCAGTTGAGCAACCATTTATTGAACATCTACTCTGAGTCTCAGGGCTGGGCCAGAGCATATTTATGTACAGATGATCCCATTTGGTGAATATTTGAATCTCCAACTATGCCTCAAACATAGTAACTCCAGAGAGAGAACATAATTGCTTGAGTTTCAGCTCAAACCTGAACCAGTGTCTACCATTGTTATGATCCCCCCTCACACCAGGCCACCTCGTACAGCATCTTTCAGCATGGCTCACAAGTGGAAGGAGCTCTGTCTGACTCAGGATAGAATAATACTTAAGTGCATTGGGCTCTGGAGATAGTCTGCTCAGGTTCTAATCCTAGCTCTACCACTTACTAGACACAGCTAGTAAGGGGGCAATAAGGAACAAGTTTAGTCTTTCTGAGCCTCTGTCTCCTTATCTGTAAAATTTTATATAACAGTACTGACCTCACTGGCTTGTTGTGAGGATAAAAACTGATAAACCATGTTACAAGCTTACAATACTATCTGACACAACATAGGGGCTCAATAAATAGTAATTCTTATGTTGCAGTTTGAGAGCCAAGAGGAGGCTTCCTGGTGGAGGTAGGCCTGAGCACTGTGTGATCTTTGATCTTTCAATACTTAAAGTTGGAAAGAGAGATTTCCTAATGAAGTAGAAGCCAAATTAGTGGAATTGTAAGGTGTTTTCAGAAACGAGCAATCCTGGTTGATAGAGCTTTAAGTAAATTTGTTTACTTGTTTATTTTCTGCCTTTTCCCTTTGGTGCCTAAGCTTTTCCATGAGATAAAGGGCTTCACTCCACCTAGAGCAGAGCCTGGTATTTGGCAGGTGTGCCATAAAATTTTGCTGACTAAATTAATGAGGTGTGCACTGTACTGTGTGGACTTGAGCAAGCCTCCTCTCCTCTCTGAGACTTAGCGCCTTGCCTTCTGAGGAAGGATGATAGCATCCTTTTCATGGTTGTTGAGAGGCTTAAATAAGAGAATCATGCAAATTCTGGCCTGAAGCAGGTGTTCAAAACATGCTAATTCCCTTTTCTTGGATGTGTATGTCCAGAAGGTCAATGTGGAGTGGGATAGATAATAAAAAATGTAAACAAGTGAATGAAGAGAACTGGTGCATGTTGGAGAACTTAGAGTCAACTTCCTGGAGGAAGAAGACCTGAAACTGGGCCTTGAAGCAGGGAGCTGCACTGTGTTTGCATCAGAACCTTTGAGATGGACTCCAAGTTCATAATGAGGTAGGGACTTTGGTTACCTGTATGGCCAGGCTCCTGATCTGAACAGAAATTTCAGGGCAGATTCCTATGCTACTGGGATGTGCCCTCCCCTCAAAGCTTTTTATATTGTGTGCTCCTGGCACCAGAAACGGACACAGACCTCTCAGCTAATGACTCCAGCTTGATACATGACCTGAGCACATCACGAAGCCAGCTGGATTTCTGTTTCCTTATCTGTAAGATAGAGGGTTACATGGATCAGCCCCAAGGGCCCCACTAGTGCTGATGCTCTGGAGTATGTGGACAGACATCAGGCAGCCGTTTTGTAAAGACATCAACAAATGCAGTTATGCAATCATTTGCCCGTAGTGTTCTTTTGTATTGAATTTTCAAAACAAGCCCTGAAGAAAGGCCTAAAGTGGTCTCATTGGAGACATGGTTTGGGAGTCAAGGAATGGTTAACAGAACAGAAGTGGGAGTTTACTGACTCTGCTGTGCAAATTCTCTCCCCTTTTCTGGGTCTGATCTTTCCATCTGCCTAAAAAGGGAGCTGGGTGAAAGATTAGAAAGTTCCTCTGAGCCTTTCCGATCACCAGCTTTTTATGATTCTCCTCCTGGGCTCAGATCCTTCCAAAATAAATGCCAGGAATGCTGATGAGTCCCTCAGAAGCTGCCCATTTGGACAACCTGCAGGGCTGTGGAATTTGGGTCTGTTTGTGGCCACATCACGATGGGCCTCACCACTGATCTCATTCCCTGGCACACCTTTGCTTATGACAAAGGCCTTGGTGTGTCCAACAGGCCTGGCCTGGGTCAGGGGTGTAGCTGTAGCACCTCCCAGCTAGCTTCAGCTGAATTGCCTAAGCCTCGGCAGTTATTTCCCCAGGTCCTTGCCTCTGCCAGTAATGAGGGTGGATGGATACTAATGACTCCCAAAATCTGCCAAAGGCAGATAGGAGATTGCAAAGCTCCCTGATTTCAGAGTCAGGAAACCTGGGGCTGCACCCCAGCCTCTGTTTCAATCAGCTATCTGTCCTTAGGCAGGTGCTTACCCTTTCTGAGCACCCCTTTCTACACCTCAGGATGGGGATGGGAACCTGCACTTCTCACAGTGGCCTTGTGAAGATCCAGTGAGATCATAGAGGCAGGTCCTTGGAATATTATTAACTCACAAGATTATGACAATGTTGGTTTTGATGGCTTGTGTCACCAGCATGCATGACAATTTCTAACGCCCATTACTGTTAACAGACATTCACATCAGTTATTGCACACCTACCCACGCACTGCTGTCAGCCTTATAAGGAGACAGGGTGAGCCTTCTTATCCCTTCACCTCTTATATGCTCCTCTCATAAGACACTTAGAACATTAAGCTTTCAACTTTGTATTTAGTTATTTATGCACAAGTCTAATCTCCTTCCCTTGAACAGAAGCCAGAGCAGGCACAGGGTCAGATCATGATTGTCCCACTCGCCCCACATCAATTCATGGCCTTCTGCATGGTTGGTTCTCAGTCACCAATAAAAGTTAGAAAAAGAGCCCTAGCCAGTTTGGCTCAGAGCATCTGCCTACGGACTGAAGGATCCTGGGATCGATTCCAGTCAAGGGCACATCCCTGGGTTGCGGGCTCAATCCACCATGTGGGGCATGCAGGAGGCAGCCGATTAGTGATTCTCTCTCATCACTGATATTTCCATCTCTCTCTCCCTCTCCCTTCCTCTCTGGAAAAAAAAAAAGTGAGAAAAAGGAGAGGGATGGGAGAGAAACAAAGAGAGATGGGGATGTATGTAATTGAGTCATTGCCTTAGTTAATTTAAATGGTGTAAGTTAAGCTGTCTACTAGGGTAACTACTAGCCACGGGTGATTATTTAAATTAAAGTGACATAGAATTAAAAATTCAGTTCCTTTGTTGTACTGGCCACATTTTAAATGCTCACTAGCCACAGGGGGCTCATTTCTATTGCAGTGCTCAACATTTCCATCATTGTAGGACATTTACTAGACAACACTAACACTGGTTTATAGGAGAGAGCATGGGCTCCAGAGTCAGACAGAACTGGGTTCCAACCCTGCCTCGTGATTCCTACAAGTTGCCCAATGCTTCATTCAACTGCCCCACCTCTCTAAGCTTCGATATCCAGATTTATAACATGAGAATGCTCTCAGAGATAATTGTGTCAACATCACTCTAATAGCATTAAGAAAATTAAGCAAACTAGTTCTTTTTCACATAAATGTCAGCAGTCCCTCTACTCTGATACCTCTATATGATGGTAAAGAAAATGCTAGACACAGAGACTTATGTTTACACCATAGTAGGTTCTCAATGCATTTCAATTAATTTCAACATTTGAATAATCTCTGAGATCTCTGGATTTGACCTTCTCTTTTCTGATATACACAGACATGGGGCTTGAGCTTTATGGCCATACTTTAAAGGTATTCATTCACCCACTCATTCCCCAATTATTAAATACAAACAATGTGCCCAGCACCTGCCACTGACAGGAAGCAGATAATCTTCCTTAAGGAGCCTTCTCACAGTCCATGGGGGCACCATCCACAGGTATGGAAACCAACAGCTGCAGTACAGTACATTGGGTTGAGTTGAGGAACAAAATGTTGTAGAAAACTGGAGGAGGGAATGAGTTCAACTAGAGGACATGAGGAGAAACTTCTCAGGAGAGGTGTCCAGTGAACTGGGATCTCAAAGAAAATTTGGTGCTCAAGCGCTCATTGACTGCAGTGTGTCCTCTGGAGCTGGGACTGCCTGGATTTGAAACCTGCCTCCACTACCTCCTAGCTCAGTGGTCGGCAAACCGTGGCTCTCGAGCCACATGCGGCTCTTTGGCCCCTTGAGTGTTCTAACGCCACTTCTTCAAAATAGACTCGCCCAGGCCGAAAACCGACTTCTGCGCATGGGCCATGAAGTTTCAATCACACTGTACATGCGCGCCCACATGTGGTATTTTGTGGAAGAGCCACACTCAAGGAGCCAAAGAGGCGCATGTGGCTCGCGAGCCACGGTTTGCCGACCACTGTCCTAGCTGATGAGCATGGCACATGCCCTCATAGATCTATTCCCTGGGTTCCCCAACTGTAAAATAGAGACTATAATAGCATATGTTGTATAGGGTTTCTGTGAGAATTATCCATTTTAAAAAAGTTGAATTATCCATTTAAAAAAACTCTTAGCTTGGTACCTGGTATATAGTATATGCTCAATAAATATATTACTTGTACAGCTATTTTCTTGAACAAGCAGAAGAATGCTAGATGAGTCCAGAATAAGACTAGTGTTTCCTCATAGCTGGAGCATAGAGCCCATGAGAGGGAGTGGCATGTGGGAGAAGCTGGCTGAGGCCACACCATGGAGTGCTTTGTAAGCAGGCAGAGAGTTTGGCTTTGATCTGAAGAGAAGTGGAGTCATAAAAGGATTGTAAGTTGGAAAGTAGCATGCTTGAGTATGCTTTTAGGAAATTGTCTGACTGCAGTATGAGATCGAAGGAAGCTGGCCAGATTGGAGGCAAGGAGAAAGGTGGCCATCACACAAATCCAACCCAGAAATGAGGACAGTCATCAGTGGAGTTGGAGGCCTGGGGGGGTGGGGGGTGGAGAGAAAGATCCTGGGGAAATAAAATTAAATATCTTGGCCACTTTTTCACTCTAGTTCTAGCAGGATACAAGAGGCACACTTACAAGGATTTAATCCAAGAAAGCTTAATAAAAGGCCTTCTTAGGAGGTATGGGCAAGGTTAAGGGAACCAGCACACTCAATAGAAAAAAGGCATTGCCACCTGCAGATCTGAGGGCACAAGGAAAAGGAATAGTATTACCAGAGCCCAGAGAAATCAGAAGCCAAGGAAGATGGTCAACCCAACAGGAACTATAGCTATAGTCAGGAACACAGCTTCTATAGACCATGGCCAGGCTGGGGGGAGAGGCAAGGGAATAACATACCCAGCCTATCTTCCCTTCCACTCTAATCTCATGCCAGTGCCTATCATTGGCCAAACCCAACTGGAAGCCAGAGGTTAGGAGAGCTTGGCTCCTGGGGTCTGTAGCTGTCAACCTTTTTGGGTCAACAGCCGGTCAGAGAAGGATGAAATATGGGTCTGTGAGTTGGGTGTATACATGAAGAATAACTATCACAGTTACCAATTAGATGGGAGTGGAAAATGGCTGGGGGGAGGGTAGGAAGGAAGAAAAATTCTTCCTAACTCCTGAGGTTTCTTGCTAAGGAGATTTACCCAATTAAATAAATATCCACAAACTTGAAAGGCCTATCTAAGTAACACATTTGAGTTCTCGTGTGCCCTCCAATATTTGCCCCAAACATATGAACCTTCTTCCCCTTTCCTTTCCTCACACAGAGGTAGCCTATTGCTGAATGTTTAGAAAAGTTAGCCAGAAGGGGATTTGCACCATATTGGTATAATTCATTGGTACTACAGCTGAGAAACAAACTGGCCTATGACATATTTTCAAAATCATAAACAGAGATCAATACAAAAATGACATGTGCAAAAATAATAATAATAGAAGGTGGGAGTAGTGTGGGGTGCCTCCTCTGCAAAAACATTTTTTTTTCCACAAACAGTGCTGGGAGCCAAATAGTTATGTGGAAACTGTCCCAGCCCTCAAAGTCCTGCCCCTCTCTGCCTGACACATCTAATTCCCTGTGTCTCTGATGGCTTCCAGGCCTGGATGGATCTGGGACACTGAGCACCAGACCCCAGTGAGGAGATTCTCTGAGTGTGGCTGAGGCAGACACACCCAGGAGATGGGGGAACTGCCTGAGGACCAGGATTCCTGTTACTCAGGGGTCAAGGAACTGCTGACAGCAACAGTCAGGCGTTCTTTTGCAAATTGCTCCCAGGAAGCTTTTACAGGCCTGGAGAGCAGAATGGTTTTCATCATTAATTAACAGGTTTTCCACACTGGGGCCAGAAGGAGGACAATGTAAGAGACGCAGGGAGGCATAGAGGAAACGGGTGGGCAGCTAATGGGCAAGCCTCAGCTTAAAACTTCACTCTGAATCACAAAAAGAAATCCCAGCTCCTCAGAGGTCTTTTGAGGTCCTTTATTATCTGATGCCTGCTCGTCCAGGTCATTGCCCAACATTTCATGCTAACTTTTCACCCAAAGTTACTAGCATTTTGTCCAGATACACTCTACAGGCTCTTTAGGTATCTGGACTTCTTCATGCCATTCCATTCTGTTCTTCTCCACCTAGAACTCTCCTACTTTTTCTATAACCACATCCAGATTTCTCCAGGAAGGCTCTGCAGAGAAGGAGTTGTCAGGTATTCCCATTTCTATGCCTTCGAAGTACCTTGGGCTTCACTGTCAAGCAGTAAACAAGTAAATGACTAATTAGGGCACAATGTGCTATTTCATTTCAAGACAATGAGCTCCTAAAAGGTAAGGTGGCATCACAGTAACCGTGGTATTTATACCTTAAGACTGGGTCTTTCCCAGAATAACAAGTAGCTCATAGCACTAAAGCTGACCTTTCTCCTTTGGACAGTTATTCTCACCAAAAATTTTTTCCTATTTTTTTTTTCTGGAAATCTGGAACTTCTAACTGACAGGTACCGGTTTTGCTTTTTAAAGCCATAGATAACAGTTCCTCCTGATGCCACATCCCAGCCATTCAAATCTTCCAAAGCAGTGACCATGCCCCCATAGGCTTTCTCTCTATCATATGCTTTCTTTTAGCCTGAATTAGTTTTCTGATAAAACAACATTTTGGATTCAAACAGATTTGAATGGATATGAGCTCTGCCACACCTTAGCCCGAATTTACCCATCTATAGGGATAATAATATCTACTGTAGGAATGTTGGGAGAACTAAATGAAATATTGGATAAAAAACACAGGTCCTGGTAGGTAGAATATCCTCAAATAAATATTGAATGATTGAACAATAAATGAGTGAATCAGGGCTTTGTGTCACATAGCTGGAGTAACATTTTAGACAGCCAACTCTGCCATCCTAGTTACGAGTCAATAAGTAGTAGATTGACACCAGGTACTTGCTAGGATCTTAGGATTGAGCACTGAACAAATAAGACAAGCATGACCCATGGTATAACAGCTCCTGGGGAAGTTGCTGAACAAATAATGATAAAACACAAATGTAATAAGTGATATGAAAGTGAACTTACAGGTCACTCAGCTGAGTTCATTTGAGCATGTCAATGAAGGACTCTTTTTGGAAGAGGTCCTACATCAGGGAATAGAATCCTGGGGATGTAAAATTCTTTGCTCCTCATTCTACATCATCATACATCATTTGTATAGTTCTCTTGGGAAATTGTAGAGAAGGTTGGCCAGACAAGAATGTTGAATGCTGAATTTAATATTATCAAAATTGAACAACTAAACTTAGCCTCACCCCTAATCTCTGCACATTATACTGATTGTTAAATATGATGGTAAATACACTAATTGATAAAAACACTAAGTCAGTGGTTCTCAAGTGACAGTAGATATGTTACATACCTTTCATAGGTTGCATGCCAAATTTTTATGAATACATAAAATTTATGTTTGTTATACATGATATTATATATTATTCCTGTAATACTTCTCAATTAAAAAGTTAAGCTGAGGAACTCACATGGCCATGGTATCCATTGGAGTGCAATTTACATTTTGCACTATTGATATTTCTAGGAATGTTGTCCTGGAGGCCTTAGCCAGGGCAATAAGTTAAGAGGAGAGGGGAAAACACAAGAATGGGAAAGGAATAAATAAGACTGCTATTATACACAGATGACATTAATGTTATATGTAGAAAATCTAAAATAATCTATGGACAAATTATTATAATTTAGTAAGACCACTAAATTCAGAAGGTCAATATCATTTAAAATGTTTTAAATATTATTTACAATTGCTTCAAGAAACAATAAAAACATAGGAATTAATCTAACAAAAGATTTGCAAATCTTGCATGTAGAAAACAAAACAAATAAAACATTCCTGAGAGAAATCAAAGAAGACCTGCTTAAATTGAAGGACATGCCATGTTCATGGACTGGAAGACTCAATACTGTAATTTTGTCAGTTCTCCCCAGACTGATCTATACATTCAGTGCAATTCCAATCAAAATTGCAACAACATTTTTCTGTAATATCTTAGCTTGGATCACGCAGAAGTAGATCCCGAGATGAGGATTTGTGTACAAGTGATTTATTAAAGAAACGATCTCAGAAGAAATTGATCAGGAAATGGATAAGTAAACCTTGGAAAGAGAAGAAAGCAAGTAAAGGTTTGATTTCAGGATCCTAAAAGGAAGTTCAGGAGAGTAACTTACACCTCAAAGCTTTCCCTTTTCTAGGCAAATAATCTGGGCTTTCATACCATGTACCATTGAGTCATTGCTAAGATCTGCCCCAGGAGAACATAAACTCCCAGGCATCTCCACCTCTCCATATATTTGGGCCAAGTGGCTCCAGTAGCTTTTAAAGAGTTCTTCAAAGAGAATCACAGGTGTAAGCTGTAGGAAGTAAAACACACAGAAGCTAAGAGGGGAGAGCAGACACAAAAGAGTAAAAGGAATTTGAGGGGATTTGGGTAGAGTGCAGACAAAACTCACTATGTGCAATTCCATAAGCTAATTCTAAAGTTTATGTGGAAATGCAAAAAGCCAAACCCAACAAACATAGTGTGGGAAAAGAGAATAAAACTGAAGTGCTTATACTACTAGATTTCAAGACTTACTATAAATCTAGATTAATTTAAGCAAGTGTAATATTGATGTAGAAATAAACAACCAATGGAACAAAATAAAATTTCAGAAACAGATGCACACATACACAGTCAACTGACTTATATAAAAAAATGCCTGCAGTGCAGGTAAGAAAGAATGGTGTTTTCAGTAATTGGTGCTAAATTAATTGGGTACTAATACAGAGAAAAATGAACCTTGAACCTCAACACCCACAAAATTCAATTTCAGATGGATTATAGATCTAAGTGTGACAGGCAAAAATAAAATAAAATAAAACCTCTAGAAGGTAACATAATAGCATATCTTCATGGCTCGTGTAGGCAAGCATTTCCTAAGTAGAACACAAAACACACTAATTAGGGAAAAGATTCATATATTTGATTTTATTAATGTTAAAAACTTCTGTTCATCCAAAGATACCACTGAAACAATGAGAAGGCAAGTGTAGGAAAAGATGTTGTAACTGTATATACCCAAAAAAAAATTCATTACAAAAAAATTTTAAAGAACTCCTATAAATCCATAAGAATTAGACACATAAGACAAATTTTTAATAGTCAAAAGATTTGCAAGACAGGTGTGGTTTAGTGGTTGAGCATCAACCTATGAACCAGAAGGTCACAGTTTGATTCCCAGACAGGGCACATGCCCAGGTTGCAGGCTCAAGGCAGGAGGCAGCGATCAATGATTCTCTCTCAATATTGATGTTTCTATCTCTCTCTCCCTCTCCCTTTCTCTCAAATCAATAAAAATATTTTTTTAAAAAAAAGACTTGAAGAGGCATTTCATGGAAGAGAATATCCAAATGGCCAATTAGCATATGTTTAAAATTATTATCCATCAGGGAAATGTAAATCAAAACCACAATGAGATACCACTAGGGATCCACAAGAATTATTAAAGTACTAGAGGCCCGGTGCATGAAATTCATGCACGGGGGGGTGGGGGGGGGTCCCTCAGCCCAGCCTGCACCCTCTCCAATCTGGGATTCTGGTAGGATCAGGCCTAAACGGGCAGTCCGACATCCCTCTCACAATCCAGGACTGCTGGCTCCCAATTGCTCATCTGCCTGCCTTCCTGATTGCCCCTAACCACTCCCCTGCCATCCTGATTGATGCTTAACTGCCCTCACCTGCAGGCCTGGTCCCCCCCCAACTGCTCTCCCCTGCAGGCCTGGGTCCCCCACAACTGCCCTTCCCTGCAGGCCCGGTTGCCCCCAACTTCCCTCCTCTGCCGGCCTGGTCACCCCTAACTGCCCTCCCCTACAGGCTTGATCGCCCCCAACTTCCCTGTCTTGCAGGCCTGGTCTCTCCCAACTGCCCTCCCCTGCTGGCCTAATTGCCCCCAACTGCCCTCCCCTGCAGGCCTGATCCCTCCCAACTGTCATCCCCTGCTGGCCATCTTGTGGTGGCCATCTTTTGTCCACATGGGGCAGGATCTTTGACCACATGGAGGCAGCCATCTTGTATGTTGGAGTGATGGTTAATTTGCATATTACTCTTTTATTAGATAGGATAGAGGCCTGGTGCATGGGTGGGGGCCAGCTGGTTTGCCCTGAAGGGTGTCCCAAATCAGGGTGGGGGTTCCCTTGGGGAGTGGGGCGATCTGGGAGAGGGGCCTGAGGTGGTTTGCAGGCTGGCCATACCCCCTGGCGACCCAAGTGGAGGCCCTAGTATCTGGGATTTATTTATCTTCTATAATTGAAACTTTGTAGCCTTGAGTGGAGCCAAGCCTCCTGCTTGCTCTGTGGCTGCAACCATCTTGGTTGGGTTAATTTGCATATTTGATCCTGATTGGCTGGTAGGCGTGGCTTGTGGGTGTAGTAGAGTGATGGTTAATTTGCATATTACTCTTTTATTAGATAGGATTTTAATGTTAAAAAACCCTGACAATACCAAACATCCCCAAGAGTGTGGAGCAACTGGAACTTTTAGACACTGTTGGTAGTGGTATAAACTGGCTCAACAACTTTGAAAACTGGCAGGATTTTTTAAGACTGAAAAACTTCACAGTCCATGATCGAGTGAGTCAATACTCAGACATACACCTAACAAAATTTCTGTCAATTTGTGCAATGAACAGCATGTCCAGGAACATTCACAACAACATTATCTTAATAGCCAAAAGCTGGAATTGACCCAATGCCAACAGACACACAGTGGAAAACTATAAAGCAATGTAAAATAGGAAACTACTGTCACACATGACATGAATCAATCTCACTAGCATAAATAACAAGCAAAGGAAGATCAATGCAGGTGAATAAAAACAGCGAGGTTCAGTTATTATCTTATATAATAAAGAGGTAATATGCAAATTGACCATCACTCCAACATACATGTGGTATTTTTACTCCTTTAAATACTAAGATGCTAACTTGTGTGGGAACAAAAAAAAAATTGGTGTTTTGTGAAGTTTATAGGGAACTGAACCCAGTTATGAATGGGTCCATGATGTGTACTTATATTAGCATCATCTGTCACTTGTATCTTATTTCAAATTTTTTTCTTTTTTATATCCTTTCTTCTGAATCTTCTTGAGCCTTATTTTTGTCACCCATAAGAAAGGTACAATAATTCTCACCTACCTTGTAGGTTGATATGAGGATTAAATAATAATATCCCTCAATATGTATTCTGTGCTAGGTGTTCTGTCAGCCACTTCCCATCCACTATGTTTGTTTTCTGGATCTGACATTCTGAGTGTATAATGTGAGATCCTCTTCTTCATCTGCCACCGGCCCATGTAAAATTCAGTCCAGGGTTATAGGAAAACTTGACTTTGCTCATGGAAAGAAGCATATACATCATTAGGCTGTGACCCAGATTAAATTTGTTGGGATTAGTATTGGCAACCTAAGATGGACACCAACAGCCTTTTCAATAGCAAGAAAGGGAACCACAGGACTTCATCCTCTGAAGAGTTGTGACTTAAGTGACCTTACTAGCAAGAAGTATTTGTTCTGGGGGCTAATTTTTAAAGCAAATGTAGGGCCATTCAGTCCTGCTCTTTATCCTCTTCTGCTTCATAGATTATATCCCCACCTGAGATATAAATAAATAAATAAGTAAATGCCTGCCTTCTATAGTTAGAATATAAAATCCAGTCACCCGGCTAATGTTGTCAGTTTTATTCACAACAAAACTTCAGAGCTTGGAAGACTGCCTGACATATAGTGACCATCCAGGAAATATTCATTGAATAATTGAATAACTGAATGAATAAGTGAATGAGTAAATAATAGAGTGAGGGTTTCAGAGCTATGATGCCAGACCATTAGCCTCTGCTCACTTCCCCTCACTTCAGCAAATGTGTCCTTACTTAAGCAAATAGCAAAAGAAAGGCTCTGCTTGGCCAGCCCATGTTAATGCAATTATACAGGCCAAGGTTCCTTTTATCGGTCAGTGTCCTGGCAAGGAACAGAACTTTCCATGCATTTAACTGAAAAAAACTTAATGAAGAGGTTGTTTACATAGGTGTGGACAGCAATGAGGGGACCAATGAGGGACAGTAATGTACCCAGAGACTAACATTGCAAAAAGCTGTTGCTACCTCAATAGCTAAGGAGGCCAGGAGAGGGACCAGTATTACCAGAGCTTAGTGAGGCTGGGGGACAGAGGAAGGGGCTGCTCAACAGGTATGGCTGTCATAGAGGAGACTCACTCCTCTCTCTTTTCTGCCCTCCAATATCCTGTCAGCACTTACTGGCTACATTCAACTGGAAAGCAAAGGACAAAGAGCCTCCATTCCATAGAAGTCAGACTTCAGGGCACAGAAAGAATCAAAGAGTAGATCTGGAAGGATAAGCAGGGAATATCTAGCACAGTCCTCTTCCTCATTTGCCATCATAATGAGGAAGGTTTTGAGGCCATGACAGATGAGCCCAAATACCCACCCACTGGTCCCTTGGCCTTCAGTGTCTTCTATCACTAACTATTTGTTCCCAGTTCTAATCTTCTCTCCCCATCTACATCAGTGCTCTCGGGTCTTGCAGTATTGTATGATTATGCATAGACAGTACTGGTTAAATATCAGTTAAGGGTAATCACATAGTAGGTATGTGAGCCCCCACCAGATGTCAGTCATTGGGTTCCTCACTGGATAGAAAATAGCAAACAAAATAGAGTGGTGTCTTTCCTGGAGGAGCTTACAGTCACAGAGTAGGAGATTCAGAATGTAAAAAAAAAAAAAAAAAAAAAAGGCTGAAATTGTGATAATGCCAGAATGAGGATAGCAATTTATTGGAAATGACTGAATGAAACCATAACATGCTTTATCAATGGAAAATGAAAATTTACATAATTTTATTTCCTTTATTCAAAGTTTTATTCCCTTTAAATTTTTGTGTTCCACAAGGAAAGAAAGACATTGGTAACCAAAGCAATAGTAAGTAGAAAAAAAATTCTAGGTGCAAGTGTGAAAAGAGAAGTTTGGAATCAGACAAACCAAGAATCACTTTGAAGTTCAAAGCTACTGCAATCTCATCTCTAAATGGCCATGGTGATACTTAAGCTGCAGGGTGGCTAAGAAAATAAAGTCATTTCACTTTTTTAGTACAAAACCTGTTCTGGGCACTGTGCTAAGAATTTGGAGTGTTGTGGTTTCTAGTCAAAATATTGAACCTGTATATATTAAGCAGAAGCAAAAGAAGTAGACTTAAAGAGGTGAAATCTCTCTATTTTCCTGTAATTGTGTCCCTGTAATTGTAATTAAGGCTACCTTGGGAATCAAATGCTATGGTAACACTCTCCATATGATTCCAAATTGTGCTCTTAATTTTCTACTCCAAAGGAAAAAAGCAAATGATTGCACATCAAAAAAAAAAAAATGTCTGTTCAGTGGCTAAAGTTTCAGATTGGAGTTAATTTCAAGGTTGATTAGAATGTCAGAGTTAATGATTTTGTCCCCAAAAACTTGGAAGTCATAATTATCCTAAAAACTATAAACAGCATTGAAAAGAGCCTATTTGTCTTCAACTTGTTTTTCCCCAGAATTTCTCAGAATTGCCCGTTCCCATAACCACTTTCTACAATAACTTCAACTGCCTGCAGTAGTAGTTAAAATTATGGCGCCTGACAATCTCTCTTGAATTTATAAACACATCACTCTGTTATCAGTGTTATTATTAAGTCACCAAAATTGTTTAATCAGAAAGTGACCTGATTATCTCCTTGTACTTTCTGAAGAGATGGCTAATGCTAAATAGAAGATGGAAGAAATACACACAAGTTATACAAGTTGGTTTGGAAGCTCAAATAATAAAATGCATGTATCAAAAAGTGAAGTGAAAGAAGCAAAGTTCTTGAAAAATGGGAAAGTCTTTGTGATTAGTAAACCAGGACTGGGGGAGGAGGAGGAGGAAAAGAGCTTGAAGAGAAAGGGGGTAGGGGAGAGGAAAAGAAAAGAAGGAAGAACCAGAAGGGGAAGAGGAGGAAGGGGAAGAAGAAAAGACAAGAAAAGAAAAAGAAAGCAAGCCTGAATCCAATCCTACACTAACATTCACGTTTCTAAGAAGGATGGGTTTTCTCCCTTATTGGGGCATCCAAAGTCATTGGATATTTAAAGGACTCTACCATCCAGTGATTATTTATGGACTCCAAGACTGTAAATCTTCTCTGTATGACCTTGGAGCATGGATTATGTCCTCTGGGACACGTTATATGATACAGCTAAGCCTCCGTTCCAGCCCATTCCCCATCCTTGACGCCTCTCCGCAGTCTTTCAGTCTTCTCACATTAACTTGGAATTCCACACTGGCAGAGCTGGAGGGCTCTGGGAGGTCATTTAGTAAAACCCTGACATTCTGAAGAGAAACTGAAACCCAAAGAAGAAGAGCAGCTATGTATCCAAAGAACCAAGTCTAGAAAAAACAGCCCTGCTTCCAGTCTGAGGTACCTCAAAAAGATGAGGTTTTTAATGGGACTGCACTAGGGTGAAGGGAACAGGAAATGCCTACATACTTCTCCCCAATCCTTTTAGGATTCCCTGTACTCAGTGATTCCTTTGACAGGAATCAAAGCTCTTCACTCTTCAGGGAGAATGAGGAATGTTGGAACTGACATTGATTGAGTACTTTCTATGTAACAGGCTCTGTGCTAGGTGCTCCACATGCGGGATTTCATTTAATCTTTACAATAATCCAATTACATAGGTTCTTAGTTCCACTTTCCCTCTCAGAGTGTCAGTTTCTTCAGCTGTAATATGACCTTCCCAAGGTCACATAGAGTAAGTTCAAAAAAATTGGGTTCAACCATAGGTTTATTTGCTTCTCAAATAGCAATGGTGATCTAATGGAGGGGGGGTGATAGATTTTGGAATCAAATCATATTGAATAAAGAGGCACAAAAATGAAAATTCTCAATAATTGTTGAGTATTCTCTTTGCACTCTGTTGAGAGCATATTGATAGGGATGAGAGGCTGGGAGAGGAAAAGAGCAGTGCTCATTCATTTGTTCTTCTCATAGTCTGCTGGGTTGTATTGGAAGTTATATTAGTCAGGGTAGGTATCATCTATATCTATAACAAGCACAGCTTTATTGTTAAGCAATGTAAATTTGAGACTTACTTCTTTTTTAAAAAATATATTTTATTGATATTTTACAGAGAGGAAGAGAGAGGGATAGAGAGCTAGAAACATCGATGAGAGAGAAACATCTATCAGCTGCCTCCTGCACACCCCCCACTGGGGATGTGCCCGCAACCAATGTACATGCCCTTGACCGGAATCGAACCTGGGACCCCTGAGTCCGCAGGCCGACGCTCTATCCACTGAGCCAAACCGGTTTTGGCGAGACTTACTTCTTGTTCACTTTCCAGTCTAATCAAGTGTTCAGAGGGCAGCCTTCTTCATGGTGATTCAGGGCCCAACCTCCTCTCATCCGTGACACTGCCATCTCCAACATGTGACCTCCAAAACTGCCACAGCAGGGGAAAGAGTTCCATGCAAAAATAAATAAATCACTTCTGCCCACCTCCCCTGGGCTCTACCTTAAGAGCAAGAGAGCTGGGATGAAGTTTAGCTATGTATCCAGAAAAAAGAAAAGCAATCAGACCACTGATGAGCCCCAGTGTTCTCTGCATGGCATGCTGCCTCAAAAAGGGAAAGACCTCTCTCATTATTGTCTGATGAGATTGCCCCCCAATAACCATGTGCATTCAGGACTCTCAGGGAGAGGGTCCAGGCAGAGAATTGCATTTGATCAAGGTCACACAGTTTTAAGCTGCAGAGGCAGGAAACCTCAGGTCAGATTCTAGCTGTCAGTCCAGACATCTGCCCTCCAAGTTGCTGTAGGTCCCCGCAGCTCTTCAGGCTGACAAAGGGAACCAGATCACATCTGGGCCCTTCTTACCTAACAGGCAGCTTCAAGGAGTTTCTCAACACTCAACTATGAGAATAATCACACAAATTGAAGCACTCCTCCACTCTTCTATTTGCTTCCATCAGAATCGCCAGATACATACAGCCAAAGGAGGAAGAAGTTGGGCTTTTCCATCTGAATTCTCAGAATCATTGAGTCAAACTGTCTGGCCTGGTAAATCTCAGGAAACTATGTTGGCACCGGTTCGGTGGAAGAAACCAGGCATTCTGACTTCTCACTCGGAACTCTAAGCATTGAAGAGCACTGAGGCCCTCTGGTTTCTGCCCATGAGATAATTGATCATTTCCCCCCAATGTTTCCCCATACAAGATAATCGTTTACAGACTGAAAAAGCTCAAAATATTATCTGCAAATGCAAAGGGTGGGTATGCTTCAGTATATGGTTGAAATAATAAAATCAACAGAATTTTTAAAACAAAACACTGGGAAATAGAACATTACTAAAAACCAAACTAGAGTCAAGAAATGTGTGTTCGGGGCCTGGCTTTGACACTATTGATCTGTGGGCTCCTAGACCATCAGGTCTGCTCTCTGAATCTTGACATCCTCCTCTGTTGAAACCAAATGGGTTAAGTTCAGTGGTTCTCAGCTGGGGTAGTTCCACCCAGTAAGTGCCATGGTTAGAAGTATAGAGGCATTTTTTTTATTGTCCCAGTATCTGACATTTAGCAGCCAGAGACCAGGGAAGCTCCATGTCCTGTAATATATGGGACAGTCTCACCCAATGAAGAATTGTCCCTCACAGAATACCAATGGTGTCCTTGTTAAAAATCACTGGACAATTTCTTACTGCTGGGGTTAAAGATTTTTAATGTAAAATTGTCCTAACTTTCTGCTTTGGCAGCTAGAAAACTCAGAGCAGATTGGAAAATTCTTATTTACAGCTCCTTGTAGCCTAAGTCCTTGGTATTATAATACTTCCTACCCATTATTTCCATTTTCCTTAACACACACACACACACACACACACACACACACACACACACCAATTTTGTGCTTCCTGACTTTTCATCTTTATTTTAATGATCAAATTTTAAATGAATCTTTCTTTTCCATTGTTAATACATTTTTTATGGACTTTTTCCTTGATATCACATTGTTTCATTGTAAGCTGTTTACACACATTTCCCCCTCTAGACCAACTTCCTTAATAGCAGGGAATATGTCTTATTCATATTTGTTCATTCATTCAATCATCCAAAATGGCATTTATAATAGCTAATACACATTGACCACTTACTATGTACCAGGAATAGTACTAAGGGATTTTCACCTGTATTAAGTCAATTAACCTTTAGATACTGTTATTATCCCCATATTACAGATAAGGAAAGTGAAGCTACAAGAGGTGAAGCAAGTTGCACAGTCACGCAACTATGTGTGTGTTAGGCACTGGAGACTTGGAGATGGAAGCAAGTTCCTGAACTCAAGGACCTTGCATTCCAACAGGCAAATAAACCAAAGCAAACATCACAGCACGCTGTAGACTCCAGTATAAATTGGAGAGATTGCCAAATGAGCCATAGGAAGAGGCACAAAGCCCAATGTCTGGAGGAAAAGAAACACAGAGAAGGTGATGTCTGGTAGAGGCTCCATGAGAGTGGTCAGATAGGCCAATAGAGCAAGGAGCCCAAAGGGGAAGCCAAAAATGTGAGGACTACAAATGTGCAGCATTGAAAGTTATTACTGAAATATAATTCCCCAACAGGGAACTTGAAATCCAATATAATTTACCAATAGGGGAACTGTAAAGATGCCTTCTTGAAGTCCCAGAATTTGATTCTAATAGGAACTGGAGTGAATAAACAGATGGGGGATAGCCTACAACTTGGGTGTCAGTCCTCCTCAACCACATCAGTGTTCTGGCTGACTTTCCCAGATATTGTTCCCCAGGCAAGGAGAAATGGGAGAACCAAGCCCTTCCTTAAAGCCATGCTTGTTAAACATCTTTCCCTGATACTTCATTTAATCTCCTCTGGCCTGTAAGGTTAGTATTATTATCCCATTTCACAAGTGGGAAGACTGAGGCTCAGAGAGGACAAAATGGGTATTAAGTAGCTAAGCTGGGAATTAAACTCAGATCTGTCTGACTGCAAATTCAAAATTCTTAGGAGAGTTCCACACGGCTCCTGGGATCTCAGTCTATGTTTGCTCAGCCCAGCCACTACTTAGCATCTGTTTGCCCAGGACTCCAAGGGGCCCTGAGATCGCCTGTCAGGTCTGCTACTGCACCTAGACATCAATGTTTACTTGAAAGGATTTTCTCCCCTCTTCTGTGTGGTCTGAAGCAGCAAATCCAATGTCAATTTTGTTCATGCTCAATCTCAGTTTAGATAAACCAGTTAGCAGAGCATGTATGATAAACTCCCTGCCAAGTTATAAACTAAGTAGTCAAACAAACAAACACAAAATCAAATGAAGATCTAATTACCTTGGTCCAATTACTCTGTTCCCTTCCAGCTAGTCTAGGATAATCTATAACAAACACCAGGGAAGCAAAATAAACCACCTGGTTTCAAGTCTTTTTTTTTTTTTTCATTTCCCCTCCTTAGTGTTTCTCATCTCTCCTTCTTTCTTTCCCTCTCTAGTTTTCCCTCTTTATTATTTCTCCATTTTTTCCCTTCTCTTTATCCTTCTTTCATTATTTTATTTTGCTCTTTCCTTCCCTAACTTGTTTCCTTCCTTTTTTCTATTTGCCCTCAGCACTCAAGCAGGAAACCTTAGCCAGGGAGAGGCTTAAGGCCTCTCATAAAAGCTGAATTCTGAAAGGGATCCATCAGTTTTTCCCTCCTGACACAAATAACCTTGAACTAAAACCACCTCCACACCTTTAGCCATGAAATCAGATATGGGATATCCATGGGACACTGGACCTGGATGGGCCTCCTGCCCTCTCAAACTGTCTGACCCAAACCAAGGTTGTGGACCACTCCTTGTTGAAATGCCAAGAGGAGGGAGGCCAGGGGCATGGAATCTCCTGGCGGGCACAGTGGGCACCAGACCTAAATCCTTCCTTCCATTTCTCAGTCCCAGCCCCAGTTAAAAGAAATCCATTCCAGGCAGAGAGAAGAAAATGACAAGTGAGCCAAGCTTGAGCTTTTTAATAATGTGAAAATTGAAGCAATTGAGGAAGGGTTATTAATAAATATTCAGTTCACATTATGAAAGCATGGAAATTTTTCCTTTATAATGTACCAGAGCCATAAAGGTGGAAATGGTGATTCATTGAAAATAAACCTCTGTCTTTAACTTTCTGTAACTGAGGGAAAATGTGCTTAGTGAGTGGAGCATGAGCCTGGAGTCAAACTCAATGCACCACATATGAGTGTGTGACCTTAGGCAGGTCACTTACCTTCTTACACCTACCCTTCCCCCTGTCTCTTCACCTGTAAACTAGGGCAAATAAGTAAGCAAACAAGCCACTCTGGAAAACAGTTTATCATTTTAAATAAATTTAATCATGTATTTAACTTGTGACTCACTAGTCCCAGTGCTGGATATTTAGTCTACAGAAATGAAGGTTTATGTTCACACAAATACCTGTACACAAATGTGTACAGCAGGTCTTTTCCTCATCAACAAAAAGTGGAAACAACCTGAATGTCCTTCAATGGCTGAATGGATAAACAAACTGGGGTAGATCCAAAACATGCAATACTACTCGGCAATAAAAGGAATTCAACAACTTGCATGAATTTCAAAGGCTAATTATGCTGAGTGAAAAAACTGTATCTCAAAAGGTTACATGCTGTATGAGTCCATTTATCTGTCATTCTCAATTTACAAAAAGACAGAACTATAGTGACAGAGAATATACATTGGTAGCTATGGGTGAGGGATGCAGGGAAGATGTGACTATAAAGAGGCAGCATAACCAGGCCAGCATGGCTCAGTGGTTGAGCATCAACCCATGAACCAGGAGATCATGGTTTGATTCCTGATCAGGGCACATACTGGGATTTCAGGCTCAATTCCCAGTACGGGGTGTGCAGGAGGCAGCTGATCAATGATTCTCTCTCATCATTGATGTTTCTCTCTCTCTCTCTCCCTCTCCCTTTCTCTATTTGAAAACAATAAAACATATTTTTTGAAAAAGAGGCAGCATAAGGGAGTTTCACAGGGCAATAGAACTATTCTATATTCTGACTGTGGTGATCTATATATATAAAAGCCAAGTGACCAGAACGACTGGAACGACCGGAATGATTAGTCACTATGACATGCACTGCAGTGGGCCAACCAGCCCAATGGGGGGGTGGGGAGACAGCTGGCCAACCTCCCGTGGCCCTCCCCCTTAACTGGCCTGCCATGATTAGCCCCACCCATGCATGAATTCTAGTAATTACATAAATCTATATCTGTGTCAACCTTCTTAGAACTATACACAAAAAAGAAGGCCTTTTACTTTGTCATTAAAAAAATAAAATAGTAAATTGAGTGAGATTATAGTACTAAATTTCTCTTATGTGTCCCTCGCTTTTTGGTTCATAAGTACTTTCATTGGATTCTCACAGCTCAGAAACCACAACTGACAGACACAAGACGAAATAAATGTTGATGCAGATATTGACTCCCGTTCTTCCAATTTCAGATTCTAGGTCCTTTTGGAACATCTCACTAAGTGATACTTGAAGACCTTTTCTTTTCTAAAAGACTATATGAGTGTTTGCAATTATATGTTCTTTATTATTTGTCTTGCATTTTTGTGCTTTTTTAATTTTTTTCAAGTTCCTATGTCAACCAACACATGCTCCTGGGAGTGTTTCTATTTTCTTTGGGAAAAACAAAATAGACCAATGATGACTCAGTAAAATGACACATTAATGGGAAGGTACTTTTTTGACTGGCTCTTTAAGTTAATGATTAGAAAAAATAAACTGTTGTAAATTTTAAAGCATTCATTTATGTGTTTATTGATTCAACACATCTCTACTCAGCCATGTCATGGGGTGTGTTGTGACTTGGCACAAGCCATTTTTCCTGCTGTGAAAACTTTCTCTACGTCTGCTTCTGGCTAACTCTTACAAATCCTTGGATCTCAGCTGCAGCATCACTTTCTCCAGGGTGGCTTTTCCTGTCCTTCATGAGTTTGCCTGGGTGTTTCCTTGGTACCCCATAGCATCCTGCTCTAGGTTGATGCTAATAATTGCAATACAACATGGTGATGGTCTCTCCCACTAAACTGTGAGCACTAAAAAGGGAGGGACCAGGTCTGAAGCATCTAGCACAGGCCTTAGCTCATTTAGGGGGCCTTCATTCATTCATTCATTCATTCACTCAACTTGCTGTTTACAAGTTCTTTCTTTGTATCAGGCAATGTTCTGTTGCAGAGAAAAATACACAGCCCATATTACATGGAGCTTATCTGAAGGTTAACGAGGCAATAAAAATACAAACAGCATGTGTCACTTCTTGATATTATCCTATCTAATAAAAGAGTAATATGCAAATTGACCGTCACTCCAACACACATGATGGCCGCCCCCATGTGGTCAAAGATGGCCACCACAAGATGGCCAGCAGGGGAGGGCAGTTGTGGATGATCAGGCCAGCAGGGGAGGGCAGTTGGGAGGGACCAGGACTGCAAGGGAGGGCAGTTGGGGGTGATCAGGCCTGCAGGGGAGGGCAGTTAAGGGTGACTGGGCTGGCAGAGGAGGGCAGTTTGGGGGGACCCAGGCCTGCAGGTGAGGGCAGTTGGGGGTACCAGGCCTGCAGGAGATGGCAGTTAGGGGTGACTGGGCCAGCAGGGGAGGGCAGTTGGGGGCGACCAGGCTGGCAGGGGATGGCATTTGGGGGTTACCAGGCCTGCAGAGGAGAACAGTTGGGGTGACCAGGCTGGGCAGGGGAGGGCATTTAGAGGCAATCGGGCTGGCAGGGGAGCAGTTAAGCATCGATCAGGCTGGCAGGGAAATAGTTAGGGGGTGATCAGGCTGGCAGGCAGAAGCGGTTAGGGGCAATCAGGCAGGCAGGCAGGCGAGCAGTTGGGAGCCAGCAGTCCTGGATTGTGAGATGGATGTTTAAATGGGCAGTCAGACATCCCTGGAGGGGTCCCAGATTGGAGAGGGTGCAGGCTGTGCTGAGGGACAACCCCCCTGTGCACGAATTCCGTGCACCAGGCCTCTAGTATTGTTATAATCAATGAAGAAAAAAGAAAGAGGACAGAGTATAATGGTTTCCTAAGGAAGAAACATTGACCCAGTAAACATTTCTTGAGAAACGCTTACACCCATTTATTTTTTCCCCCAATATTCTATGGCCCTGGGTCTGGTAACTATGGGCCCATTAGCTAATACTGGCACCTTGGGCCCTGTTCCCCTTGGTGACAGGACTCCATCTGCCTGGCCTTGGGGTCCACCTCCCACTCCATTGCCTCTGACAACCCGAGGAAATGTCTGTTGGGCAAAGGGTTCTGGGAATAATTTTGTTTTGGAATCTGAGTTGGTGTTTAGATTTCAAACTAGTAACCTGCCAGTCTCCGGGCATTTGAGAACTTGGCTTCCTTTGACTCATAAAGTGCCCTTTATGCCTTAGAGGTGACATAAAATATCATTCCATTTTTGCCCTGAAATACTCCTGACTGGTGCATGAAATGGGCCTTTATGGTACATCAAAGGCCCACAACTATATCCTTTCCTGGGCCTTTGATATTTTAATATTTGGCCAGTGGAAGTATTATCTCTTCAATCCACAGAGCACTTATTTATGTTGTTGGTTAGATCTTTGTTGTTGCTTCAATAGTGAGAGGGCTAAGCAAGGAGAAGGCGCCCAGCCTCCTGGCGACCCCAGATTTGGACATCCTCTAACTTTTATCTCCTAAAGAGAAGGAACTCAGTGTTTCAACTCCTTTGGCCCAGGTCTCCTAAGGGAAATGTCAGACACCATCCCCCTTGACAAGTGCCTCTAATTTATGCTTTGCAGAAGCCAGCCAAGTTCCTTCAGTGGGCTTCCATGGGCTATAGGAGGCTGGAGGAATTATTGTTCAGTTTAAAATAGGAGCCAAAACTTCACTGTTATTCAAAATATGTTGCTCACATTTAACTGAGAGGTAACATTTAACTGAGTAGGTATTGCAAACCTACTATGTGTTTCCCTTTCAATTAGAAACTTGAGGACCATCTGAAATCCTTTACCCATTTATTTATGTATTTAAGAATTATTTATTGAAGTTCTATGTTGCACCACGCACTGGGCTGGACACCAGAGGTACTAATCATAAAACAGTCTGCCTTCAAAAACCCTTCAGTCTAGTTCCCCTCTCTCTTATCCTCATCTTAATTTTTTACCAGGTTCTGTGGATTCTGCCTCCCAAATAATTCTCAGATTCACTCTGCTCTCTCTGTACCCTCTACCCCTGCCTTAGAACAGAATCTTGTCATCTCCCAACCAAATTAGTGCAACTGTCTCTTAACAGAATGTGTGACTGCCTGCGTTACTCCCTATATTCCACCCAGGGTCCAGCCATAGCCTCAGTCCAAAACTCAAATCTGATTTCATCAGTGTTCTGCTCCAAACCTCTCAAGCTCAAATGCCTTCAAGGTCCAAAAATGAATACAAAAATGAAGTAGCAGGGTAAGGTCAGATAGCAGAAAGGAGAATAGGAGAGTGCAGGTTCCATCTAAATTAAGGCCTCATGTCAATCAGGCAAAACATAACTTTGGGCTGAACCCCAGGCCACCAGCCTGTTAGTTCTAACTCAGGTTCTGTCTCTGAGCCTCTCACTCAAGCTGCCTTATGAACTGGCCCAGACCAAAATCTCTAGTCTCATTTCTCAACCTGATTACTCCCCATCCCCACTTCTATTCTATGCTCTACCTATATTAAATTACCTACTGTAGTTTTCCAAAAACAATACATGTTCACACCTCCATGCATATGCTCATGGTATCACATTTCCCTGAAATTACCCCAATTCTTCATCGAGAGAGTTCTTTTTCATCTTTTGAAACTCATTCTCCAGTATTGCCAACTCTGCAGGGCCTCCTATGACACTCTCTCAAAAGAATTGATCACTCCCTCCCTGCCTTACTTCTTTGCCTTGTGTACCTTGTTCCCCTGAATTTCTGTCACTTTGTGCTTACAGATTAGTGGGTGGAGAAGACCAGCATGTTATTGGTGAGCTCTTTGTGGCCAGTGCTTGCTGAGTGACATTGGCAATCTTTATTGTCCTGCTGCTTTGCTCCCAGCAAGCACTTCAGTGGAAGTGTGACAAACTTAAATTATCAAATTCAATACTACCTAATTGCACTTACTTCTTATTTAATTTTTACAAGAAGCGGCTTGGGAGCTGTATATTGTTATCACTCCCATAGTCTAAGTGAGGAAATCAAGGCTCTGAGAAAAAAATGCAGCAGCCTAAAGTCACACAGAGGAGCCAGGATTTGGTCTCAGGTCTTCTCACACAGAAGCCAGCCCACCTCCAACAACCTCACAACTCTCTCAAGTCCCACCAAGTCAAATGCCAACATACCAGTGGAGAGTTGCAGAAGTAGCCGTTGTGTCTAAAAAATAGCCCAAATGATGTTAAGGTCAATGATGGTAAAAAAAAAAAAAAAAACACACACAAATAAACAAAAACAAATCTATGAAATGCACGAGAAGTGTCAGATGCCTAAGGCAATGATGGTTCTTCTTATGCACACTCTAGTGCCATATCACAGACTGTCACAGTACAAAGAGACTGTATTATTACACAGGCGTCCTAGGTTCTGGCCTCATCCTGCTTCTAACTTGCTAGGTGACCTTGGGCAAGCTACTTCCCTATTTTGAGACTTCAGTGCTTCACCTTTCAATATGGGGGGCTGGACTCACTGGTCACTGAGATCCCTTCCTGCTGTATGTCTCTCTAATTTTATTCACAAGTGTCTGGAGAAATGGTGGACGTTCATTGTTCCCAGGTCCACCATTCCTGACTGGGCCCTACCCACCGCCCGTCCTTCTCCTCTACCTTTCCCTTTGGAGATCCCAGAACCTGGGAGGCTGCGGAAAGGTGTGGAAGGAAGCAGCAGTGAACAAGAATGACCCAAATTCCTCACATCAAGTGAGCAGGTTCCCAGGGTGAAAGGACTACTCAAATGCATTGCCTCACATAATGGGAGGTCCCGCTCTTTTGAAGGGCTTCCATTTCCCATCATCTTTGTATCTTTAAAAGGAAGGGCTATAGAATTTTCTGATATTTAATGGGAGGACAATGTCAACTCTTCTTAAATGCATTTATCTTCTATTTCTTCTTACTTGAAGAAAAAGCAAGATAAATTCTAAGTGCACATTTTACTGACCATTTATTTAGGAATAATGTACTGATCCTGCAATAATTTCCTGGGTTTCACAATGTCCTTCCCCTCAAATTCATACCCCACACTGGATGCCAGAGACTGGAGATGGGGAGATGGATGAGGAAACTATTGTAGTAGATCAGACCTTCATCACCCCTGGCTTGGATTGTGACAGTGATGAAGGAAATATGAAGAGGGAAATGAATGAGAGGTAACTCAGAAGCAGAATCCACAGGCCTTAGTTAACAATTGGGAGGTAAGACCAAGGAAATGCAGTCTAGCTTTATTCCTCAATTCTGTTTAGGTCTTGGGGTACATAGATGGTGGTGCCATTTTTTGTGGAGAAGAGATATAGGAAGCAGGTATATTTGGGGAGCAATGGTGATGAGTTCAGTTTGGGGCATGTTGAATTTAAGATGAGACATTGAAATAATTGAATAGAATAAGTTTAGCCACATTTTGGTAGACTGTATTATGGTCAAAATATGTGCTGTTTCTCCCTATTGGGCCTGTCCTTGAGGAGAATCATAATTTTTACCCCATTGACATTGGGTTTGTCCATGTGACTCTCTTTGGCCAACAAAATGTGAAAGAAATAATATGTGTTGTTTCTAAGCAAAAAGTTTAATAGCCAAACAGTGGTTTTGCCTTAGTTCTTTCCTCTCTGCTATGAGATGGGCATGACCCAGAGAGACATGATCCAGGAAAATGAACCAGGGTCAAAGAAGACCTGGAGCAGAGCCACAGCCGATCCAGGAGACCAAGAAATAAATCATTGTCATAGCAAGCCCTTAACGTTTGAGGGTTTGTTATTTCAGCAGCCAGGCTTAGCCAAAGCTAAGTGATACACCCACCATCTCATTTTATGGAAGAAGAAACAGAGATCAAAACGGGGGGAGGGGAGATGGGAAAGGAATAGGAAAAGAAGTAATCTCAAGGCTTTCACATTTTAGTGAAGTATATTTTTTCATATCCATGCAGAAGTTCTCATATCAACAGTCTTTGTGTGCGTCAAAATTAATGCAGGAGAGTTGAGCATCTTGGTAGCATGGTCCAGTTTCTCTTTTTTATATGTAAGCAAAACGTTATTTTCTTTTTTACTGCAGAGATTTCATCTGCAGCTTGTTTTTTTTCTTTCAGTTTAAAGATTTCTGTTT
Organism: Eptesicus fuscus; assembly: GCF_027574615.1. NCBI lineage: Eukaryota > Metazoa > Chordata > Mammalia > Chiroptera > Vespertilionidae > Eptesicus > Eptesicus fuscus. Next base: position 37,893,703 of record NC_072481.1, on the reverse strand, counting down.
AGCATCAAAGCCCATTAACATGAAATTTTTTCCCTTCCAATTTTCCTCTCAGCTCCACAATACTGACTTTATACACAAAAATTTTCCTTGGAGTTAGGACCAGGTGCGGGAAATTTTAAGACAAAATGTCATTAAAAAAATATTTGTATACAAGAGGAAAGAGCACAGGACCAGGAGTTCAAAGATCTGAGTTTTGCTCTCACCTGAGTTGCAAAATGGCTGTATGACCTTGAAGTGTTCATTTCACTTCTCAGGGCCTTAGTCCCTTTTTTGGTCATAGAGAAATAATATATGCCAGGCCTATTTCTGAGGCTCATGTGAAGATAAAACAAGAGTCTATTTGTAGATTTCCCTTGAAAAACTGAAGGTTGAAAGAGTAGATGCGTGGGAGGTGGAGGACTCAGAGGATTAAGTATTGCCAAGCAACCTTGGACACACAGCCTCTTGGCACCAACTAGAATCCCAGCTGCCTGTGAAAGCATTTGCACCAGGCCAGGCCAGTAGGCAGAAGTTTGGATGGAGAAAAAAAAGATTTTTAAAAGTGCTTCTAGCATTTGAGTTTCACAAAGAGTGGGCTTTCTGGCCCAAGTTTCCAAGGGGCAGAGTTCTTGGGGTCCATTCCACATGGTGGTGGTGGTGGTGGTGGTAGTGGTGGTGGTGGTGGTAATCTCTTGCATTTAGAACCATGTATTACAGGTCTCTTCAGAGCTTCCAGTGGTAGCTTATTGTTGTTAATCCACTTTTTATTAGAAACTGGGTCTCAGAGGGGTTAAAACACGTAAAATGAAGACCCAAGGATAACTTTTGAGGAAAGGATGGACATCCTTAAAGGCAGCCTTTAGAAGCTGGAGGATGGGCTGGAATGGGTTAAATGAAAGTGGAAAAATCAGGAGAAAGATTATCACAACTGTCCAGAGGAACAGGATTTGAGAGCTTGGACCACACAGGCCACCTGGGAATATACTGGAAATATTGTAAAGGTAGGTCATTGGCCAAAGTCATGTAACAAAGTAGTGAAAAAAAAGTCTTAGAACCCAGGTCTTGGGCTCCTAGCCCAGTGCTTTTTCTCTTACTTCATATTCCTTCCTGCCTAGTGCAAAAGGTTTCTTGTAAGATAAATGGAAATGTACATTTAACAAGCCTTGAAACTTAAAGAACAAATGTAAAAAGAAAGAGCACATTGATAAATGGGCTCCGAAAGCAAACCATGTAAAATGGCTTCCACTTGCTCTAACTCCCCCAAGTCAGCCCCTACCCCCTTGTTCCTGCTCCCTTGCCACCTTCAGCAGAAGAAACACCGAGAATGAATGAAGAGCTGTAGGAATTAGTGAGGAAACTGTATGTAGTTTAGAGCAGCTTAACAGAGTACTTTTTATATGTCTGTTGAATTTAGCAACAAAAAAACTGGGGTTTGTGGTTTGTATGTCTTTTTTCCCCCCTACTTTATTTCTCCATTAATTCATTTTTATTGAATTTTATGAAACTGTTGGTCCATGATAGACTGAAAACTTTAAAAACCAGTTTTGAGATGGTGAGAAGCATTGTTATGGCAGAAAGTCCTGGATTTGAAATTGAGACCTAGTCTTTGTCAGCACAGCCAGTGACCACCCCACCCCACCCCACCCCCCCCCGCCCCTTCCCTCCAAACAATCCCCCCTCCCCCCAAGGAAACTTAGGAGGACATTGAGCCTCCCTGGGCCTTTTACAACTTGCCCTAAAAGCACAACAGAGGATGCTTCATGTTAAAAATCAAATCATCTTCTGGTGTATGTGGGAGGGGTGGTGATGGAGGGAAGGGGGAAAGGCAGAAAGGGGAGGAGAGAGGTAGGAAGGAGAAATAAAATCAAAATCATACACGACTCCCTTTTTATTATCTTCATTATTTTGTAAAGAAGACTGGAAAAGGCAGAAGGCAATTATTTTCCCTCACTTTAAAGAAAATCACACACTACAAATAAAGAAGATGAAGTCTCAGCTCCCTTCTGGAAAGTGCTAATAGTCAAGGGGCATGACCCAGCTTCTCCCAGTGCCCAGGAGGGTCCACAGCTGCCTGTGATGTCATGTCCTGTACTGGGCCCTGCCCCAGCCCAGCCTCCGCCCAGCTAGTGTGACAGAGCTGCTGCAGTTGCTCCTCTCCAGATGCTGTCCCTCAAGCTCATGTTTCCCCAGCAAGAACTAGAAAGCCCTTCCTACCCCTACCAGGGTTTGGAATCATCCAATTTCCTACTGGAGGAACTGAGAACATTTCAGATCCGGATATCTAATGCTTTCATTTTAAATATGGAGAAATTGAGGCCCCAGGATGGGGGACCCAGGTCTCTTGACTCTCAAATACAGGTTCCCTTTCCCCTGCTCCTTTATAGCTCCCTGTCCTGAGCCCCTCTCTTTCTCTCATTAAATATTTGTGCCAGGAGCAATCCTAGCGTCTGGCTGTGAGTTCATTTTTCACTCTGAAATTCCTCAGGCAGGTAATTTTATTTCCATTGCCCTGAGGGAAGGAATTCATGAAGCATGTGGCACAAAGTTCAAAAAGACTGGCAGAAGGAAAATATACCCACCCACCTCCCTCCCTCCCTCCTGGCCCACCCCTGCCCAACCATTTCTCATCTTGTCCTACAGCGCAAATCAAATACAAGTCTACTTGAAAGAGAAAACCTTTGCTAGTGTTTTTTAAGTTAAGTGCAGCCAAGGGTGATGGCTGCCTCAGATTCACAGGCCATCTTTCAGGATCATGGGGTGCCGCAGTTGAGTTTGGCGAGCAGGGCTGTTATGTAAAACCAGGCAGGTGGGTTGTATTTTGTTCCCTGCCCCAACACCAGGTTTTCCTCCCTTCAATCAAGTATTTGAGGGTTTCCTTTGCCCAAACCTGAATATTCCAAGTTCCTCCTTTATCATCTTTGCCAACAAATTTGCACCTGAAATTTCCGGTTGCTTCCTCCTTAAACAGCTTATCCCAGTGTCTCAGGGATAACCCCCACTAAGACAGAAGCTTTGATTCCTTGCCAACAGAGAGCTCCAGAAGCACCCAGATTTTCTGAACAGCTGGCCAAATTCAGTAATCATTATTGTGCTAATTTAAAAATTGATTTTACACACACACATTTTTATGCTTTAAAAGTGCAAGTAGAATCCTGTCTTAGAAGAAGTAGGGGTTAAAAACATGGGTCAGCCAGACTTGGGGACTAATCCCATTTCTGCTACTTAGTAGTTATGTGCCCTTGACCAGTCAACTAAACCCCTCTGGGTCTCAAATTTTGATAATAAAAGTGCCTCAATCTCATGAGGCACTCAGAAGAATAACTAAAATTATCCATGTAAAAGACTTAGCACAGCCCAAGTATATCAAACATTTATTGCATACTTTTGTAAGTATTAATATGATTATGAATATGATATATGATCCTATATAATAAAAGCCTAATATGCAAATAAAAGCCTAATATGACCGACTGGAGGATGACCAGTTGCTATGATGCACACTGACCACCAGGGGGCAGATGCTCAACACAAGAGCTGCCCCCAGCCCACAGGCCCCAGGCCAGCCAAGGCAGTGTCAGTTGGGGCCCCTGATTGCCCCACTGGTTGCCCTGCAGAGGGAGGTGACTGGTGGTGGTGGCAGGGGGCAGGGCCAGTGAGTGGGCCCCCCAATCACCCCGCCATTTGTCCCAGAGATCAGCCCTGATCACCGGCCAGGCCTAGGGACCCTACCCATGCATGAATTTTGTGCGCCAGGCCTCTAGTATGATATGATATGATATGATATGATATGATATGATTGATATGATATGATAATCAATTTGAGCCACAGAGCATAAGCCCCATGAAAGCAAGAACATCAAGTGTCTTTTTACTTTCTTATCTCCATTGCCTGGAACAATGTTTGGCTCAGACAAGGTACTCAATATTCGTTAGTAAATAAGTGAATAATAAATATTAAAAATGTTTATATTTGCTCAAAGGTGATCTTCTCTTAATCAGGTCCTTAGAGGTCTACCCAAGATATTAGCCATTTTAGTTCATTTATTTTTGTATATTTAAAAGTCACTTTTCTGATTTACAAGTTTTCCAAGAGGACATGCATTCATTCTTTTCTTTTTTTTTCATATTTTCTGAGTCAACAAATCACTAATTCCATCACCTAGAGACTTCTAATATTATCCATCTTTTTTCTTTCCATTCAGAGATATTTTGGACACATTTTTGACAGAGGCAGAGCCACACAGATTAGCCTTTTCTTCCATTTCAGCTGGAAGTCTATCAGTTTGATGGGATCATACTTCAGGACATGAGATAATCTGTTTTGTGTATCTTTCCATTATTTTTTAAGCTATAAATAATATGTTGAGTTTCCCCTCATTTTTAATTTATCAGTTTGAGAAGCAAAATCTTTCAAAACATAAGCTCCATTCTGGGATTAGAATAGATAGAAAATATATATGTTTGGTCTTTGCCCCAGTTCCTGGCACAGAGCTTTAAAATCTCTTGAATTTTCTTGAGTGGTAGGATTGTCTTTTGATATTCATTTTTTTAAACATATTTTATTGATTTCTTACAGAGAGGAAGGGAGAGGGATAGAGAGTTAGAAACATTGATCAGCTGCCTCCTGCCACTCCCTACTGGGTATGTGCCCACAACCAAGGTACATGCACTTGACTGGAATCAAACCTGGGACCCTTGAGTCCATAGGCTGATGCTCTATCCACTGAGCTAAACCGGTTAGGGCTCTTTTGATATTCTTGAGTCCCTTTACATCATACCTGAGTTTATGCAAATGAGGTGATTCAAGGTAAATCCTTAGATGATTTCAGGGGAGAGCTGGCCACACTCTGAGGATTGGAACTTTCAGTCCCGCCTCCCAATCTCCAGGGAAAGGAGGCAGAGTGCAGATTGAGTTTAGACATCAATGGCCAGTGATTTAATCTGTCATGCCTACACAATGAAACCTCAATAGAAACTCTTGAACAATGAAATTTGGGGAGCTTCTGGGTTGATGAATACTTTGATATACCAGGAGGATGGTGCAGCTAAAGAGGTCATGGAAATTCTATGCTACTCTCACCCCAAACTTTGCCCTATGCATCTCTTCCATTTGGCTGTTCCTGAGTTGTGTCTTTTATAATACAACTAGTGGCCGGGTGCATGAAATTCATGCATGGAGGGGGTTCCTTCAGCCCAGCCTGCACCCTCTCCAATTGGGGACCCCTTGAGGGATGTCCGACTGTCAGTTTAGGCTCCTAATCACTCACCTGCCTGCCTGCCTGATCACACCTAACTGCCTCTGTCTGCCTACCTGATTGCCCCTAACCCCTCTGCCTGCCTGCCTGATTGCCCCTAACTGCCTCTGTCTGCCTGCCTGATCACCCCCAACTGCCCTCCCCTGCCAGCCTGATCTTGCCCCCAACTACCCTCCCCTGCAGGCCTGGTTGTCCCTAACTGCCCTCCACTGCCAGCCTGATCTTGCCCCCAATCGCCCTCCCTTGCCAGCCTGATCTTGCCCCCAACTGCCCTCCCCTGCTGGCCTGCTCTCACCCCCAACAGCCCTCCCCCACCGGCCTGATCTCACCCCTAACTGTTCTCCCCTGCCGGCCTGATCGCCCCTAACTGCCTCTGCCTGCCTGATTGCCCCTAACTGCCCTCCCCTGCCAGCCTGATCTCACCCCCAACTTCCTTCCCCTGCTGGCCTGATCTCGCCCCCAATGGCCCTCCCCTGCCAGCCTGATCTCACCCCCAACTTCCCTCCCCTGCTGGCCAATTTGGTTCTGATTGGTCAGTTTCTATGCCAGTTAGCATCAAAAGCTCCTCCTCCTAGGCAGCCATTGGCTCCTCACACTTCACCCAGATTTGGTTCTGATTGGTCAGTTTCTATGCCAGTCAGCGTCTCCAGTCCTATAAACAGGCCTGATCAGAGAGGTGGGGCTGATCAGCAGCCCCAGCAAAGGCCTGAGAGAAAGAGAGGCATGGCTGGTGGCCAGGCCCGGAGCGAAAGGAGAGGCAAGTGCTGATCAACAGCTGCCATGGAGGCTATGGATCAGACCCTGCTTCTCTGTCCAGGCCTCTCTTCAGGCCTGATCCGCAGCCCCCTTGGCAGTCAGTGTTGGGTCAGAGTGCCCAAAGAGGTGGCAGTCAGTGCTGGGTCACCACAGCAACTCAGCACTGACTTCCACTCAGTCGAGCCTTCGGTCGTTTTGGATGTTATGGACCCTGGGTTTTTATATATTAGGATATGTATGTACTTCTTACTCTTGGATGGAATTGTATGTTTGAGGGGCAGAGATTCTTTTTGCACAGGCTGTGTCAATGTTTGTTCATTCTGTAGACTCATATCTCCTGAATGTGTCATTCAAAGTCCTGCTCTTGGAGAAAATAATAGAAAATCTACATGTCCTCAGGTCCAAACTCTGCCATGCAATACAATACAACCAACAATGAAGCCAGAACTTTTACCTTCATCTTTCTGTTTCTTGTGTTTATTTCTCAATCGGTTTAGAACTTGTAGGGAGAATGGAGATTATTATCATTCTTCAACCCTTATCCATAAGGCATTGCTTTTAACTATGATTCCAAAGCATCTTTTCCTTCTATTTTTCCATTAGGTCTCATAACACTGAGGCAAAGACTTAGGGGAAAAGTAAATTTACAAATCAGTATTTTTTTTCCATTTGTAGATCAGAACATTAATAATATTATATAAGAGAAAAACAATGGTCTCCAAACTACCTCACGTGGCTTGAAAATTTTATAATATTTCCTGGAAATACTTTTGGTCAAGAAAGAACTCACCATAAGTGTTTCCATTTGTTGTTTCATATACTTTATATTTGCTTCAATTATGGAACCAGCCCCTTTAAAGCCAGAAACTGTGCATTTAAAAAAATGTGTATAGAACAATAATTTTTCTTAAGGTTTATTTCACTTAAAAATAAAATTAAATCCACCATGGATCAAATGAAATGACCCAAGAAAAGACAACTCTTGTCTTCCTGCAGGTCTTTTCATAACAGGGGGACTACAATTTCCAAGGTATCATTTTTACTGTTTTCCTAAATCGTTAACATATTGAAAACAGCTGTTAGGGGCAAAAAGCTAAAGGGAAAATGCCGATGGTATCTTTTTCTCTCCCACATGAGTCTTTCCATTGACCAGCAGGTCATCTCTGTTCCTTTGTGATATGGGAAAGATGAAATTCAGTGGAAATCCATTGTTTAATAAAAGACCATTCTTCCTGCCTCATTGGATTTCTGAAAGCTTAATTTTCTGTCCAGGTGCATTTAACCAGGTCATTAAGTCTCTCTCATCAAGACCACCAGTTAAACAAGGACCAGAAGCAGTCATTTACTGCCTATCTGCCTAAGTCACCTTGCCTAGTTTTTGGTTCAACCACACAAAATAGGTGTTTTTACCCACATTTTACAAATAAGGAACAAAAATTCTGAGATACCAAAAGATACAGGGCCTTTCCGAGGTCATGAAACCTAGTGGGTGGCTGAGAAGAAAATGAAATCTTGATCCGGCTGACTCCAGAGCTAGGATTATCAACTGAAATGACATGGTTCCAGAGGAAACTCCAGACCATTGGAAGCCAAAGGGAGCATGCACAGATATTGCAGAACTAGTGAGGTGGAAGCTATAGACTTAGAAAATGTTTAGCAAATGAGCAGGGCATAAAATCCTGTTTTAAGGTGAAACCATCTGAAGCTACCTCATTTTCTTCCATAAAGCAAGTTTTAGGAAGAAAAAAAAGTTCTTAGTGGGCACAAGGCATTGATCTGGTCGGTGGTTTTCCCTATTACTGGCTGCCAATTAAGAGAAGCTAAAAGAAAGCTTGCTCCCTTGGAGTTGTGGCCCTGACGCCAGATAAAATCTCATTGCTCATAAGAGCAAGGAGATGGTGAGATCAGAAACCCTAACTCCCTCTCCTTTGACACCATGCAATTGCTATGAAAAGCACCAGAAAGTTCTATGTTCTAGAAGACTCCAGGGTGGTAGTGATGGTGGTGGTGATGGGGGAGTGATATTGCCCCACCCTGCCCCCCACCCTCAGCTTCCTTCTCAGGCATGTCCCAGCAGTGGAGCAATTAGAACAAGGAGGATATGCCTCAGGAAGTTCTGTCCCCAGAGGCCCGTCCAGACTTGTTTAAAGACAGCTGCTGTGATCGTTAAAATGAAATAAGACATGTAACCAGATTATGGGGAAATTATTGCTATTAACAGCAATAATTACCCTTTGTTCAAGTAGCTTCCTGAAATTAAAAAAAAAAAAAAAACATCAAAGCAGAAGCTTTCAATTACTTCACTTAGCACCCTCCATGAACCCTTTGGGTATGTGATATGCATCAGAGAGACCATTGGGATCTGGGAGGGCGAAGGAGGGTGCCTACAGGCACACACAAATGCATCAGAGAATGCATGGATATTTTGTACTTTATCATATACAATTGTGTGCATACCTCTTTTCATTTTTAAAAAAATTAGTGAAGATCTGTCATGTGTTAGGCTCTGTCAGAGGTGCTGTAGATGCCAACCCAAATAAGACTGAATCTCTCCCCCCAGAAGTTCAGGAGGTAGATAGTAGAGAGAGAAATATAATGCAGCATGGTGAGTGCTGAGCTGAAGGGAAGCCTGGGTGGCTACATTGACACCATGGAGCAAGCCTCATTCCACCTGGGGATAAGGGACAGTGGACTTCCTGGAGGAGGGGCTGCCTAAGCCACATCTTGAAGAATGTGCAGGAGTGCAATGGCAAAAGGAGATTGGGCAGGACTTCTGAGCAGAGGGTCCAGTACAACTAAGGATCCAGTGGTTTGAGACAAAGAGCTATCATCATCTCAGTCACTGAAGATGGGTCTGTAGATGGGACAGGTAATAGACAAACTACAGAAATCCATGCAGATTTTAAGGAGGGAGAAAAGTGTTTATTTTACAAAGACAGGGCTCTTCATAGTGTGATACCAGTAGAAACCAGACTGGATAGAGGGAGGGAAGGAGGGAGGGAGAGAAAAAGGGAGGGAGGAAGGGAGGGAGGGAGGGAGGGTGAGAGAGAGAGATGTTAGAAGGCTGTTGTAGGAAACCATGTCAGAAAAGAACCCTGAACCTATGGTCAAAAGAATATGGATAACAGAAATCTTTCAGAATTAAAAACTTATAGGATTTGGTAGGTGGAGGATATGGACAAGGATGATATTCAAAAGGTTCAAATACCAGAACAGCACAGGCACTGGCCAATCAGAATGGACACCAGCCAAATACAACTGGCACAGCCAGCTCATGCATCCCAGTTGTTTATAAATGTTCTTCCAACCAGGTCAACCCGCTGGTGGGGGGACCAGGGTGAGGTATGTTCTTTTCACCAGGATTTCTTCTCTCCCCTGCTGTGCTAGATTGATTGCATTGATGGCCCCCCATTTTTACTCCTCCCTGTCATTTCAGAATTGGAGTTTTTCTCATAAAAGCAGAGTACATTCCGTACACCACATGACTCACCTCAACCAATATGACCAGGTAGAAGGGATGGTGGGCCATTCTGAGGCTAGCACCCAGAGGCCTACATGTTTCTTCTTGCTCACTTGCACCTCTGCCATTGTCATAAGGCCATGCCCAGGCTAGTCTGAGAAAGAATGAGAGGCACTCAGAGCAAAACAGTCACCCCACTGAGGCCGTGCTGTATCAGCCAACTGCCAGCCAAGCTCAGACAGGTGATCAAGCCCAGATAAGATCAGCAAAACTACCCAGCTGATTCCCAGCTAGCTCCTGACAGAGAAATGCTTATCATCAAATGCATTGATGTCCTTTGCATCGGTTGGTTGTTACACACTCTGATTATGGTGATAGATAACAGATACACCCTCTCTCCAACCCCTGCTTTTCAAAGCACTCATATCCATAACTGTTTTACAAAACACTCCTTGTATCATCCAACTCTCTTACCAACATTTTTTTTACAAAGGAATCAAAAATATTTAATGGGGAAAATACCTAAAAATAATCTTCAGGTGGCTTACAGGCTAAAGTCTCAAAATCCCCACGCTCCAAAAAACTTCTGGAAAACATATACGGGTAGCAGGAAATGCACAGGTAGGGACTTAACTGGAGCATCTCTGCCCTCCATTGCTTGAGCACGCTGTGCCCACATTCAGCATCTTTTTGTCATTAATCTGATGCATTAGAACTTTAGGAGACCAGCAAATACTATAATGTGCCATTCTTCTCGTAAGTCAGAGCCAACTAAGAGAAACATGGGAACTAGACATATGTAGAGAAAAACATCAGCTTTCATGCTGATAAAAGCTAGATTGGATGATTGGGCTTGAGATGTGGTCAAAAGGGCTAGTCAACCACATTTTATCCTAAAATTAAACTCACCCACCTGGCACAGGGACACTGGACACTGCTGGCTCCCAGAAGGACAAGCTGCCTAGGCCTGGCTCAGGGCAGACCAGAATATCTGCTCCCTGGAGGCAGGCCGATAGGCTCCACACCCACCATTAGAGGGCACTCTTCTCACCCAGGATGAGAATGAAGGAGTGAGAAGAGGCCAGGGCCATGGTCTTGCTGCAGGCCCTCCATGTGGAAAGGTGAGGGGAAAGGAAAAATGTTCCCACTGACCTCCTGGCAATATTCCCTTGCCCCGGGTCACAGTGGACTTTCCAGTGATGTTGCTGCTGGTTTGCCTGGAATGATGGCATCTTCCTATCTCCCTGACAGCAACCATGCACCCCAGCAGGAATATTCCCTTCCAATCCTGCTGTCCATGAGAGAAAGACTCTTTTCATGTAATCCAGCCACAGATGCCCATGGGCACATACTCACACACCTACACACCCACACAGATACATCCCATGCAGGAAACAGGCCTTCACTCGTGACAGCTTCCTAACTCAAATTCTGAGGACCCTGTGAGAGGCTCCCTGGCCAGAGCTAGGTACATCCTGAAGAGGTTTAACAGCTATCCTGAGAGACCCATACTCTCAACTAAGTGAGTGTGAATTCTGCTCTGTTACCTCCTAGTCATTTGCCCTTAGGGAAATTATTTAATCTGTTTGAGCCTCCATTTCCTCATCTACAAAATAGATAACAGAACTCCATAAGTTTGTTGTGAAGCTTGAATGAAATAATTCAACTGCACAGCTCCTTGTAGTTAGGTTACTAGTCTTCATTGAATTGTATGTTGCATAACAACACATGCAAAAAATGTGTAACTGCATCTTATCTGGGACAGTAGGGCCCCAGGGGGTATTCTAATCACTCAGCCTGGCTTCCATGGCCAAACTTGACCTGGTCCCTGACTACCCCTCTACCTTCATATGCCACCACTCTGTGTTTTTGTGCTATAGTTGTGCTGAACACATTTCACTCTCACAAGTCTCCATGCCTTTCATAGACTGTTCCCTTTACCAGGACTACTCTAGCCGTCCTTCTTCCCCACTTACACTCACCCTTAGCCATGCTATCCATGGAAGTATCATTTTCATTAACTTATTTATTCAACAAATATTTTTCAGTGTCTACTCAGTGCCTATACAATAGCCCTACCTTATCTGTGGTTTTGTTTTCATGGTTTCAGTTACCTGCAGTCAACTGTGGTCTGAAAATATTAAGTGAAAAATTCCAGAAATAAATAATGCATTACTTTTAAATTGCATGCCATTCTGAAAGCATGATGAAATCTCAAGTTGTCCCACTTCTTTCCACCCTGGATGTGAATCCTCCCTTTGTACAGTATATCCACACTACCTGCCCATTTGTCACCTCAGTATTTGCATCAACTGTCACAGTATCTTAGATGCTTGTGTGCAAGAAACCCTTATTTTACTTAAGAATGGCCCCCAAAGCACACGAGTAGGGATACGCCCAAGAGAAGTCATAAAGTGCTTCCTTTAAGTGAAAAGGTGAACATTCTCAACTTCATAAGGTATTTATCATCTCACATCATCATAGGAAGGATGAGTACAGCACAATAAGATATTTTGAGAGAGAGAGAGACCATATTCACATAACTTTTATTACAGTATATTATTGTAATTGTTTGACTTTATTTTTAGTTATTCTAATCTCTTACTGTGCCTAACATATAAATTAAACTTTATCATATGTATGTATAGGAAAAAAACATAGTATAGATAGAGTTTGGTACTATCTGTGGTTTCAGGCATTCAATGGGGAGTCCTGGAATGTATTCCCCATGGATGAGGGAGGACTACTGTATTAGTTTGGGAGAGCTGCCATAACAAAGTACCATAGACTGGGTAGCTTAACAGAAATTCATTTTCTCACAGGTCTGGAGGCAAAATCCAAGATCACGGTGTTGACAGGTCTGTTTCTTCTTAGGCCTCTCTCCTTGGTGTGCAGATGGCTATCTCTACCCCCTGATTTCACATGGAGCTACATCTGTTCTTGTGCATCTCTGTGTCCTGATATCCTCTTCTTATAGGGATAGAAGTTATAATGGATTAGAGCCCACCCATGTGACCTAAGTTTACTTTAATTACCTTTTAAAAACTCTATCTCCAAATACAGTCACATTCTGAGTTATTGGGGGTTAGGACTTCAACACATAAATTAGGGGGAGACAATCCAACCCATAAAAGCACCAGAATATAAAGTATTTCTTACTCCCCAAACCTGGATGAGAAGACACTTCTGTGTTCTCCTATGTATCTCCAATTCTGTCAGAACCTTTCGTTATCAAGTACTTCTCCAGCAACAATGAATTGTGTCTCCAGCCAGACTCCAGCCCAGTAAGGAAGGCTCTGCATTGATCTTAGTCACTGTGGTTGTCTTTTCAGATACAGTGATGAGCAATATATAGTAGATGACAATAGATATTTCTTGAATGAATGAATGTCCTTTGCTGCCATCTCTGCATGCCAAAACCACTTCCTTAATAAAAAAACATGGCCTAGAAGAATGTATGATAATAATCCCCTACATTTAAAGAGCCCTTTACAATTTCAAGAGCCTTTACATCCCTTATTTTATTTACCCTTCTTTGTGGACCTATGGTGTGGGTACAATTGGTCTTCATTTTGCAGAAAAAACTGTGGCTCAGCAAAAATAAGGATCTTGGCCAAGTTCCTTCTCCATGCAAGTAGCTCCAATGCACCCAGGCTACCTCCGTGACTAACCACAGCTTTTGAAATTACATGAAATAAATTGTAGTAAATTGTAAGAAATTTCCTCCCTTGAAGAAACTTGAAGCTACTTTGGTGACTGGGGAAACTAGGGCCATCAGGGCAACCAAGACAATGCATCTCAGCTCCCCTTTATATTGCAGCTCATATCAATCATCCCTTCTTCCCAGGGTGACAGAGGCTGTATGCATCCCACAAATTTGAATTCTAATCACATCCTTTAAAGTTCATAAGTCTAAAAACTAGTCTGAACTTCAAACAGCAACTTCAGAGCTTTGCCCTTTCAAGTAAAACATTTCTTGAAGAACAAAAAATAGTCCAAAAGCTTGTTGCTTTTGGAATCCAGTTCTTATTACTCATGTTTTTTTCCTCCAGAAGAAAATCATTTCACATTTTGGTAATGCCTGTTGGCAGCACTCATAGGGAGCAGTCAACAAGCACCTCCGGGATCCAGCAGAACCTGGCTGTGGCGAGAGGAGCGGGGCATGGGAAACTATGTGCCTTTTCAGAGCAGTCTTTTGAAAGCAGCAGAGCCATCAGACAGGCTGCAAATAGCATGATGTGATGCACGTGTACAAAGGAGACATAAAGTCATGCTAGCAAGCGGACTTTGGCATGTGGAGACCTGCTTTAAGGCCTTGGCTCCACCACTTTTGCCATGTGATTTGGGGCAGGTAGCTTGGCCTTCCTAAATTACAGTTTCATCATCTGTAAAATGGAAATTATAGTAAGGCATACTTCAAAATATTGTGATATTTCACAAATTAATGCATATAAAACATTTACCCCAGTGCCTGGCACATTAATACTGGCATTTATTGAGAGTAGGCCATGCCAGTCTGGGGAAGATCGTCAAGAAAATGATTCAAGCCCTAGAATAGAAGTTCCATCCAGCCCTTCCTCTCTAATTGTGGGGGAAGGGTGTCCCGATGGTGGCTCTCCTGGTCCCAAAAGACAACAGCAGCCTTCCTCCTCAACTACTCATGGCATCTGCTCTCTGCCAAACTGCTCCTCCCAAAACTCACCCTGTGCATGTCAAGTGTTCATCAAACTTCATTTCTGGTGCTTCGGCCCCTTGATGAATAGCCTTCCACCCCACCCCAAATCCTCACTCCAAGTTAGGGCTCTGCTTGTGAGGACAATAGGTCCTCACAATAAACAAAAGAAAACAAAACCAGAGTGGTAGTAAAGGGGCTACGTGGACATTGCATGCAAACAAAACATAAAAGCTAGCTTGGAGGATATGAACCTATAGACCATCAACAAGGACCAATACAGCCTTTACCTCTGTGTGAGCCTGTTAGAGTCTCCCAGCCTCTCTGCCCTCCAGATTTCTCTGCTTGGTCACCACATGTAACTAGCCTAAAATTCAACCACTCATCACTGCTTGACTACATCCTTTGAGTCTCTTTCAAGGAACAATCTGGTTGTCTCAGCTCTCCTTCTTCATGCAAACTGCCCTGAAACCAGATGCTCATCAGGAAGATAACCAGAATTACTCTCTAGAGGACCTGGGATCAGAGCCAAGAAAGTGGGGTCCAGTGTCAAACCAGCCAAATGAGGTAGGCAGAACAAGTAGAAGAACTTCATCAAGGCCAGACCAGGAGGATTAGAAGCAGCTTGGAACCAGGTACAACTAGTAGTCAAGGAACTGGTCTATGACAGGGAATGGCACATGTGGCTGAATCTTAGGAGGAATTTGATTGTCTTGCCAGTGTGGGTATGTCATTCTTAGGTGGCTGTTTGGAGTAGGTTATCCATTTCACTCTGACAGTTACTACTTACACGGCTCCTGTTCTCATCCTAGTGTGAAGAAAGTACCTTCCTCCCACGTGTATTAAACACCAGAATTTACTGGGACACAATAGCATCTCTAGTGACTACTCTTTAACCTGATTTCATCTTTCAGTTCCCCACAGCTTTCATCTCCCTTGGAACGTCACACAATTCCCTTAACTCACACCAGAAGGTAATTTCAAAGATCCTGTGCTGAGCTTTGCTCAGTACATCAGTCCCCACTGACCACAACCTGTGTTGAAGACCAGCTTTTTGCACCAACTTGCTTCCCTTGAAGCGAGTTTCTTTTCTATCCAGTTTTCACACTTCCCTGCAGGATATGAAGTCGTTATTATTCATATTTCTCACTAAAAGGTTCCTTGTTCCTGGATCAGCCATTAGACCAAATGGCGTCAGTCATTGTTTCTCCTAAAAGGAACACTAGGACATCTTATAAATAGCACCCTTGCTGACCCTGGTCAGTGTGCCTCTTCATTTGTTCAACATTACCCACCCTATCTCTCCCCAGCTCCTTTCCTGCATTTTACACAACATCCAGGCTCCCTTCACTTCTCTTCAACTAATTTATTTATTTAATAAGAATATTTACCCAGAACCTGTGTCAGGCACTCTATTAGGCACAATGACAGCATTTTTACTTTAGTTTCCAAGAGTTTATACTCTGCAGGGAAGACAAGATCTGTAAATCAACAATTACAATAAAATGTGAAACAAGTACTTGGATAATGGGGCAAGAGGACATAGTGAGAATAAGAAATATTGGAACTTATCCTAGTCTGGGAGAGTCATGGAAGGCTTCCAGGAGGAAGAGACACAAGCAGAATTTTGAAGAGTCATACTGAGCTGACTACCTGAGGAAGCATGAGGAGGGAGGGGAATGCAGGGATAGAATATTTCAGACAGAAGAACCTGACGCTCAAAGTAGAGGACTGGAAACCAAGTGTCGTGTGTGAAGAATTACACAACTTTCCAGTTGTGTGGCATTTTTCTCCATGAATCCGTAGTCTGAGAAGTGTGGTTAGAGAACAAAACAGGAACAGCACCCTGAGGACTGACTCTACAAACTGGAAAGTTTTATGGAGCTGTCTGTTGATTTTCAGTAGGAGAGTACTATGATCAGAACCATGTGAAGGAAGCTCCAATGCGGATAGAGATATAATCCTGGCTCCCTCGGAGTGCCACAGTGGGAGACCCCTCCACCCACCCACACCTACTGCAGGGTCTCCAGAGAGAGGTGCCAAAGAAGGCAGGGGGCTGGGAGGACATGATTGCGGGGCAGGGGAAAGAGTTGCTTGACCTCTCAAATAACATTCCAGTCTCTACTTTCCTGAGCACAACAAAGAAAAATAAATCATCTCTCAAATGGCAGGGGCCAGGGCTTGCTGCATGATTGTCTAATTAGGTGTAAGATTACACCACAGGTCTGGTTACTGGGAGGCCCACAGGGATCAAATCCAACAGCATCAGACCAGACAAGAATAAGTGAAACCTTGCTCAGAATGAAAACAGGAAAGATATAAAAGCCTTCCACCAACCCCTACTCATCCTCCAGCTACCAATTTGAATAGCCAGATAATGAGGGGTTTCAGAGGAGGAAGAGAAATGATCTGCTAAGATCTTACACTCAGTTTCATTTCTGATGTGGATCTCTGATGACATACAGATAAGTTATGAAAGAATCAAGGAAGTGGGAGATGACCAAAAGCACATCTTATTCTTCTAATAAACATTATTGAAAAATAATTGCCTGCTATGTGTAAGACATTGCACTATCTCCAGGGTACCTGGAAGTGATTATGACATGGCCCCTTTGCAAGCAGCTCACAGCCTAGTAGTGATGAATAACTCAAAAACTCAGAACAGATATTTCTGTAAGGATTTATTTTTCTTAATTGATAGTGTGGGTTTTATGAGTACATGGAGGACATTCAGAGAGTTGTCACAGAAGACACTGATTTGAACTGTGTCTTAAAAAGAAGTAGAAGTTCATCAGGCAATGAAGAAAGAGAGGAAACTATTTACTCAAAAGGACAGAGATGAGAAAAAATAAGGCACTGTTATGAATAACAAAGACCATATTTCCTTAGTTCTAAGAGGTCACTGGTGCTGAGGCATACCACTGATTAATTATACCTTCTTGAGGGGGGAAAAAAGAAAGACATATTACATTAAATAAACACATAAAAATAATCTACGCAATAATAGCCTAATTGTGCCCCCACCCTTATTGACCACTTATTATATATCATAATCAGTTTCCCTATGTCTCTATAGATTCTACATCCAAAGATTCTTCTGACTCATTTTTATACGTTTAGAAGTTATACATAGGGTGAGAGCGACTCACAACTTTTTGTGACATGTCCCACATCTTGACTTTACTTGTACCTTTACAATTGATAGTATAATTTTTAGAAATATCTTAGAATAGCAGGATTTCCTTTTCTATTTGATAATACTCATAGATTTCTTCCCCTTAATTGAATTATGCAATGCTAAAAGTTAACCTCCTCTTATTTTTATGTTATATTTCTTAGGTACTCATTCATTTTGTCTGACTCAGAATGAAATAAAAAGCCTAAATACTATCATAACCATTAAAGAAATTGAAGACTGGTTTTAAATCTTCCCACAAAGAAAATTTCAGGCTCCAATGGATAGTTTACAAGTGAATTCTATCAAACACTCAAGGAACAGATAATTCCAATATTACTCAAACACTCTTCTAGAGAACAGAAAAAGGAATACCCCCCAACTAGTTTATGAAGTTATAATCTTGGTGCCAAATCCAGATAGAAATAGAATAAAAAATAAAAATTACCAGCTCTTGTCATTCACTAATGTCACATTTCCAAATTGGTTCCATCAATGAATGAAAAATATAATAAAACTTGATAAAGTTTTCTTAATCCCATGAATACAAGTTTGGTTTAGCATTTTAAAAATTCATGGCATAATTCACCTAATTAATAATAAAAATCCTAACACTTCTTGTTATTTTTAAATGTTCGATAAACATTTAAAATTATAAAATTTAAAATTCTTATTAAACTATGAGTAGAAGGGAACTGATAAATAGTATGTTTCAAAAGCTTATAGTAAAAGTTCCTTCTTTTTCATGGCCAAGTAGTATTCCATTGTGTAAATGTACCATGGCTTTTTTTATCTACTCATCTACTGATGGACATTTGGGTTGCTTCCAAATCTTGGTTATTATAAATAATGCTGCAATGAACATAGGGGTACATATATTCTTTCAAATTAGTATTTCAAGTTTTTTTGGATAAATTCCCAGAAGTGGAATTGCTGGGTCATTTTTAATTTTTTGAGGTAACTCCATACTGCTTTCCACAGTGGCTACACCAATCTGCATTCCCTCCAACAGAGAACCAGTGTTCCCTTTTCTCCACATCCTGGCCAACTCTTGTTTGTTGATTTTTATTTGATGGTAGACATTCTTACAGGTGTGAGATGATATCTCACTGTGGTTTTTGCATTTCTCTGATGACTAGTGACATTGAGCACCTTTTCATATGCCTATTGGCCATCTGTATATCCTCTCTAGAGAAGTATCTAGTTAGGTCTTTTGCCCATTTTTAAATTAGATTATTTGTGGGTGTTTTTTTTTTGCATTTATAAGTTCTTTATACATTTTGGATAATTGGTGAATATGTTCTCCTATTCTGTGGGTTCCCTTTTCATTTTGTTAATGACTTCCTTTGCTGTGCAAAAACTTTTTAGTTTGATGTAGTTTATTTTTTTGTTTATTTTTTCTTTTGTTTCCTTGCCCGAGAAGATATATCAGAAAAAAATATTAATATGAGAATTGTCCAAGATTTTACTGCCTATGTTTACTTGAGGGATTTTTATGGTTTTGAATCTAACATTTAAGTCTTTAATCCATTTTTTAGTTTATTCCTGTGTATGGTGTAAGAAGATGGACCTGGAGAACATTATGCTAAATGAAATAAGCCAGTCAGAGAATGACAAGTACCATATGATTTCACTCATGTGTGGAATATAATGAACAAAATGAAGCAAGCAAAATTGAGACAGACTCATAGATAGAGAGCAGGCTGACAGCTGTTGGGGTGGGTTGGGGTCTGAGTGAGGGTGGGTGGAGGGGTTGAGCAAAAAATAAAAAAAGAGAAAGAACTCATGAACATGGACAACAGTGTGGTGATTGTGGCAGTAGGATACAGGGAAGGTTAACGGTGATGTAAAAAATCGCTATTAAAACAAAACGTATAGTAAAACATACTTAAAGGTAAAGTGTTAGAAGAATTTTCTTTGAGGAAGGAACAAGATGCTTCCTTACTCAGTATTGACCCTAGCCAACCTAAGTCAAGAAAAACAAATAAAGAGAATAAGAATAGGAAATACTTGTAGGTGTTGTAATTGTATCAAAAAATGAAAAAAATTATCACTAATTAGAGAGCAAGATGATTGGATAGAACACACTATTCAAAATCCAATTGCATATTTAGATTAAAAAAACATTTGGAATAAATAACTTCTTAAAAGAGAACCAAATAAATAAAAATGTTACTGTGTTCATGAATAGGAAAACTTGATATCATAATGATGTAATTCTCCCCAAAATAATCTATAGTTAAATTATTCCAACCAAAATTTCAACAAGAACTGTTTTGTGAAACTTGGAAAGATTTACACCTATCTTAAATGAATTTTTGCCCTACCAGGTGTCTTATAAACTATAGTATTAATGGCACAAGAATAGACAAACAGATCATTATGACAGAATTGAGAACCAATATACCTTCCTGAATATATGGAAACTTGGTTCATGGCTGGTGCAGCATTGCAGATATGGGGAAAAGATGAGTTATTTAATAAGTGGTGCTAGGAATATTGGGTGTCCATTGTGGGGGAAAATATAAAATATACTGCCTCACACCATACATAACACTCTATTCTAGAGGATTAAGTACTTCAATGGAAAAACTAAAACTTTAGAAATATACAAGAAGGTCTTTATAATTTTGGTATAAGGAAAGGCTCCATAACAAGGCACTAATCACACACACACACACACACACACACACACACACACACACACACACACAATTGATAAATGTAATTACATTAAAAATAAAAGCTTCTGTTTACCAAAAGAGCTTGTAAAAATGTTTTTAAAAAGCCATAAGCCAGTAGAGAAATTTGGCATATAATAGCTAACAAAGCATTCCCTCTTAGCCAATAAAGAAATAATAACCTAATAAAAAAAATGGGCAAAAGACATAAGCAGACATTTCACATAAAAGTAAACAGAGGAATACAAATGATCTATAAACATATAAAAATGCTCAACCTCATTAGTGAACAGAAAAAAATGCTAACTTAAACCACAATAAGGTAATATTTTCTACTCACAGGCTGGCAAAAATGAAAAGAAAGACAATAGTAAAAGTTGGCTAAATGTGGAGCAAAAGGTCAGTTTCAAACCTGAGAACTTGAGAAGTATATAGGACACCCAGTGTCTGGACCAAAGCACAAGAGAGAGAGAGCAGGGATAGAGGCTCTTGACTGCTACCTGTGATAAAACACTTTTACAAGGCAAGCCAGGTCACACATTCTCGGACACCGCTGAAACATGCGTGTACGGAGAACTGAAACACAAGTTTCACAGAACAATGATTGTTCTTATTATGTGAAATGTACTCTAATATTTTTACTTGATTCTGTTATTTTTAATGCAAATAGCAATTCACAAAATCCCTTTCATCGCTTCAGAGTTTGAAAACAATAGGCTAGAGAGATTACTTAAATAGAACGATTCACTCTAATCACTCAAACATCTTGTTGTGAAAAGATACCTGACTATGGAATCTTATGGGCTTCGGTTTGCATTCCAGAATTACCACCTAGGAACTGGGTGACCTTGGAGCAGTCTCAGTCTCAGATTCCTCATCTGTAAAACCTAAAATAATAGTATTTGCCTCATAGGCCTTTGGTGATGATAAGATAAAAGAGCAGCACCTGACACCTGACACATGGCTGATATTGAATCACTGTTAACCCCTCCTTATCACTTCTTCAGCCCTGACAGTCAACACAAACTGTTAAAACATTTTTTTCCTATGAAACCCACCAATTTCCTGACAATGAATATCACAGCTTAACTACTGAACCCAAAAATTAGAGAAAGAATTAAGACTGAGCTGACCTTGTTTTACCCAGAGATTTAAGGATGATTTATGCTGATATATGGATGCCTTGAAATCCTGCATAATCTGGGTGTCCTGTGACCCAGTAAGGTAATTCTCGGCCAGAGGAAATTGCCCTTTATTGCAAAACACTTGAGACCACTGTTGTATTGAAGTCATGGCTCAATGAAAGGTCAGCATGGCCCCAGAGGGCAGATTGAAAAAGAATACTTGTTGTTGAGGAATGTTTTAAAAGCATGATGATTAAACACATAATCCAAAAAATAATAGTCGGATAGCTTCAGAAAATAAAAACATAGGCCCTAAAAATAAAAAATAAATGTTAAATAGGAGCAAAGAAGGAATGTTGCTGTTAATAAAATGAGCTTTGGCATCAAGTAGACTCCTCAGATTCCTGCTATGGTATTTAATCACATAACCTTAAACAAGTACTCAACCTCTGTGCCTGAGTTTCCTCAGCTGTAAAACCAGGATACATAAAACCTGGCTTACCAGTGTATGGGACTCTTATAATGCTGGACACACAGTTCAATAACAGTGCAGCAAGTGGTAGCTTCAAACAAAAAAGAAATGGACAGACTGAGTTAAACATGTTAGATTCATATTCTCTGACATGGACTAATATAATTTATACTGTCTGGTAATTAGAGAGTAGACATATTCCTTTGTGTCTATGCTAAAAAAAAATGTAATCTTTTTAACCATTTTAATTGTATTTTTGCAACTTCAGGCATCTATGTTTTAGAAACCATTTTAGCTATGATTAAATTCAGGTTTCAGAGAAGCAGGTTTGTGGTTCAATCTACTACTCAGAGCCCCTTAATTAAGAACATTCAGGCATTTTTAAAAGAATCAAACATTTTTTACAACCTTGTGGATTTCATCTTTGAAATCTTCAGAACAGCTATGTTTAATTTCAAACCTGTACATTGCTTTTTTTTTTTACTATACCATATTTCCCACATTCAAAAATATAAAATCAGATTGAAATCATTAGAATAATGGTTTAAATACTACACACTCTCATGTCTTCATGATTACAGGGAATTCAAACATACACACTCACACACACACACACACACACACACACACACACACACACACACACATACACACACAACAACAACAACAACAACAACACAAAATAGCCACTTTCATGCCTCTGGGATTTTATTCAATCTGTGACTGCAGTTTGGAGTTCCCTTTCCCCTCTCCTCCCCAAGTGAATTCTTGTTCATTCCTCTAAACACAGCTCAAATATCATCATCTCTTTTATCATACCTTTCCCAACTTGACCCTAACCCACCCACTGCTGAAAGAATTAAACATTCCTTTCTCTGCTACCATAACTCTCTTTCATGTGACTAAAATACAGCAATCAGCCATGTACTTAAATAAATATTATTTAGTTTTAAAGATACATTCCATGAGTGCTCCATAAATTAGGTAACTGCTATAGCAACTAGACCCCCCTCCCAAATAGAATAGCCCTAAAAAGATAGTTTCTATCTTTATTTCTCAATTAATATTCCAGATGGGTATTTCAGGTCAGTGGTCATTCAAGGACTCAGAGGTACTGTGGATCTGGTACCTGCAACACCTGCCTTCCAAGGTGACTGGTATTTCTCATTCCAGCCCAAGAAAAGGTGTGGTGTAAGAGTTCGAGTAGAAGGCACTCCCTGGTGTGACCCATGCCACCTTTTCACACTCCACTGGAGAAATATTAGCCCCAGGGCCACACCTAATTCCAAGATGGGACTGGGAAATGTAGAGCTTGCCTTGAAAGCCACATCTGTCCCAACTATGATCTTATTACCATAGAAAAAGGAAAGAATACATTTTGGTGGGCAGTCCACAGCTCCCACCACACTCCCATGAGGGCAGTGGCTGCCTCATTCATCTCTATATCAAAGTGTCCAGTAGAGTGCTTGGTAAATTTCAATCATCTCATCACCATCATGGCCATCCCAATGCCCACAATACCAGCCCCAGCAATTTATAACCCCCACCTGCTTAATTTTTTCTTAATGCTTACTACTATCTAGCAATTTTTATTTTCTTTAGTTTCTGCCTCCCTCTCTAGCTCCATAAGGGCAAGAATTTTTGTCTATTTGTTTCTTATTTTACTTTTAGTGCCTAGAAGAATGCTTGCCATGTAATCGTTGCTCAATAAATATTTGTCAAATGGAAGACTAAAG
Organism: Eptesicus fuscus; assembly: GCF_027574615.1. Taxonomy (NCBI): domain Eukaryota; kingdom Metazoa; phylum Chordata; class Mammalia; order Chiroptera; family Vespertilionidae; genus Eptesicus; species Eptesicus fuscus. The sequence continues at coordinate 37,870,393 of NC_072481.1, read as the reverse complement.
TAACAAACCTGTTCCTTTAAGGGCTGATATGTCTCATACTCTGAGCACTTATCCTTTTTGTACTAACCTCTCTGGTTGCTTGTGCTCTTAGTGCTTCCATAATTTCAATTAATTCCTGAATTTAAATCTGGTGAGTATATTGGAAAGATCCTTTTTTCAAGGACCAGGCATTTTAACACATAACTGTATGTTCCAATACTGGGTATTATTTAGCAACTGTAGATAAATAGATCTGCTTATAAGATGATGAGTGTTGGGAAGGAACTTTTAAAAATATAAAGCCATACACAAAAGTTAAGAGTTCCTACACTAAAACTAGTACTTGCTTTTGTATAGAAAATCTACTTTCGTCTCAAAGCCTAGTGACAGACTAAGCTATGGGCGGCTGTTCATAGCTTTGGCAAATAATTTGCAACAGAACAGGGTCTGTCTCAACAATCCTGAGATGGACCAGGGAAATGGCCAGGGGTGGCATGTCCAGGTGAGGTCACATAGGGCCTGGGTCCATGAAAAACTGCAGTTGCTCATGTGCAAGTCACTGAGGATAAGAGGCAGTGCTGCTGGCAAGTCTGTGGGAACCTAAAAGGGGCAGTGCTGCTGGCAAGTCTGTGGGAACCTTTGGTCCTGGGCAATGTAGAACCAAAGAGCCAAGAAAACTCAGTTTGTCATTGCACTGTGAGCTAGAGATGGAGTGTGTTGGCCTTTGTAAGCGTAGCCTGTTACTGTCAACAGCACCAACCCCAGGGAAAAGGTTAAGCAGCCCAATGTGGGGGCGGGGGAGGGGAGGAGAGGACAGATGCAAGTATTTATTAAGAGCCTATTACATACCAAAATAACAAATATAAATCATCTCTTTTACTTCTTACAAAAATCCTACTTAATAATAATACACATACTAATATCCACTTCAAAACATTCTGTTTGTTGAATATCTACTGAGATCCCCATGCTGTACTAGGGTTTGTTGAGCATTATCTCATTAGTTCTTTGAAAATACTAGAAGATAGACACATTCTCCCCATTTTATGGGTGATATCCCTCCTAAAGCTCAGAGAGGTTAAAAAAACTTGCCCAAGGTCACCAAAGTCAGTACGCAAATGTGAATCTGAAAGGAGGCTATTTCAAAGTCAAACCTAAGGTGAGAAGGTATAAAAAGCTGGAGAACAGGTGTAAAAATGAATTTTGAGAGAGCTTCGGCCAAAAGGAGAAGAACATAATACATCTGGCTAAAGTTACCAATAGGGTGTCCTTCCAATGATTCTGGAGTCAATGTCCAGCTTGAGCACATGGAAGTTGTTGATAGAAACAGGGACATAGCAACAACATAAATAAAGGAAGTTGAAATCCTCTGGTATTAGTAGAGGAAGCAAGCCAAAGTCTCTGGGGGTCAGGAATGCTGGAGCGGATTCATCATGTGTGACCACTCACCCCCCATCATTGATTGATCTGCACAAGAATGCTAGAGTGGATTCATCATTGTTGACCACTCACCACCCACCATTGATTGATCTGTGCACACTCTTACCAAGAACTTAACACTGGTTGACCTTGATGTAAAGAGAGCCAGCATTTCTCTGTGTGGGGGATGCTGATGGGAAAAGTTGCAAGTGAAATGGAGTCACTAATTTCACTGGTAAGAGCAAACTCCAGTGAGTCCAAGGCCAATTAGAAGCCTTTCACCTGCAGTTGTAAACTAGGTGTAGTCACCATAATGGGCAGCAACATTGTAGTGTTTCACCTGCACAGTCAAGAATGGAGAGTACAACTGACCTTGGGGTACCCTAGGCCCTCAGTGGACTGGAAACCCATCAAAGATCTACTTGATTTGCATAGCTCTAAGTTTTATAGTACCAATATATGATGTCACTAATATTCTTGTAGTTCCTAAGGCACATTCCATACCTTAACAAACCCAAAGCTCCTTGAATAGAGGGAAGGATGGCCAAGTACCCTTGAAGAGGGAACCATGAGCCATGTAGAAAACATTGGAAGTATGGACTATACCTGTTTCTCCAAGCTTTCCCCAGAAGGACCTGATTCTTTTAACAGAGTAAATATACCTCTGAGGAATTACTAGGCACTGACCTTAATTAAACACTAAATCGTGGCACCCAGAACCTACCACAGCCCAGCAGGCAGAGTGAGGACTTATAAAAATCAAGTGATAAATAAAATTTTGACTCTATTTTATGGTAAGCTCAGTTGGAACTCTACATCAGTGCTGGAATTTCTGAATATAGTGTTGGAAACAAATTCTCAGAAACTCACAGAATTTACTCACTGGCTTCCTAATCCATGAAGAAGGGGCCAAGTAGAAAAGGTCAAGGGGAACCCCCTGCAGTTCCTCTTCCCTTGCAAAATATACATCAAAAATATGCATGTCCCTGGAGGCAGGAATCACCATGATTAGAGTCTTCATGAAAGAAATGGAAGATACAGAAATAGTGATTCCCACCACAACTTCAGTACTTGCCAATTTGCATAATTCTGGGGCATCATTTATTTATAGATTATAGCGTGATCCACTTGCCCAAGAGCTATTCAATGTGGTGACTTTGCAGAGCCCTTCAATTATCTAGTTTGGCTTATATAGAAGATATAGGACATTAGAAATCATGCTACACTGCTAAGTTTGCCAGTGACGTCTAGAGTACGAGGCAGTACATTGTAGAAAATCAGAATCACTGGTTGTCTAGGAGAAAGCAACCTCCTTTCCATCAGAATGTGGAGGATCCATGATTGGGACTTTCTACCTTCACTCCACATGTGGGGAAAATGAAGACCTAGAGCAATGACCCATCCAGGTTCAGTTAGGCATCAAAAAACAAAGCCAGGTCTAAACCTCCTTCAGTTCCTTACCTTAGAGCAAAAGCACCTAGAGTTCACTAAGTTCATGCTGAGGTGGAAAATACAGCTTCTATGATCAGAAGAGAATATGCTTCCTGGGAAAGACAAGAGACAAAAAAAAAAAAGAAATAAATAAATAAATTAATAACTGACTGCTGGCCATGAATGATGCTCAGGATGCAATTTCTTCCCAACTCTGACATCATTTGGGAGCTTACTTTCAACTGAATGTTTAGTTAGTGGGGGCTAATACCAAGGGAACACAATTGACAGATGTCTTTTTCTCTTTAGTTTCCAAAAAAGCAGGTGGCTCCATCCAAGTCCCCAGGTGCCCATGTTCAGCCTAAAGTTCTTTGGGTTTGGGAACAGCCCTGATCCCACAGATTTATCATCTGGATAGGGAGACGATTCCAATGACATTGACCATAACCATTTGAGAGTCTTTTATGATGTGGTTCAACCACACATAAGGGAGTTGGCCAAGATGTAAAGGGATTTTTTTAAAAGATTAACCCCTCTTGCTTTCAACTAAGGAGAACATTTGAAATCACCTGGGTCCTGGGATTGAATTTCATGATGTACTTTGGAAAATATAAGTCTTAGAAATCGCATACCACGTTGGCAACTAAGGATGTGTTCAGATCTAATGGCAAATGCACTCTCAGGTAGGTGGGGGTTGGGTGGTAATGAGGAGGAAGAGTTTGCAGAGGACTCTCTGAGTTTGCATATGAATGGAGAGAGAAACAGGATTTCTCTGAATGCTGAAAGGAATTTGAGATCATGTTCTAAAGCCAATGAGTTTGGACTATTTCTTATGTCTAATGAGATGGGAGTGGGGAGAGGACCAATGTTAGTACCAATAGTCCCAATCAATCCATAGAGATGATTGATATTTCTACAACAAGTTGCCTTTTGGGGATAAACTTGAATTGTGGGGAACCCTAGGGTGTGGGGAACCCCAGAGTGGCACAGAGTATCTCTCAAATAGAATGTGTCTTTATCTTCTCCAGTCTCGTCTGCTGCTTTGTTGCAGCTCTTCTCCTGCCCAGCTCACATCCCACTCCTTCTATTATGAATGTTTGTATCCAAATAAATCCAGAAGGTTTCATGACCCTGATCTATAATACACCACATCAAAGAAACATTGGTCTTACTCTGAAAGGTTTGAATAATAATGGAGAGTTGTATTGTTGATTTCAAAGGCACAACACTGGACAGTTTACACAGCCTCCCACCCAGAAATCCTTCTGAAAAATGACCTTTAAATATTTACCCTTAAAGTTTTATCCTCATGGAAAATACTGAAAGGCCATCTCTTTCTCTTTCCCTCTCTCTTTTTCTTTCTCTCTGCACCCAAACCCTTCTCCAGTTTACTGTTGGCTCAGTCCCATACCACTCATGGTTCTTTAACCTGTCATTTAAAGGGCCACCACAGGAAGTCCTGTGGGAAATGTGGACTGAATCCATGCTCTGCTTTTTCTCCTCTGTAAGCAGCCATCTTTTTCATCTGTGCTTGCTCTGTCTGCCTGCTTGTAGGTTCCATGAGGTCAGGAACCTACCTCATGGCTCTCTCTGTCCTTCATCACACCCTGCATAACAATTAGTATACAATAAAAGTGCCATGAATGTTTATATACTACCTATTTTGCAGCATTAGTGATCATTTTAGGTACCATTTCTTCTGGAACAAGAATGTGAGAACCAGGTGTGTCAGATACATTAAGTCAGGATCTGACACTTTGGGATACAAAAGACATGAGCCTTCAGTCCGACATACTCACTGCTGGTGGTACTGATGCAGCTCTGTGTCTGTGAATTTTGAGAAGCTCAGAAACTCTATTTCATTAAGTTAATGTAAGGGACATTTATAACTGTGCATGCTGGCTTGCTGAGTATATTCTCAATAGGAGAGAATTTCCATTTTGACTAAATGATAAGAAGAACCAAATCTGCCATGTATAATCTTAAATATCTGATCATTAAATATTTTCCACAGACTAGCTTCTGGACCCATATATTTCAAATATTGTTTCTCCTCCACTATTCACATATTTCTGCTGCCATGGAAGAGTATGTGCTTTTATTGGGATCCTGCTTTGGCCCTGGTAGAAATATTCCAGGATGACTTATCACAACTTAACTATACAGAGAGGACAGTGATTCACATCAGTACATCTCACTAAACCCAAATGACATAGCGTAGTTGTAGAAGATGTCACTGAGGGAATGACAATTGAGATGAATTTGAAGAAGTCAACCATAAATAATCAGGTACAAGGGTATTGACAACAGAGAAAAAATCAAGTACCTAGGCCCTGAGGCAGGAATAAGTTTCATCTAGTCAAAACACAGAAAGAAAGGCAATGGGGCTGGAGCAAAGTGACGAACAGTGGTAGCAAATGACCTCAGAGAGGTAGGCAGGGACAGGTCCTAGAGAGCTGTTCAGACCACAATATGCGACTGAATTTATTCAGAGTGTGTCAAGAAACCACTGGGAGGAAGGGTTTTGAAAGGAAAACCCTCCTGGTTTGGTTTATGTTTCCAAAGCTCACTTTGGTTCACTGTATGGATTCTTCAATATAAAAGAGCAAGAATAAAAGATGGAGATCAGTGCAGTGATTATTTCAGTAGCCCTGTAAGAGATTATAATAGTTTATTTATTTTTTGTTTAAGAAGAGGGGGAACCAAACATTTTAAATGGGGAAACTTGACTCGAGGAGGGAATCTGTATCATTCCTGGAAGTTTTCAAACTGTAGTTGCTGTTGGAGAAAAGAATAATCTAGTCCCTCCATCACCATGCACCTTCTCTTTCTTTGTCAAACTAAAGCTAATTCTTCTGTGGCTATTCTATCAACCCTCCCCAACCTGTCAATGACTGTGCCTTCCCAGAACTTTCTTAATCTATTCAACTAACAGTTCCTGACAGCCAGCTCTGTGCCTGTTGGGGTATGTGTGTTGCTCCCTTTGGGGATAGTAAAATGGCTAAGACAACACCCCAGTTGGAGAGGCAGATGCATATAAAAGTGAGAACACCAAGTGCTTTTACTTCTTGCTCTTTGGGTCCAAGAAGAAATAGGAGGTCAGGACCTGGGAATCAGACAGGAAGTTGATGTTCATATGTGACAGGCCCACTGACTGGAGGTTCAGGGACAAGATCAGGCCTTGGGGAGGAGACAGCCTGAAGTACGAAGGACCTTGGATCATCAGGGCCCCAATCTTGGCCTGGGGGTAAAGGTTGAACCCTGTCCTGGTTCAAGCCTGGGATGCTGGGTGGGGCTGCAGACCTTGATCCAGGAGGAAGGACCAAGGCAGAGCCCCAGACCTATAACTCAGGCCAACCACAAGAAAGAAAAGCTCAGCTCAGAGCTTCTTGGGTGGCTGGCCTTGGCTATGACGCAGGGAGCAAGGGTCCCTTTAGTTCTAAACGAGCCTAAGTTGGAGGGAAACAGAAAAGGAAAGCAGGAAACTGGCCCAGGCTTTTTATCAGTTTGCTACATGTGGGATGAGAGTGGAAGACGGAGAGGTTGAGCCTGAAAGCTATTAGCCATCAAACAAATCAGGTTCTTGATTATAATATCT